>NC_056745.1:346313406-346648406 GCF_019279795.1 Protopterus annectens | reverse complement strand
CTGCATCAATGGGACCAGACAATATCTCAAGATGCTTTCCAAATAGCATTAAACATGACCTGTCAAGGCCTCTGGAATTACTATTTAACTGCAGCCTCCGATCAGGCTTCGTGCCTCATGAATGGAGAAAGGTAACAATCATCCCTCTGCACAAAGGTGGGCCATCTTCAGACCCTGGAAACTACAGACCCATAAGTCTTACTAGTCTTATATGTAAAGCCATGGAAAAAATGATCACTGAGATGATCAATAGAGATATAGTAAACCTCCAGACACTGGGCCCAACCCAGTTTGGTTTTGTTAAGGGCAGATCATGCCTACTCAACCTGGTGGACTTCTTTGAGAAGGTCACCAAAGCAATGGATGAAGGCAAAATCATTCAAACAGCCTACCTTGACCTGGCCAAGGCATTTGACACAATACCCCACTTGGACATTGTTGACAAACTCAAGAGGTTAAGTACAAACTCGTATGTCACCCAGTGGATAGCCAACTGGCTCACAGACAGAACCCGGGAAATTAGAACTGGGGAGTCCACCTCTACAAAGAGACCAGTCACAAGTGGAGTCCCTCAGGGATCACTCCTTGGACCACTCCTTTTTGGCATTTACTTCTCAGAAGTCAAGACCAATGTCAGTGGTCTCTGGAAGACTAAATTTGCAGATGATTGCAAATTAGGAGCTGTCATTGAATCTCACACTGACACAAATGTTCTCCATGAGGTCTGACACAGACAAACAACTGGTGTTAGAGCCATGAACTAAAACTAAATGCCATGAAATGCATAATAATATCCTTTGGGAAGTCATACATCCCTGGTAGCTATCATATTGACAACACACCCCTTAGAATTGACCCAGTAGTCAGGGACTTAGGGACACACATAGATGGTAATCTAGCCTTTGATCATCATTTGTCTGCTATGGTGAGGAAATCATTCTGTGTTGTGCAAACAAAGGTATGGTATCTACGTGCAAGGAAGTCATTGTTCCACTGTATTTGGCATGCATCAGACCTATCATTGAGTATAATGCCCTCTTTAGTATTGGAACATCCACAGAGGTTCCTCACTAAAAGAATACAGGGTGAAAGTAATATGTTCTGTGCAGACCACCTCAAGGTTCTCTCTCTGTATTCTGTCTCTTACAGGTTTTTGAGGGGAGATCTATGTCTCGCATACAGGACATTGTCAGACCCCAATCTGATGCACCTCCTGCATATCCACAAAGCAAACTGCACCAGAATTATGCATTCTAAATACTTAAAACTTGCCTGTGATATAAATAGGACCTGCTGGAAGGATAGGTATGTATCCAGAGACTACCCCTATCTATGGAACAGGCTTCTCATCCATATGAAGCAGAGTGCCTCCCTAACCCAATTCAAGTGCAACGTGGACAGTTGGATGGGAGACCAGAAATTCCTCCCTCATTTGGCAGCTATGTCTCTAATGGACACAGGTAACCTGTAAATGGTTCATCTCCCAGACCCCTGCTTACACTTATCAAGGACACCAGAATTTATCAGAGATTTGGGATGCATGGCTAGGCTTAAAAAGGCCCTTGTGGTTGTTAGCCTAGTAAACACCTGTGAACTTATGCACCTATATATATATAATATATATGTATATAGGTTTACTATCAAATGGGTGATCGGACTTTGTTCGATTTACGTTAGTCCAAATGTCCAATTCGATTGTATCAAAAGAACGAAAAAATAAATGTTGAAATGCACAACAGAGAATGCACTACAGCATTTGCTGTTGTGAATTTCAACATTTTAATGCAGATCACAGTATAGTAGGGATCGGGAAATGTACCCTTTCCCTAACTCTAGTGCGATCTCAGAGTTTACAGTATATATAAGTAGCAGGGGGTCCGAGGGGTTGAAATCCCCCACATGAGGAGTACAGGGAGGCTTGCCCACCTGCAAAAATATTTATTGCATGTTGCACAGTAGTGCCAGTTGTGGAAGTTTGGAGAATGTTCGAACTGTGTTGAATTAGACATTCTCCACTTCCGTGTTCGATTTTTGTGTCGGTCGATATGTTTTTTTGGTTATCCGGTTCATTGAAACCATAACTTCCACAAGATCAAAGTGAAATCTTTGCTGAGTTGATTAATCCTGATTGCTATTGGGGAATTCTAGTTGACCCCTCAGTACAGTTTAATTAACAAATTGATAATTTTGTGTTATGTTTGGGCAAAAAAATATGTGATATCATGCACCCTGTGTCTAAAGTATATGTTTTCTGATCCTAGTCCATGGATCTTTTATGATTTACCTAAAATGTGCAAAAAAATCCTTCAAAACCACCTGTCAGACCTATCATATCTTGCCATGACTCCTTGATTGAACTGTCAACAGTTTTGGAAGTATGTCTCAAACCAGTGCTACCACTGATAAGAAGCAGAATATAGTATACCACTTTGTCAATTTAATTTAAAAGAATAAGTTAAAAATTGTAGTGTATCTATGTGCAATGGATGTTAAGGATTGTAAACAAGTGTCCCTCCATGGAGGGAGCTGAATCACTTATATAATCTATACCTACACATTTCAGTTTAATGACTTTTTGCTGCAATTTATTGAATTTGTTTTTAAACATATTTTTACTGGAAAAATAACACTGGAGGATTGCAATTGATACTGGCTTTGTACTCCATACACAAACCTATTCATGAGTTACTTTGAATTATACAATGGCTGGCCATTAATATTCTAAAACGAGCATGCTGACTGACTAGCCCAACCAGCGTGCTTGTTGGAAATCCGAGAATATACCAACGGAAAAATATCTGGTCACCCAGACTTTTTTTCTGTTGGTATATTTTGTAAATTTTATTTAAAAAAAAAAAAAAAAAAAAAATCTGTAGTCCAGACTCCGGACATACGAGAGAGACAGCATGGAGAAAATGCTAGGAAAATCAGGTACATGGTTTAAAATTAAAGACACGTACCTAGTTTTCTTTATATTTCCTCCATTCTGTCTCTCCCCTACCCCTAAACTGTCCGAAACCTTTTTAAAAAAAAAAAAAAAAAAAAAACGGAGTAATAGAGACCTTCTTTTCTCTGTTGCTTCCTTTCCAAAGCACTGGGTATGCATGGGAATGCAAGTCCCATACACATGCGCAGTACATCAAAAAAGGCACCAGGATATTACCAGCAGCAGAAAGACAGTACAGCGCCGTTATACAAAGACATTATCTAAGAAAAGTAAGTATTTTTTTTCTTAAATAATGTCATTGTATAATAGCAATAACTGACTCTGTGGTATGGTTTATTAAGATTTACCCATGGCTGGCTTTATTTAATCACTCAGGCTTCGCCTTCGTGATTAAACCACACCAACAGTGGGTAAATCTTAATATACCACACCAACATTGTCGGTTATTGTTTAAATAAAGCACATTTTTGATCTGCAGTAAAACTTAAATCTAGGTACATTAAATATGTGCTGATATTACCTCAATGATTGTTGGTTGGTTTAGCATGACCTTCATTATGATTAATTAGCAATTGGGAACTACAAATAATAATGAGTTTGGTATAATTTTCTGTATGAGAACTGCATTTTTTAATGTTGATTTTCTACATATGGAAATCAACAAATTGTTGGTTGGGACTTTATCTAACAAAATTTACAGGAAATTGCTTTCTAAAAATACTTTTCTTACCCATGACAGTTGTCACCCCTGCATATAAACAGAAATATTCCAGGATCTCAGTTTATGAGGGCACATAGAATTTGTGCCACTGAACAAATTTTTAAACAGACTTCAAAAGATTGAATCCATCACTTTTTGCGTAGGGAATATCTGAAACAGTATTTGATATAAGCGATATCTGAAGTTGACAAAACACCCAGAAATAATTTAGAAACTTAAAAACAACAAAGTCCTGTACAGATACCAGCTGTTGTTTTGTGACTACTTATACAAGCAAAACTAGTCATTTTCATGAGCTAATCAATAAATACTGGCTTGTACTGTTAACCACCATACCCCATCTTCTTTTCTTACATTAGAATGTAGATTTAGCTTTCAGTTAATTAGGAACATGGCAGAATGTACTGAGGACAATATACATGGGTACAATATTTGTTACAAGTGTAGTTTCTGTTGCTACAATCTGCCTAGCACATACTTTAGTACACCAAATTCTTACAAATCATTTGATATTTGTTGTCACATTATGTGTTAGAAACAAGTTAGCATGGTGTGGATGTGGTAGTTTCTGTGTGGGTCAGACAAAAAGAGCTTTCAAGGCATGCATAAATGCACATCTGAGTGATATCAATTGTTTAAAGATGTGTAGAGCAGTTTGTAAACACACCACCGTGCATTTTTGGCAAACATTTACCTTAGTATTGATAGAGTAATTTCTTCTTCTCAAAACTCTGACTCATATTTGTCCAAGTTAATTAACAATAAGGAAGAATGCTGGATTATTGAAACTGAGGTTTTATATCAATCAGTTTTAAATGAGCAGCTAAGCACTTTTTGGATAATATTCATGCTATCTGTGCATTAGTATTGTGATACATGTTATCACTGAAATATTATTTGGTATTTCTATATGAATTTACTAAACACTGACAAATGCTTGTTGGTGGAACTTCCCATAAGCCCAATGCCAGTAATTATAAAACTGCACTCAACTATTTGGGAGAGGTTGGGAGTGTGTGTGTGTGTGTGTCTTTCGGCTTTTCCCGGTTAGGGGTCGCCACAGCGGAACTCCGGTCCGCTAATGATTGGCAGTAGAGTTTTATATGCTGGCTTGCCGGGCCTAACGCACAACCTTCAACGAAGGAACGCCCATTCACGTATGAGGTTGGGAGTGCTTCATCAAAATTTGCATCAAAAGGCCAAATCCCCTCCTTCCCCTCTCCCTTACTTCATATCATATCATGTCACCATGAACCCATTCTGCACTCACTACCTTCCTTAACCAACATCTGACCCCCCCACACACACACACACACACACACACACAAACACCACAAACAGCTCCTATATTCTCTCTCCAACTAGGCAGATATTCATGGATAAAAACATCTGCTGGAGCTCAAACATAATTTGTCCAAGTACCTCCACACTAGACATAAAAAGAACATCAAATTGCAATGTGATTGACAATTATTGAGCAAATTGTGCACGTTAAAATCAGTAAACTGACATCTGACATGCAGGGGAAATCACCAGGAAAGTCATAACAGTCAAAGCAGCAGGCACAGACAAACTATTCACCTGCAACATGTCATACTTTAGGCACATTTACACTCCTCAACTACACCACTCAACCTACCAAACATAGCAGCACATCCTTTTACAGCTCACTCTTCAACAATTAACACTTCTGGCCAGTTTTCTCCTTTGGACTACAGGAAAGAGAATGGGCAAATGTCAGCATTTCTCTCAGAGGACTAGGTCCAAAAAGCCTACCTGGCAGCCCCCATGGCAACCTGTTCCCCATTTTTTTTTCTGCCCTAACAAAAGCCTGAGCACTAACTCAATGAGAACTAGTAGCAACTTCCTTAACCAAAATAGGCACGTTATCGAAAAGATCAAGGTCCACATCATTCATATGCACTCCATCATCACAATACCATACTGGGTCACTGTCACAGAAATCCTAATTATTCTATGGCCATAAATCCTACCAAGTCACAGCTTTAGCCACCCTTTGATTAACAAAATGCCTCCCTATGCATTCCATCATCACAATACCAAACTGGGTCACTATCACAGAAATCCTAATTGTTCTCTGACCCTAATTCCTACCAAATCACAGCTTTAGCCACCCTATGATTAACAAAATGCCTCCCTATGCACTCCATCATCACAATACCAAACTGCGTCACTATCACAGAAATCCTAATTATTCTATGACCATAATTCCTACCAAGTCACAGCTTTAGCCACCCTATGATTAACAAAATGCCTCCCTATGCACTCCATCATCACAATACCTGGGTCACTATCACAGACATCCTAATTGTTCTATGACCATAATTCCTACCAAGTCACAGCTTTAGCCACACTATGATTAAACAAATTCCTCCCTATGCACTCCATTATCACAATACCATACTAGGTCACTATCACAGAAATCCTAATTGTTCTATGACCATATTTCTTATCAAGTCAAAGCTCTAGCCACCCTATGATTAACACAATGCCTCCCCACCTCAGTAATACCACCTTAGCCAACCCCCAATCAACTTCAGTATGATAGCAGACCAAAAAATTATTACACCAGGAAACTTTTCCTTCAACAATAACAAATCCATAACTAACCATGACAGTAGCTTACTCTTAGGGATAACTCCCAAATCATTCCTCCTCAAATGCACAATAAGGATATTCAGACAGAAAACCTCACTACATCTCATCTGCTGCATACAAAGTCTGAGATCACTGCATTTCCCTGATGCCTTTCCAGTGAACCTCCTACTGGTTGTGGTCAAGTCCTAGAAAATGACTGCCAGGCCTCACTGCAGCTTACTATGCCACCCAGTATATGTACGAATGTCACATGATAAAAAAATTATTGGTGACCCGTAAAAATAAAAAAAAATAATATATTCATCACTGCACTAACAAGCAGGCCAACTATCTTATGTAAGTTTTATAGGCATTAGATACTTGTTTAACTTTCCTGTTAATAACCTCAGTAGACTTGCCTTCTTGTCTTCATACTTTAGATCCAAAACCTTGCAATCTTCAACAGTGCCTCAAATTGGCTCACTGACACTTGAACCTCAAAAGGTTTATAGGTGTGCACTTGACTAACAAACACTGGGGCCTTTTTAAGCCTAGCCATGTATCCTAAATCTCTGATGAGGTGTGGTGCCCTTGAAACGTGTAACCAGGGGCTTGGGAGATGGAACATTTACAAGCAGAGACCTTAGAAATGAACTCTTTACAGGCTGCCTGTGTCCATTAGAGACATAGGTGGCAAACCAGGGATGAATGTCCTGTTCCCAATCCAGTTGTCCAAGTTGCACTTGAATTGGGTTAGGGAGGAACTCTCCTTCACATGGATGGGGACTCTGTTCCAGAGACGTGGTGGTCTCTGGGATATATACTTGTAGGTCCTATTTATATCACAGGTTAGGTTTAAGTCTTTAGAATGGGTAATTGTGGTGCTGTTTGTTATACAGATATACAGGAGGACCATCAGGGTAGAGTCCAACAATGCACTGCATGCCAGTCATAGATCACCTAAACAGCCTGTAGGAGAAAGAATACAGGGATAAGTCTTTGAGGTAGTCTGCACAGGACATGGTAACTACACCCTGTAGTCTTAGGTTCATAGGTTCATAGGTTGGAACTAGGCTATCGGCCCTAGGGCCTATACGAGCCTAGCCATAACAAATCCCTGGCTATTTCTTCCCACACTATTTACTTTGGTGGTCCCCTGTCTAGCAGGGTGACTGACGTGATCCCTGGGGTGATTGTCCCATTCAATCATGAAGGTTCCTTTTGAAGAGGTCAAGGAGGTGCTCTGCTTGACATGTATGGGCAGTCTATTGCAGAGTCTGGGGAGTCTCTGGATCAGGAACCTATCCCTCCAGCATGTTTTGTTTATTGTGATGACAAGGTTTAGATCCCTGGAGCATGTGGCTCTTAGGGTTTGGAATTTTTTTAAGTGTAGCATGTCCAACAGCCCTGGGTTTGACATGGCATTGTATGTTAAGCAGAAATCGCCTCTGAATAGACGATATTCAACAGAGTATAGCTGGGTTTTTTAAGGCAGTCAGCATAGGGCATCTGCTTTAGGCCTGTGATTCTTTTAATGAGGTTTTTCTGTGGCCTTTCCAGTTGTTTCAAATGTCTTGAGAGGTACATACCAAATGGGGCGTTGTATTCTATAATGGGTCTAATGAGGGATGAGTACAGTGGGACAATGACCTCCTTTTTTCTGGATGAAAAGCCCTTAGTGATGAAGTGTGCCACATAGAAGGATTTCCTGACTGTTGTGGCAATGTGGTTATTGAAGGTGAGACCACTGTCCACCTGTGTCCTTAAGTCTGTTATCACACTTTTGGTGTTCAGTGTACTGCCACCTATGTAGTAATTCATGAGTGCATGTTTTTTACCAAAGGGGATAACTATACATTTCTTGGCATTGAGCTTGAGCCCATGGCTCTGGCACCAAGCATCTGTTTCTGTAAGGCCCTTTTGTAGAGTATCCACATCATTTGGGGATTCAATAATGGCTCTCAGTTTGCAGTCATCTGCAAACTTAGTTAGCCAGAGTCCCTTAGTTTTGGCCTGTATTTCTGAGAAGTAGATTCCAAACAAGAGCGATCCCAGGACTGAACCTTGAGGTACTCCACATGTCACTTGTCTGGAGCTTGATTTGGAGTCAGCTACTTTTACAGTGTGGGTTCTGTCAGTAAGCCAGTTGGCAACCCATCGAGTGATGTAAGGATTAATGCCTAGCTTAGTAAGTTTATCTATGATTCCAGAGAGGGGGATGGTGTCAAAGGCCTTGACGAGCTCCAAATAGGCTGTGTGGACTGCCTTACCCTCATCCATGGCTCTGGAGACTGATTTGAAGAAGTCAATCAGGTTCAGGAGACAAGATTGGCCCTTCACAAACTCAAACTGGGTGGGGTCCAATGTTTGAAGGTTGCCAATATCTTTGTTTATAAGTTCCATGATAATACGTTCCATGACCTTGCAGATCAGGCTCATCAGACTGATAGGACAGTAGTTCCCAGGATCCAAGGTGGATCGTCTCCTGTAGAGTGGGAAAAATGTAGCTGTGCGCCACTCAGTGGGCATGAAGCCTGAGGTGAGGGTATGATTAAACATGACACTTAAGTGAGGTGCCAGTTCATTTTGTAGTTCATGTAGTACCTAGCCCGGGATGTCATCTGTTCCCATGGATGCTGTATTTTTAGCTTTGGAGAGTGTGTTTTTTACCTGTGTGGCCATTATTACTGGAATTTGGCAATCTTCCGGTATTGAGATGAGCCGTTTAGGGGGTGAGAGGGGGGTGAAGTTGGCACTGAATCGATCTGCCAGGATATTGGCACTATCCTTGGGATCAGTATATTTAATGCCATTCTGTTGTAGCTCAGAGCAGATCTGAGCATTGCCAATTAGATTCTTGACATAGTTATAGAATGCCTTGTGGTTGTCTGGAATCTTTGACAATTTTATTTTAGTAACTAGCTTTGGAGGATTTTACGATTGATCTCAGCTTCTTACTGAGGCTGGTAAGGGAAATTTTTGCATCATGGGATTTTCCTCTTTTCTGCAACAGTTTTTTCCTTTTGTTGTAAAGTTTGTTTATGGCAGGGGACCACCAGATTGGCTTCCTTTTTTGGAGGAGAGCATCTTGGTTCTATTTGGGATGGCATGATTCATGCATGAGTGGATGTGCTCATACAGTGCCTTAGTTTAGGACTCAGCAGTCGAACTTTCAGTTTCAGTAGTGAGGAACATCTATTGATGTTCCAGTTGTTGAATATGCCTGGTTAGGTACATACTAAATGTAGCATTGTACTCAATGATAGGCCAGATAAATGCCAAATACAGTGGAACTATGACATCCTTGGAGCTAGATGTCACACTGTTGTGTATAAGCTGCACAACACAGAATGATTTCCTCACTGCTGTAGACACAAGATGGTCAAAGGCTAGATTACTGTCTGTGTGTTTCCCAAAGTCCCTGACTAATGGGTCAACTCTTATGGATATTTTGACAATATGATAGTTACCAGTGGGAATGACCTCCTGAAGGATACTAGTATGCATTTATTGGCATTTAGTTTTAGTCCATGGCTCTAACACAAGTTATTTGTCTGTGTCAGCTCTTCATAGAAAACATGGGTGTAGGTAGGGGATTCTATGAATGCTCCTAATTTGCAATTGTCTGCAAACTTGGTCAGTCATAGACCCTAGAAATTGGCAGTGACTTCAAACAATTAGATGCCAAAAAAGGACAGTCCCAGGACTGATCCCTGAAGAACTCCAATTGTAACTGGCCTGTTTATAAAGGTGGACTCCCCAATTCTAGCGTCTTGGGTCCGGTCTGTGAGCCAGCTGCCTATCCATGAGGTGACATAATTATTCCTAATTTCTTGAGTTTCCTCAGCATTGTCAACGTGAGGTATTATGTCAAATGTCTTGGCCAAGTCAAGGTCAGCAGTGTGAACCATTTTGCTCTTGTCCATTACTTCTCAAAGAAGTCCACCTGGTTGAGTAGGCATGACCTGCCCTTGATGAAACCAAACAGAGTTGGGCCCAGTGTCTGGTGGTTTCCAATGTCATTATTCATCATTTCCATGACAATTCATTCCATCTGGGTTACAACATTTCATATCAGAGGAAGCTAGTGGGCTCAAACCCCACACAAAAATATGCAGACGCATTATCACTTGTATCAGTTGTATCAGTAGCTACTTTTTATATTCATATAATGTTACTGGATTTATTTTACATGCATTACATGTACTGCATTTTTATATTTAACATGATGATTACATATATAGTTTAGTTTATACTTTTATAATAGGTTTTGCAATAATTGTCCAAGGACGTACTGCAATTTGGTGTTCTACTCTAGGAAAGACACTGTCTTGAAATGGTAGCAGAATGTTTTCAGTGGTTTCAAGTGCAACGCTTTGAGAAATCTTGGGGAAATAATCAGGACCCGTCAGTACTGAGTAATGTGGAGATGAGAATGAAGTAGCACTTTTTCCCTTATAAAAATACGGAAAGTGAGAATAATACAGTGGCGGCAGGTGACATCAAATTAAAGGGGGGGCTGCAGGAGACAGCTGAATGGGTGGGGCCAATGGGAGGGGGTGTGGTCAGCTAGAAAGGGGTGAAGCTATGCTCAAAACCCCAACAACTGGAACTTTAATTAAATACGCTGCCCTGGGTGCCAAAGAGAGTCCAATCAGGACAAAATGAAGTGCAGAAGAAAAAATATTTCAGTGCATTGGCTACATGACAGGCATGAAAAAATAAATTACTTTTTAAATACATTACTGGAATGCCAGTCAAAATAAAGTATAAAAGAAAATCAAGCAGCACTCAACTCAAACCACTTCTCCTTGCACTGCAGTTCTAATTATAATTTATATTCATCTTCATAAAATTACCAAGTAACATGCTGAAAGTAGCAATCTCTATGATACCCCCACTTGTAAAAATGTCTCTTATCCAACAAAGACCTGCTGCCTGACAACAACTATCTACATGTTTCATGGGGAAGACATGATCAAAGTAAAAAATGAACAGCAAACAAGAAACAAGCTCAAGATAAATTGCTTAAAGGATTACTGCACAAATTATGCATTACTACATATGATAGACTGGCAGTTTAGTTTATGGGTAAAGCCTGCAAAGATGACTGCAAGTCTCCAACAAATGCAATGAGCTTCTGAAAATACTGTAATCCTGTCCTTTATTATAAATGCTATCATATGCATTTCAATACCTAAGGCTTATACGTTATCTAGTTATGTAAATATTCTCTGCATGGCAACAACAAAAAAGCTTTCAATGTTGGTAATTATTTAACAGTATGCTTATTAAAGCTTATTTGCATCTTACAATCTCCGACAAGCTTACCTGATGGTCATTAAAGCATTGCTACTTAAACACAGAGCAACAGGGCACTGCAACAGCATGCATTTTCTGAATAATAAGCATAAATCAACAGTATAAAAATATGACAGAAAACCAGAACATTCTCCAAAATCAAGGATAGATGAAAAGCCACTGTCTTATTTGTGTCTACATTGGATGGGGGAATACTCTGCACACTTGCACTGCATAACTGCTCCTTGTCTTGCTTGGACACATCCAGAGTCAATACATGGGGAAATGGGGTGCAACAAGTATGTCACAATTTGAAATGTCTCTGGCTGACTGTGATGGCCCTGACACATTTGTCATACCTGTCAACCTTTGAGCAAGACATCTGGACAAAGCCATACATAGAAGTGGGACACATAAGAACAATTTTTAAATATTGCTCTTATATACTTAGAAAAATAATAGAATAGTAGTAAGGCTTGCATTAGTATGGATTTTCTGAAGGGTATGAAATCTGAAACTCAAATGTCTGCCATTATTTTCTAACTTCAATCTTTAATGATTTGCCATTAATTTGCCAGAAAACCACAATTTTATGAAAAACGGACCAAAAATGTGATGCAAAAATATAAAATTGCCACACAATACAGCTGGGAACCTGTCAAAGAAGGGACACCTTTTTAATATTAGTACTGTTAACTTGAGCAGCTGGCAAAATAAGAGAATCTACATGCATTTCTGAAATAAAAGTAATCTATAACTCTGATCATTACAGTTATTTATAATTGTAAACCCTCCACGTTTTCTTCCAAAATTGCCATTTTTGCGGAGGGATTATTAGGTGGAGAGCAACATTTTGAACCAAAATTGGTGACAGTTGAGAGGTTTGGATATTCCTAATTCTATAAAGCGATTTATTTGCATGTACCTTTCAACCTCTTAATGCAGGAAATCTGGACAAGGCCAAATATATTGGGGGAACATAAAAACAGTACTAAAAATTGCTCTCGTATAAACTTAAGACAGTTGATAAAACAACAGGTCTTCCTTTAGCATGCATTTTTCTGAAGGTTATGACGTTTAAAACTCAATGTCTATCATTATTTAGTGACTTCATTCCTAACTAATTTGCCAAAAAACCACAAATTTTATGAGGAACAAACCAAAATGAAAAAGCAAAAATCTATTAATTCTGCAAAAATCTGGACAGTTGAGAAGTATAATTCAGCCGGGGCTGTCTTTGAGTTTGCTGCTCTTCCCCCCTTACAAAATCATGGTCGAATGGAGCCTCCCCCCTGCAGCCATTCCAATGTCCCATTCCTTTGTTATTTCACCCCATTTACCATAAACCCTATAATGTACATACTGCTTTACTTCTGCAATGATTTGGATTTCATTTGAAAGTTTCATTTTGCATTTTACAGCACAAACATTAATAGATATCTGCTAAACAAAGCAATGCAATCTCACAATGAAAATAGACTTAGCATTAAAACTTCTCTGCCCTTGAAACTCACATTTATTGAAACAGCATTGAAACCCACATTCAAAGAAAATACATTTTGCCAGTGGCAGATAAAGATTAACTTTCGGCTGTTTTCAAATCATAGGCCCCTTGCACATGAAACATACACGTGCTCTTTGATACACCTTCCTGATTGTATTGAATTATATTCCCTTGCAAAATACAGTGCAGTTGTTAGAGGGCGTTTTAAATGTATTGTTTTGAACATTTTTCCAGTAAACAATTAAACAAAATGCATGCACCAATAATGACAAAATTGCTCAATGCAGAACATTTCCATCATAAAAGTCTACTCAAACTTCTACAGTCCACCAGTATCAGTAAATATGCACAATCTCTGAAGAAGTAAAAGTCATCAAAATAATTCCACAGTAAACAGATCTGTAACTAATGAAGAGGTTGCTGCTACAAACAACTTTATATTCCATTGTTTCATCTACAAATTAAGTGCCTTTTGCCCTTGAGGAATAAATTGCTAGTAATATTGCAATAGGGAATGGATGGCAAACTGATAACAGGTTCATAGTTACTAGGTATCTTCACCAAAAAGGACTGTAGCATCCACCTCCTTTACAACACAGTACAGTATCAGCAAAGCATCTATCTACTGTGGGAGTAGAACCCACAGTCTTCTTCATCAAAAGAATGTACACTACCCGTTGTTCTATAAACAATGCAAGCAGACTCAGCATAAGCAGCACCAAACCTTTGTTCCCCTGCAGCTGTCAACTCCTTGTAAAATCTACTTAACACTCAGCTGTATCTCTGAACTTTGCAGCACAAGAAATCAGGAAAAAGCCAAAATTTAGTGGGGGGGGCCCAAAACCAGGGGCACATTTTAAACATTGCTTGAATAATGCTAGAAAGTTGCTAGAATAAAATGCTGTGTTACCATCATGCATTTCGCTGCCAATTCTTAAACCCAGGACCCTGTGCAAAACAGTCAGAGCAATATACCACTATGCCAAATCTGCTGATTTGTGAAAGAGAGGAAGACTGAAAGTTAAATGGCTACCATTTAATGAATTCAATTCTCACCATAGCTGTCAACCTCTTAGCACAAAACACCTGAACAAAGCCAATAATGGGGGAATACAGCCCCCAGACATATTCAGTGAATTCAGTTCTCACCATATAGCTCTCAACCTCTTAGCAAAAAACACCTGGACAAAGCCAGTAATGGGGGAATACAGTCCGCAAACATATTCAGTGAATTCAGTTCTCACAATAACTCTCAACCTTAGTACAAAAAACCTGGACAAAGCCAATAATGGGGCAATACAGTCCCAAAAATAGGGACAAATTTCAAATATCCATCTTATAAAGTTAGAAAATTGCTAGAATAAAAGGTTTTATGTTACCATGTACTTTCTGAAGAATATGAAGTCTGAAATTCAAATGCCTGTTATTTTTATTTATTTAACATTTGTTAACCAGGAAAGTCTGACTTGAAACAAAAGACAATTTTCAGCAGAGGCCCAGGGAGAAACATTTCAGCCACATGTCTTTGTAAGATGGGAGGACACCAGAGCAAATCCACACAAGCACAGGGAGGACCTGCAGACTCAACATAGAAGGCACTCCAGCCAAGAACCAAACCAGAGAACCTGTAGCTGTCAGGCAACAATGCTGCAACTGCACCACTGCACTACTGACTGCACAAGGAAAATACATATATAAACCACAGATTTTATGAGGAAAAGAACAGAACAAATATGAGGCCCGAGCAAGCTAATGGCTGGTTTCCCTGTGAGAGTGTAGGTGCAAGTGCAGCTGTCCTCCAGGCTGGTATCCCTGTGAGAGTAGGCTCCAGCCTGCAGACGATGCAGTCCGGATTTCTTCCGTTCTATGAGGTCATCACCGCATAGACTTCTGGGCATCTGCAGGGCAGAGATGCCTTCCCCCCTATCCAGACTGCTGACACAGCAGTCTAGAGTTCTGTTTAGTTCCAGGAACTCCAAGCACGCATGCGTGGAGTTCTGGGACTTGCATTTTTTTTTTGTTTATTTCTTCTACAGTTCCAGGACTCGCAATTCTTTTTGTTTTTTTTTTTTCTTCTTTTACAACTGAGGGGGCTGCAGTCCTGCAGTCGTATAGCATGAGCCAACCCTGGAATAATATCAGAATTCCCTGGATGTTCAGGACAGAGGACCATTAATACTGGCTAGTGGTCTGTTTCTGCATAATACTGTTAATGGCTGAGCTAGAAAGCCATCATCTTACTTTGAAAAACATTTTTCTCTGCTAATCTGAAACTTTATCATCTATTGAATGGCTGTGTGTCAGCTTTAAATATATTTCAGATATTTATATAGTATTTCCTTTGTGTTTTTTATTTATCAATATGGATGTATCATGAAATCCACATTAACAGAAAGAAAGCAGAAATGATACAGATGTTTCCTTTTTACTATACTATAATTTTTTGCCTCTGAAAAGCTGATTAAACTACTTCATATTAAAAGCATTGTATTGCAATTTGCATTTGCTGATACATTTGCCAGGAAAAAATAACAGGAAACATCAGATTCAGGCAATCTGCAGCTACTTGTATTAGTATTAGATGCCAGTAACGGTAGGGTGGTGAGTGTGAATAAGATATACTATTACTTTAATATTGTGCTAGTAGCAAACTGTGGAGGGTAAACCAGATTTACCTAACTCAAGCACCGGTGCCCAGCTCATTCTGTGATAAAAAAATGGTATGCCTAGGAATCCCTCCAACATGTCCTGGATCTGCCACATGGTCTCCTCCAAGTGGCAATGCCTGGTACACCTCCTGTGGGGAGATGCCCATGAAACATTTTCATATAATGTCAAAACAACCATAAGTGATTCCTCTCAGCATGAGGAATCGATGGCTACAACACAAAATTGTGTTGGATTGCTAAGTTGCTCACTCAGTTACCATGCAAGGCAGCCCCGTTTCAGTTGCGTAGATCCATGATCCCAAAGTCACTTCCTACAATCCACAACCAAAAGAAGGAATGGGTGCATAGTCTGACCAGAAAGCTGAAGGCTTCACCCTTTGTCTTGGCTTTAATCTTTCCAGCATATTTCAGTACAGTATCTGTGGTACTACCACTATTGCTCTGACAGTTTCTGCAGTACTTTCACTAATTCTCCCACAGTATTTGCAGTACTATCTGTAATGCTCCTACAGTATCTTCTTCAGTACTACTTCTAATGCTCCTACAGTATGTGGAGTATTACCTCTAATGCTCCCACAGTGTCTGGAGTACTACCTCTAATGCTCCCATCCGCTCTTATCAGTCTTCTGATAACCCCTACCTTCTCTTGTGAATAAGATGCCAAGATACTTGAACTCCTCCACGTGAGCTAACTTCTTCCCCTTCACTTCCAGAGGAAAATTCCCTTATTATCCTTTCTTAACCAAGAGTGGATTAGTTTACCGAGTTGTTACATTTTCATACCTGTAAGAGATACTGTATATCTTACTTCAGTAACAATAGCTTACTCCCAAACACTCCCAAACACTCAAACCCAAGTCACAAATATTACATGCTGTATTTGGTAAGTCATATGTGTTTGAATTCTGTCACTACTTCTAATCCCACACCTCTTCAAGAAGGTATTTGCATGCAGGAGATTGTGTTGGTCATTTTGTTCTCTGTCATCAGGTAGCATTTCTTCATTTTCTCTATTCCTTTTTCGAAATATACCTTTGGTGTCTGTGGATTGCAATAGGTCATGTGCAAGATTCATTGTCCTGTTTCATAACAAGGATGTACTGAGTATCTGACATAGTATGTAATAAGCAATACTGGAATGTTATTTCAGTCATGTGATTTCTAATGTCTACTGCTAGGCTTCATTTGACCCCATTCCTCCAACAAAGTAATTTTCCTCATGTAACTTTATAAATGTGGTGGCATTTATAATATGTTTCATCAGAATGATACTTTGGAGTGCATGCTGCAAACTATACACATTGTATCTTGAAGGCACATAGCTATTTATTTTCCTTATGTGTGTTTGTAGATATCTGAAGCAGACAAATTTCGTAATATGCAGCACAAAACAGCATTAGGTTACCATCAAATGACATCATGCTCTGTGGATGTTCCTTTTCCCATGCGATCTCTGTACATAACTGATATCAACAATCTTGCGAAAGTAAGAAACACAAGAAAAGCTCAACACTGGAGAAAATCCATAGCAACCAATATAATATTTGCTTAGATCACTGCAGTGTAAATTAGGTTCATGAAGGCACTTAATTGTGTTACTATGGCTCACAGCTATTTGGTGGTGTTTCTGCCATGTTATAAATGCCTCCTGATTGTCCCCTGTTGGTCTGTCCATGCCATGTTATTAATTTTTTTTTAATTCTGTTCATCCACCCCAGTTATGTCTAGCTGTCTCGTATTGATCTAGCATCTCGGCTCAGACACTTAAATCTCACCAATATTTGCAATGACTGTTGTTGCAATCTTAACATTTGTGCCTGTATGTGAAACAACAGGCAATGCATTGTGGTTAGTAAACAAGTCATTAGGTGTTTTAATTTATGAATATGTATTAGTTCGCAGTACTGAGATGAAGAGTATGAATCAGAACACAGTAAGCTCTACAAACTCAAAAAAGAAAGAAATTAATGCTTGTGAAACAGATGTAGACAAGCATGCAAAACAAAATAAATGGGTGTACAGAGAGGATTTATGTGGGTATGGGTCTAAAAAACTATGAAAGCTCAAAAGAGCGAATGTCAAATGACTAAAGTGGGAACATTGAAAACCAAGACGGTTAAAAATCAAAAAAAAAAAAACAAACACAACACCTGCATTTTTACAGGCAAGCATCCCTGCGTTCCCTCATGTTAGGTGCTGTGCCCCCACCCCACCCCCTTCTAATTATGTTTACAAACTCTGAGATTGCACTACAGTAGGGAAAGGAGCAAAACCCCAGCCCTTACTGTAATACTATACTGCAATCATGCACAATCAAGGTCGTAGTTGTTCGACCTTCCAGTTTTTTGATGTTGCTGGTTCAGTTTTTTGACCTTCAGTCTTGTGATAGGAAACTATGAGTGTCTGTGTATGTGAGAGTGCACTAGTAGACGGTCACTATTTATGGTGACAACCCACCATTATTTTTGCTCTGAGACATATTAGTGTCTTTGCACATCTTTGTATTACTAACATAAAAATATGCACACACACCCATACACACACACACACACACACACACACACACACACACACACACACACACACACACACATACAATTTTTGGTTTATTCATGGGATTTGGTTTGGTTATTTCTAAATATTTCATAGAAATAGAAAATACAAACACCTTCAAGAAAATTAATCAAAAGTCAAAATAAATTAAAGCACAAGACACTACATAACCTTTTGCAGTTGTAATAAAGACACAAAGGGACATTTCTACAGTGTACAGCTTTTCTTTTGGAAAACAGTATGAATTATAATCCTTTTGATTCTTTTAGGAGATATGTTATCACCATGTTTGTGAGCTTTTAAAGGAGACTAACCTTGACCAATGTCCAGTACACTGGGTCTTGGCTGTTTGCATTTCCTTAAATCCACCCCTCGTCCACTGAGAAAAACATCATTTAAAATTGACTTTAGTAAATGCCACATGGAAGAGAAATGTCAGTTATTTCTGATGCTGTTCCAAGGTATAGCCAATATACAGCATATACTTTTTGAAGTGGTTTATTTATTTGGCATATATTTTTGGAGTGGTGTATTTATTTTGTGTACAAGATGTACTAAAATCCAAACTAAAATAGTTCTGGCATATCTACAATGGCTTGTTGTCAGATATTTTATTTTTTAGAATGTCTGGTTTGCAGCATCAAAAGTTAGTTCATTCAGAAACATGCACAGTCCAAGATTATGTGAACTGAGGAGGTTACACTGGACACTCGCAGAAAGGGGGTACATTGAAGAAACTGGTGTAGAAGATGATGTACAATGCCAATCATCCTGACTGTACCTCAACTACAGCTTATACTGGGATTTATTATCATAGAGTTATGTGGCAGCCTAAGCTGTAATATAACAAAAAATGATGTCTAGGAAGTGGCCCAATGAAGGAGAGAAGAAAAAGGCCGTATTGTACTTAGCGCACACACATGTGTGTGTGTGTGTGCGTGTGTGCGTGTGTGTGTGTGTGTGTGTGTGTGTGTGTGTGTGTATTTGTGTGTGTGTGGGGGGGGGTTTGCTGGCTATGCACTGGAACAGTGACTGATAGCACCGATCAAAAGTGTACACAGCCATGGAAGAATGCCATAATAAGGCACATGCTCAAACCAGAAACATCATAGAGCAGATGCTGAAGTCAAGGTCCCGGTGCCTAGATATATCTGGTGGAGCCCTGCAGTATAATCCATCCACATGTACACAAAACCTTCACAGTATGTGCTATGCTACACAATCTGATCCTGCGGATACAGATGTGCTAGGATAAACAAGGGGAAGAGACACACATCTTCCCATCAATGCCTAGGTCACCACAGCCACAGTCAGTGGAGGACATGGAGGGGGATCCACCAGCTGCTGTGGCTGGAGGCAGATGTAGGGCATGCTCAATATGCCCTTGCTTTGGCTAAGAGGTAATGCATAGCACATTCACTGACCACTTAGGTGCCTAATACCTTTCTCCTAGTCATATACATATAATAAAATTGATGCCAGGCAACTCACACAACCTTTACCTCCCCATGTATTGGCTGTGTACTGCTTGCTTCAGACAGAGTCAGCCTCTATCTTTAAAACATAAACATTGTTTAAGATTTGAACAGTGCTTATTAGCAAATGCAGGCTTATTGCAATGCACCCAATATCACCCAGTTATTGGAGATAATTTTTTTCACCTCATTAGTCCTCCTATTGAATGTAGTGGCATAGCGTAATAAATTCCCTCTCGTATGATGAACAAGAACTTCATCATAACTTATAAAATATGGTTTTACCAGATGGTGTCTCTCATTCAGAACTTCATGGCTAAGCGTGTTTAGCAGTTCACTATCATAACTGATTTTAACAAACTCCTGTATCATAACATCCATTTGTTCATTGCAGACATTAAGGTCAGTTTAACCTATTGACCCTTAACATTTGACTTTTAACAACATCTCTAAAAGCATGGGTAGCATGCATACTTCTGTTATGTAGATATCTATCAGCACTAACTTCTTTCCTAAAATACTGGTATTAATAGTATTACCATTATTTATTAACTTGACATCCAAAAAACTTATCTCATTCAAGGAGAAATTCAAAGAAAGCATAGAAAAGTAGTAGTATTGTTCAAAAAAATAACCAAATTGTAATAATTTATCTTCACTACCTTCCCAGATGAGAAAGGTGTCATCCACAAAATGTTTAAAAGAAGAAATAGAAGATCTAAACATGGTAGAAGTATATGCAAACCATTCTAGCCACTGACTTAATGCAATGCTAGCATAGATGTTCACTACAGGGGTGCCCATCACCACTCCTGAGGTCTGATGATACAAGACACTATTGAACAAGAAAATGTTATTCTCTTACACTAAATCCATTAACTCACATAAGGTTTCAATCTTCCTGCCAATAAAATCACTATATTCACATAAAAAGTTCTTAATGCATCACTACCATAACCATTGGGAATTACAGTAAAAAGTGATTTAATATCTTATGTAACAAATATAAAATATTCAACCTGCTTACTATTATACCATTCATATTTATTTAGAAAATCACTAGCATCATGAATATAGCTTTTAGTATTGCTCAAATATTTACTCAAAACAGAGTGTAGGTAAAGGAAATAGATTCAGTAATCCAGCCTCAACTAAATACTAATGGTCTCGTGGGTGGATGGTATAAGTCTTTGTGAATTTTGGGAGCTCATAGAGTATTGAGGTAACTTGGTGGGGTGTACTGAAGTAATTAAACAAATCCAATGGTATATCATTATTAATTTTCAATTCTTAAAGGGCCATAATAACCCGTTGTGTGTGTGTCTTTCGGCTTTTCCCGGTCAGGGGTCACCACAGCGGATCTCCCAGCCACTAATGATTGGCAGTAGATTTTTACATGCTGAGTTGCTGGCCCTGATGCACAACCTTCAATGAATGAACGCCCATTCACACATCTCCACACAGAAGACGCTCTAGCTGAGAATCGAACAGGACAACGTCTTACTGTGTGGCAACAATGGTACCGTAGCACCACCACCGCATTGTATATACTTTAAAACATCTGAATTATTAATCTTTTTAAAAGCTTTCTTATCATATAAAAACTCTTTCATATATAACAAATAATCATTCCTATTCATAATTACAATCACTCCCCCCTTATCTGCTGGCCTAATTTTTATCTCATTGTTACCCTGTAGCTTAAATAGAGCATCAAATTCCTGCTAGCAGCCACTGAAGCTCAGGTGTGTAAAAAATCTAGCACTTTTGTGTCTAATAGTCATCTGGTTGTAACTGCTTTTTATAATATCGCTGAGAAACAATTACGGGAATTGTATTCTAACTCAAATGCTCCTAAGTTCTATAATCTGTCTATTCAGGAATCTGATGCACTATTTAAGCTACAGAGTAACAATGAAATAATAATTAAGCTGTGTATGGGACCAATATTTTTTTGCAGGATAGGTGCCCATTTTCTTTTTTTTTTTTTTTTTTGACAGGGAGAGGGATGTTGGAGAATGCATGTAGGTACTCCTGGGTCAAATAGGTTGGGTAGGTGAGGATGCAATCACAAATAGGACATAAAAGACAAGACATAGGGATGGTGAAAGACACAAGGCTGGTAAACCCCATGGTTGGGGTGAGGGTGGGGACATCTGGAATCCATGGTCATCAAGCTGGGTAACAGTGAGAAAAGAGTCCTCACCCAAAGGACTGTCATCAGTGTCACCTCACTGCACCAGTGGCTGCAGTGCCTGATGTCTGTGTCTCCAAGTGTATTCTGTAGAATGAGGGAGAGCAGACGGTGCACACCAATGCATCAGCACTGGCAGTTCATTACACATGATAAAATCACCACCTCCGCCACTACTCCTGGAGGCAATCACTGCCCTATCCTGTGGGGAAGAACTACCTGAGGGGCCTCGTAGTGCAGGGGCAGCAGAAGGGTACTGCCAGCTTGCATTGCAAATGTGCTGGGCTTTGGTGCCATAGCTAGTAGAGTGGGGCAGGAGGATCCTGTGGGGCAGGCCTACCATGCTGTGCTATGGAGAAAAAAAAAGAGAAGATAAGGGTTGGAGCGAGAGAAAAAAAAGGGATAACATTAGTAATGTCATATGTGATATACAATGCATTGATACAATTGTCTGACTCTATTCTGTTACCTTACTTTTAAGACTACCATCTCCTAACAAATAACATTTTTTACTTTTAAGACTACCCACTCCATAACAGATGCATACTATATTACAGATTGCAGCAAGCAATCCTTTTATGTGTGCATATATTGCACATATGAATGTTCCAATTATACTGATTACAGTTTACAGCAGGCCATTTGTGTCACCGGTATAGATGTCCTAAGTTACATTGCAATACTGATGAAACTTAACATTATTGTATAGCTGGGAAGTGTGAATTTTGAATCCCCAACCTCTGACTGTTCTCTAATACTGTACTGTTATTTTGGACTACAGACTAATGCATGCATAGTTTCCTTTTACATTTGAGAGATGCATGCCCACTTTTATGTTAGAATATGGAACTGTTGCTTTGTGCTACAGACTAATGCATGCACACTTGCTTTTACAGTTGAGATATGCTTAATTTGATACAACTGTATAAAATACCAAAAAAGCTGTCTTTAACTTTTAATGCTTCAGTAATAATACTGTTCTGATGCATACATACCACATGCTCCTCTCATCTGGGACAATCTAGCCCCATGGGTTCTCACATTCAGCTCCCTCTCTGTGGCAGCTGTGGAAAAAACAGAAGGGCATACCATTATGAATACCAGTCCTGACTATATTCCGCTTTTAACCTTTAAAAGTAGTCTGTGTAATTGACACTTACATATCTGTGGGGTGTCTCCAGTCATACATTAATCAATCCAAAGTTTGAGGGTATCCCTCTTCCTCCTTTGGAAGTCATTGTAGTGGTGTCTACATTGCTCATCAGTGCAGGGGGCATAACAGTAGCATTCGTCACAGCCCATGCAAGACTATCCTATGCCTCTGACCTGTACTCTGAGCGAGAATAGTCAGTCTGCAATAACCTGGGCCCATGTTCCTTCACTAGGAGTCCAACAAGCACTTTGGACAACTGGACACCTCAACTTTGGGCATGGAAATCAATCCCTCACCATGCATGCCTGCCATGCCTACCATGAATGAAGACCAATGTAGAAAGATGTTTTCCCATCAATTGCAGTTATCATGTTTACTGGGAATGCACACACTGAAAGTGTTGCCTGATTACTGTCCACACAAACTTGGCACTTGACACTGTGCACCTTCAAGCACCACATTTGAGTGATATTATGCGGAACAAATGTAAAAGTAGTTGAAAGTATTATATATACCTGTACTGTATCCCAGTACCATCTGGCCCCAAAAACGAATGGATGAATGCATTAATAAGTAGTGCCACAGAATCAGATGAGCAGCATATATATTTCAGAGACTGAATAGCAGCTGGCAGACTTAAATGCTGCTGCATACATCTGCTACTTAACTGAATCTGTGGCAGCAGGTATTAATGCACTTCATGCAGTGATACAGTCCTTTTTGGGGCCAGATGGTACTGGGTCCAAATACAGTTGCATCTAATACGTTCAACTGCTTTTGTACTAGCATTGCTGTACGTTAGTGTACAAGGGACACCATTGTGCAAGAATGCTTAAAGGATATAAATAGGGAACATAGAACAGTGGTGACATGGGGAGCAAGCAGGGAGAAGAACAATATGAATTCCCTGTTAAACTGTGACAGTTAGTATTGATTGTATGAAATACATATACTGCAAAACTGACTCTGTGGCAGCACCTGTTAATAAACTGATATATTCCTTACTGTTTGGGCCAGATGGTACTGGGTTCTATTACAAGCATATGTAGTGCTTTTACAGGTGCCTGTGATACACTGACATACATTTAAAAATAGGTGTCATTCACCATTGCTTAGCAATCATGAGTGATGTGCACCATCGCTCAATAATGCTTTCTAGAAAAGAAGTGGGGAAGTTAGGACACTTTTGATATGAGGAGCAAGCATGAGGGAGTACAAAGGGAAACCCTTGCTAAACTGTAACAGTCATTATTAATTGTATACAATACATGTGCTACTTAACTGATTCTGTGCACCACCTTTTAATGCTTTGATCCATTCCTTTTTGGGCCAGATGGTACTGGGTTTGAATCCAGGCGTATGTATTTGCTATTTAGACAATTAATGCTAATGTACAACCTATTTATTCTATCAGCTTTCTAGGTGTGGAAGTGCAGTATTACATATCTGTACATATTTTATGGACTGTTGTCCCCTTATTATGTATTCCTTTGGTCTTGCTCTAAGGGGATGACAGTTATGTTTCTGCTTGTAACACATGTTTATGTGACATTGTATGTCCCTATTTCTGTTTACGTAATCCTTGCATTATGTTGGCCTTTGTGGAAAAATGTTTTGCAGAATCAGTGCTCTCTTTGTAGCCTCGGTGGTCATTGTGGCATTTTATGCAAATCTGCAGACTGTTGTTGATTTGACTTGCATGGAATTGTTTGTTTGCAAGGTTTTGTGGCCAGCAATACTGCAACCTTGCCTAGATGTGCCATGCCTCATTAATATGCATTGTACGATGCCGCACAATGAGCATCATCATGGTGACAGGTATACTCCATGTAGGTTCTGTGAGAAGCCTCCACAGAGTTTATTAAATCCTGTGGCTTGTGTTTCTGAAGTATAGCCAAACTATCCACTTCTGCTGTGTTGACGAGGTCAATAAAAATGCCAAAACATGCATGTCTTTTATCAACATTGTAATTATTTGTTACTAAAATTTATCTCTATTCACCTTAATTGTACTATACTTAATTTCTTTCAGTATTTAGTCATTGAATGTTGATGTGTTTTATATACATATGTAATTACTTTATACTTGAATTTAGCAATACTCAACTTAAGTGTTCTTAATTTAGATTAGTATGCAGATAAATAATAGCATATTATGTAAAGTTATGTTTATTATACTCATTTTTTACCTCAGTGAAATATGTCTCTCTTGTTAAGTGTTGTCTTACTACACTGTAATGAATTTTTGCTTAAGTATGGAATGGATTCATATATCAATTGTTGTTCTATTCTAGAATACTTGTGAAAAGGATTATACATATATATTTATGTTGCCAAATTTAGTGTACAAAGTGAACTCTTCTGGTTAATTATACATATTTTTTTTCATTTCTGTTGCTGTGTTTGACACAGATGTGGCTAAAACTGTTTCTGAAACCAGCCCACCTACCAATTTAACAAATGCAAAACAAAATATAATAAAATAAATGAATGGTAAATCAAATCAATGTTATTTTTTGTAGGGGGCAAGTACCCCTGTATCACCAAATATTCTTGCTTTATTATTCACTGTCCAAGGTTACTGTAAGTTGAAGAAGGAGCAATAATTTAAGCATAGCTTAAACATAGTTTGCTCCTTCTCCAGGATGTCACAGTTCCATAAAAATAATGATGCAGGCAAACATCCTAATACAGTTTGGAGCAATTAATAGCAAACAGGAAATGGATCCAGTATGACATATACATTTTATGTTGTTTAGAGCTTTTATCACAAATATACAAAGGACTTCAGCAGAAAAAAAATTACCACTCATGTTAAAAACATTTAAATAGTACTACTTATTACCATGTAACTGTCATGCCCAATAAAAATCCACATTTACTTAAAGACAAATAATTATAAGTAAAAAATGAGTAAGAAGAAATTTAAAAAAATCTCAAAAACCTATAAATAATACTATCATTTCCTATATATATATATATATACACAATGTTGGTTTATTTCTGATATGCTTTTAATTTTAAAAGATACATACTAGGCAATACATAACTGATCCCTGGCAGAATGGCTGCATTAAGATTTTCTTGCCACCATAACTCCCTTTTCTATAAAATTAAACTTAGAAGTCCTCTCCTCAGGTTAAAATCAACTTTTGTAATATAAAATATGAAAATTGATGGGTAAGAAGAAAGCTTATGAACTCATATAAAATGTTAATACTTCTTTTTTATGCCATACATATGCTCATACATTCTCTTTTACTTTACTTTCCATTTTTACTATGTAAAATCCAGAGTATTCTTGGAATAAAGCTAAGAAAACAGCACATTGGGTATTACAATTGAATTTCCCTGTGGCTTTAATGGTCTGTTGTTGTACGGTAACAGATTTACCTATGTGTGTATATATTTGCAGAAATTACAATGACCACATTTAGATCTCATGTAAAATTTATTATTTTTATTTTCTTTAATACTTTCAATGATGTTTTTTTAAAACATTTCCTCCTCTTTTAAATAATTTGGGGTTTATTACCCAATTGATTAATTAGGTTCATATTATTAGTAACCAAATTCCAAATGTTATTAATAAATTCTCATATAATTCCACTATCCAAGGAATATGTGGTGACAAAAGATGCACCATAACTTTTAGTTGGTCCCATCTGTGGATTTCCAACAACTACAATATTTCTTCCATTAGATATATCAAAATTATCCCTAATATTTGTATCCATTTGGTTGGTTTGCCCTCCATTACAATCATTGGATAACCATGGAGGGTAAAAACCTTTTCACTGCTTTGTAATAACGTTGGCCATGAGGTTATTAATTAATCTTACAGGATACCATCTTTTGTAAAACATATTACTTTGAAAATGACATTTCTTAATAAAGTCATGAAATAAGGAAACCATACAGATTGCCTGAACCAGGTGTCCTTTAATCACTAAACTTTTCTTGTGTAATGGATGACACCTGGTATAATGTAAAAAAATTAAATATTTTAATTTCCTATATAATTTTGAAAGTAACATTTGGTTATTATGATCTTTTTTGATCAAAGCATCTAAACTGAGAATATCATGCTCACCTATATTATAGGTATAAGTAAGAAAACTCATAGTGTTACTAATATATTCAATAAATTCTGGAATTGTGTGTCTATCATGCACCCAAAGGATGAATATATCATCCAAATATTGGATGTATAAGTACCTAGATCAGGTGAATTTACGATTTAAAATATATTTGTTTTCCCAATTAGTCATCATGATGTTGGCTAATAATGGATCGCAGGCTGCCCCATGGCTACACCTTTAACCTGTCAAAAGTATTGGCTCTCAAAGTATATATAGTTGCTGTTCAGAACTACATCCATAAGTTGGACATATGAATTAATTTTATTTTAGGAGAATTGCATTTTTCCCTAAGAAACTCTGAGAAACAATCTATGCCAATATCATGTGAGATAACTATAAAAAATCCTTTACACCAATAGTTAAGAATATAAAACTATCAATATACTCTACTTGTTTACATTTGGCAAGAAAATTCTATGACTCTTTATACAGATAGTCAATTTATTGCACTCTTGTTTTTAAATAATGGTCTAAAAATGTTGCTATGAAATATGTTTTGAAAGTGCCCGCATCCACAATTGGTCATAGTAGGAGATTGTTTAAATGTTTATGTATTTTTGGTATACCAAAAATGGTGGAAATAAAGGGCTTCTTAATAGTTAAATATCTGTAATCATTGGAACTTATCTGTCCTTGCATTAACATATCATGCAAAAAAATATCTATTTTTCAGTAAGAAATATTTCATTTAAAGATGCTTCACTATATACTTCATCAAACAGTATATTATGCATTCCCTGTACATACTCAAATTTGTCTATAACAACAAGACCACTGCCTTTTATCCAGTCTCATAATTCTTATGTAAACCAATGAGCAGATTTGTTCTATGAGTTCTTTTTGCTATAAGGTCATATTGTATCACCTAAATTCTGGCCAGTGTTCTAGCATATATCGAATATCCAGTTCACAAACTTGTTCAAAGTTCTGTAAGGCCGGAAAAATTGGCAGGTTATAAGTACCAGGTGTTCTTAATACACTGTAATCCTCTTTGTCAGTAACATCAGAGCATGTGATTGGTTAATGTCATAGGAACAAAAAACTGTAAATCTTAAAATCTCCCATATCATTAGAAACAATTCTACAAGGTTTATCATTGTTCATAAGACCATCCTCATTGCAATGGTTCAAACCAATCATCCCCGCCTTCGCTTTTGATGTGATTGATTTTGTCCCCTTGAAGTTATATTTATCAGAGGTTACAAAGAAGCAGGTCATAAAGATGTTTGGCCTAATACTTGTGAATGGTAGTTATTTCCTTTGTTTTTCAGCCAGTCCAGTCATCATGGGGGGAGGGGGGTAATCCAAAGGAGATTGTTTATTTACATTGTCCACACCACTATGAATGTTGTCAGGTAGTTGTTCATTCTGACCTACAATTGAATTTACATCTGAACCCGATGTCGAGAATTAGAAAGTTGATGGTAGGCTTTAATCTTAGAGTAAACAACATGGTTCCATTTAAATTTCTTTAATTTCATACCCTTAATATTGTCGCATTCATGATCCAATTTTTTAAATACATGCAAATGTTGATCCTCATTATGACAGTACAAGTCTACAGTAAAGTACTGTAAAGATTTATCTAGTGCTGAAATTTCTATGGTAAGTTGATCTATATGAATTTGATTGCGCTTGATTAGGAACTCCATGAGCTCACAACCATGTCTGTCAAATAAATGTAATAAGTCTTGATGTAAAAGAGAATCTTCCTGTAAACCTGTAGGGAACTTCCATGATGAAAGTCCCTTCAGCACCTGTTTAAATTTGATAGACTCAATAAAATACACATTTTCTAATTTTAATTTTCCAAATTTAAATAACTTGTTCCCAAACTCACGTAACTGCTTTAAAAGTGAACCTGCTGTCTGCAATCTAGAAACATGAAATCCACTTGTTTGTGAAACCATTCATTAAGTTTCAGAATAGTAGCCAGCAGTTCAGTGTTGATGATTTATAACTTCATTGTGAATCAGGGACAGCATTGCCAAATGCAGCTTGTAGTTTTTGCCCTAGTGGAATACATGTATTGTCACAAGTATTATAAATTGAAGGCAAGCCAGTTGTTATACCATGAACATTTGATTCCATAGTAGGCAGAAGCTGTTGTGCAAACTGCTCAATCAGTGCTGTAAGATTCCCCATAGTACAATTAAGCTCTTCCAGGTCACCGGAATTGAGCATAGACTGGGATCCTCTGATGTTGCTGATTTAACTCAAGTGGTGGACCATGGAGTATAGCTTTAGAGAAAAGGATGTTATGGTGACCATTCCACCAAGACTCAATGATGTATTTATTATCTTTTATATGTCTTTTAAAATTAAAAACATATCAGAAATAAACCGGCATGGTGTACACACACACACACATGCACACACACACATATATATATATATATATATAAAGATCGGATTATTTATAGGTTACCATCTCTGTTTTTTTAATTTGTTCTAATTTTTCACTTATAGTCATATGTCTTTAAGAAAATGAGGATTTTTATTGGACATGACAGTCAAGTGGTAATGATTAGTACTATATAAATGTTTTTAACAAGAGTGGGGTTTTTTCCTGATGAAGTTCTTTTTACAGTTTGGATGAAAGTGCTAAACTTTAAATTCATATGTCATACTGGATCTGTTTTCTTGTTTACTGGTATTTTAGTTAGATCTTTTCACTTATTTTGTTTTTTTCTTTTAATAGCAAACAGACAAATATATACAACACAGATATGAGCAATGAGCTAGTGCAAAATAAAGATAAATTGCACTATGTAAATGCTTGGCTTGCTTTCTGTTTTGTTTTGGTCTTTTTAAGTTTGCATAAAGCATAGATTCCTGTATTGCAGATTTAATATTTCAGTAATCAAATATGATTTATTTAAACCTGTATTATATTACTGAGAAAAAGTGGTTTTGTTGTTTATGTGTTATATGCCAGACTTTTTACTTTAGAAATAACTTCCCAGGGTAAAAGGAAGAATAAAAAGTTAGCAAAGTAAAAGAAAAGCAGGCTGTTCACAGCTGAGCATTTTCTAAGAGTTACTAGGAAGTATATGATCCCTTTGATCTGCACAAAACATTCAAAGCAATTTGAGGGGGATTAGAGAATAGTATGGAAAACAATTCTCGACAAAGTTTTTTGTGGAGAATTTTCTTTTCAAGTTTGTTAATCAAAGTAAGTATTTATTTTATTGGTATCAGATTATACTTCTGTTCATTAATAATTTAAAATGTGTTCTTTTCTGTTATGCCATTTGTCATTTGATAGTCAATATAAATATTTTTTAAAAAAAATCTCTTTGATATCCACAATCGGTGGCTATTGCATAAACATTTGTTTGCTTGTATCTGTTATACACTCTTTAGAAAACCACAGGATGCAGACTGTGATAAAGCAGAGTCAAAATCCAAGCAAGAATCAATAAAGAAAAAAGGCAGACCCTGCAATGTTGAAAACTTTTATGAAAACAATCAGAGCTTTCAGATTGAATTACAGTGATCACACTGATGAAGAATTTTCAATCCAAAAGCTCTGTTTGTTTTAATAAAAGTTGTCAGCATTGTGGAGTCTGCCTTTTTTCTTTATTGTTATACACACCTTATCAGTTGTCAGCATGAAGGTTCCTTGTTAATCGGTTTTCTGTTCTCTCCTCTTCTGTCAGTTATCTTTCTAAACAGCTTTTGAGGAGTCTATTTAAGTCAAAGTTTTTCTATGAGTTGACAGCATTGTTTTGTGTACCTCCATTAGCTTAACTGATAAAAGTTCCATACTCCTCAGTGTGATTTTCTATACCACTGAGAAAAAAAAATTCACAAAGGCAGTTCACTTATGAACTCAAGAAAATCAAAGTCATTGGTTTCTGCAATACATGTGTGTAATATGGACCAGAACAATTAACATCACTTGGTTACTAGTAGTACTTTTTGGCCCTTTGTTATTATTCTTTGACTACTATTTAAATTAGTGGAAGAAATGAAGATACACACCACTGAACATTGTAAGAAGTACTTTTTGAATTCCTTACCCTAAATTACTTGACTACTAACTTAAGGCTCTCCTTTTCATATCATTTTCAGAGCTTTACCAGAAAGGCTCATCCAGACTCTGCTACACTTTGCTGTGAAGGAAAGGTTAGTTTGCTTTTATTTTTTGTATTTTGTATTAATTTATTGCCTTTCTATATTTTGAATACTGTGGTTTGTTTTCTTTACCTTGTGTTTTACTTGCATTCTGCTTTAACAGCATATTAAAACTTCAAAAGAGACCACAGCTCTCTCTCTTCTGAGTCAGGCAGAATTTTTCCCCACCCTCCCACCTAGTCACAGTTGTCTTGTTAAATACCACTGTCTTTCTAGTTGCCTGCCTCTTATGTTAATCTGACCATATATTTCATTTCCTCTCTACTTTCTCTGGCTTGTGTGAGTAATCACAAAATCATCATTTTTGAAATCCCTCCCCTTCAACAATTTAAATTTATTGGCCATCCTACTGTATTCCATAGTACCAGAATACAAAAGTGACCACCCCTTTCAATCCATCTTGCTGTTTTAAAAATAGTAACTCTCCACTAAACCTTAACTTTTTAAACAGGTAAAACTTAAGTTACCTACTTTCACATCTAACTTCTCTAGTGCACACTGCAGTGTGCATTTTTTTTTTCATCTTACCTTTAAGCATCCCTGTGACTAGCACTTTCTCTAATACCTGCTGGAAAGCACTAGGAAGCCTTAAACTGATACAAGCACTCAACTCTCCTTGTTAATAAGGAGAAATTAATAGTAGGCACTAAACAGCCTATAATCACAAAGTACCTTGCTAAGGTAAGGGAAAACAGCTCTTGTACTTTACAAAAAAAAAGCACCAAACCAGGCATGTCCAAGGGTCAGCTTCCGGTGATTTCTCCTGTCCACCTGGTGAATCTGGGCATACTGGGGCAATGCAGCAATTGCCTCATGTACACAGACAACCCTATCCTCCTACCACCCAACACTACAACCTGTGAGAGATGCACTTACATAGCCAAAATGGAAGCAAAGCTCTCTCCACCCAAGATTGTGCTAGACAGTCAAGAGGAGAAGGTTAGCACCCACACTACACCGCAAGCACTCAAGCAACACATAGCCCTTCTAAACCCACACCACCAACACCCACACATAGCAACACTAAATCCACATATGCAGAGGCCCTTAACTGTAACCTGACCAAGCAACAAGGACCTCTGAAGCTGAAACGCAAACAAACACCAATCACAACCAACGTGTCACATAGTTCAAAACACCAGTGTGCCACCCAGCAACAGCCCCTAAGGCAAGACAATGTACCTAACACTTTAGTCATAGGTGACTCTATAGTCCAGCACACTGATGTCCCTCTCACTAGGTTGAACAAGGAGAAAATTACAGTCAGCTGCCTGTCGGGTGCCAGGATCCGCCACATAACGCATTCACTCAAGTCACTCCACAACAAGTACAAATATGACTCTGTCATTGTCCATGTTGGAGTGAATGACTTGAGATGTACCTCCCTGGACTACAAGAAAAGAGACATGGAAGAGCTCTCGGATCATGTGGCCCAGGCAGGTATGACCCTAGCCCTGAGTAGCATCCTGCCTTCGCCCAGAATGATACCACAATATAAGGGCAAAATGATTGACTTCATCAATTGGCTAAGCTTCTGGTGTCATTCAAAGGGGATCCAGAATCTGTCTGCCTGGGACGACATGATTGACAGACCACGATGCTTTGCCGGAGATGGTCTGCACTTGTCGCCCCTGGGATTCAGGTTACTGGCTAAGGCTCTTGCAACCCCTATAGTGCCTTTTTTAGGCAAAGTTCAAAGGACAAATCCACCACTGTAACAGGTACAAGCATGCAAAATCTGAAGGTAATGCTACTCAATGCTAGAAGTCTAAACCTCAAAATGCACTCTCTCGAGGCACTCCTAAAAATGGAGAACATCGATATCTGTGCAGTAACTGAGACCTGGTTCAAGGCTCCAGGGAGCACCCCTGCAATACCAGGCTACAACTCTTACCACACTTTTCGGCCACCAAACCAGGACCGAAACACTAAAGGTGGAGGAGTGTCAATATTCACCAAGGATATTCACACCACCAGGCTAGTTGCCCAACACAATGCGTCTGAAATTCTCCAGGTGCAACTAACACTAGGTAAGACTGCAATCCAAATTGTAGCTTGCTACAAATCCCCCACCATACCCCAAGATTCTCACTACACCTTTCTAAACATACTGGAAAATATTAAGATAGAACCAAACACCCTAATACTGGGTGATTTTAACTACCCTGCCATTAACTGGGAAAACTACTCCTGTATGAACACCTTTGCCCAACGGTTCTTGGAATTCATAAATTCCAACGCCCTGGATCAACTAATCCATAGTCCCAAAAGGGGGTCCAATATTCTAGACCTGGTCATTACCAACATGGAAAATCGATGCTCCACACCTATGGTCACCCCCTCGTTAGTCAAGTCTGACCATAAGCTAATCACCCTTAACATCCAGATCCCACCCCCAATCCCCAGTAAGGAAACCTCCATAAAAAACTTCTCCAAAGCTAACTTCATACTACTCAAGTCAGAAGTGACAAACTTCATGACACCCATGCAGACGGGAAATGAAAGTTCAACTGCTGAAGCCTACACTAAGGCACTGTACGAGCACATCCACTCATGCATGAATCCCAAATAGAACCAAGGTGCTCTCATCCAAAAAAAGGAAGCCAATCTGGTGGTCCCCTGCCATAAACAAACTTTACAACAAAAGGAAGAAACTGTTGCAGAAAAGAGGAAAATCCCAGGATGCAAAAAACTCCCTTACAAGCCTCAGTAAGAAACTGAGATCCCTCATAAAATCCTCCAAAGCTAGTTACGAAAATAAAATTGCCAAAGATTCCAAAGACAACCACAAGGCATTCTATAACTATGTCAAGAATCTAAATGGCAATGCTCAGATCTGCTCTGAGCTAAAACATAATGGCATTAAATATACTGATCCCAAGGACATTGCCAATATCCTGGCAGATCGATTCAGTGCCAACTTCACCCCCCTCTCACCCCCTAAATGGCCCATCTCAATACCAGAAGTGCCAAATTCCAGTAATAATGGCCACACAGGTAAAAAACGCATTCTCCAAAGCTAAGAATACAGTATCCATGGGACCAGATGACCATCCCGGGCTGTGTACTACATGAACTACAAAATGAACTGGCACCTCACCTAAGTGTCATGTTTAATCATAGCCTCACCTCAGGTTTCGTGCCCACTGAGTGGTGCACAGCTACAGTTATCCCACTCCACAAGGGGGGATCCACCTTGGATCCTGGAAACTACCGTCCCATCAGTCTGACAAGCCTTATCTGCAAGGCCATGGAGCGTATTATCATGGAACTTATAAACAAAGACATTGGCAACCTTCAAACACTGGACCCCACCCAGTTTGGGTTCGTGAAGGGATGATCTTGTCTCCTGAACCTGATTGACTTCTTCAAATCAGTCTCCAGAGACATGGACAAGGGTAAGGTGGTCCACACAGCCTATCTAGACCTTGCCAAGGCCTTTGACACCATCCCCCACTCAGGAATCATAGATAATCTTACTAAACTGGGCATTAATCCCTACGTCACCCAATAGGTTGCTAACTGGCTTACTGAAAGAACCCACACTGTAAAAGTAGCCGACTCCAAATCCAGCTCCAGACAAGTGACAAGTGGAGTACCTCAGGGTTCAGTCCTGGGACCACTCTTGTTTGGCATCTACTTCTCTGAAGTACAGGCCAACACTAAGGGACTCTGGCTAACAAAGTTCGCAGATGACTGCAAACTGGGAGCCATTATTGAATCCCCAAGTGATGTGGATACTCTACAAAAGGGCCTTACAGAAACAGATGCTTGGTGCCAGAGCCATGGGCTCAAGCTCAATGCCAAGAAATGTATAGTTATCCCCTTTGGGAAAAAACATGTATCCATGAATTACCATATAGGTGGCAGTACACTAAACACCGAAAGTGTGATAAGAGACTTAGGGACACAGGTGGACAGTGGTCTCACCTTCGATAACCACATCGCCACAACAGTCAGGAAATCCTTCTATGTGGCACACCTCATCACTAAGGGCTTTTCATCCAGAAAAACAGAGATCATTGTCCCACTGTACGCATCCCTCATTAGACCCATTATAGAATACAACGCCCCGTTTGGTATGTACCTCTCAAGACATCTGCAACAACTGGAAAGGCCGCAGAAATACCTCACTAAAAGAATCACAGGCCTAAAGTAGATGCCCTATGCTGACCACCTTAAAAAACTCCAGCTATACTCTGTTGCATATCGTCTACTCAGAGGCGATCTCTGCTTAACATACAAGGCCATGTCAAACCCAGAGCTGTTGGACATACTACACTTAAAGAAATCCCAATCACTCAGAGCTACATGCTCCAGGGATCTAAACCTTGTCATCACAATAAACAAAACATGCTGGAGGGATAGGTTCCTGACCCAGAGACTCCCCAGACTCTGGAATAGATTGCCCATACATGTCAAGCAGAGTGCCTCTCTGGCCCTCTTCAAAAGGAACCTTGATGATTGGATGGGAGAAAGGAAATTCGCCCCGGGGATCATGTCAGTTGCTCTGCTAGACAGGGGTCCAGGGAAGTAAATAGTGTGGGAAGAAATAGCCAGGGAATTGTTATGGCTAGGCTTGTATAGGCCCTAGGGCTAATAGCCTAGTACCAACCCATGAACCTATGAACCTATGATATTGTCTCTAAGATTCTTTTGTGTAAACCTCAAAAGCAGCCCTGAATCCCTAGTAAGTAGACTTCTTAAGAGTTCCCAGCAGCTAACCCTCTAATGAATGTCTGTTCCTCTCATATTTCTTCCTGCTTTCCCTCTATCTGTATTTAGCTTCATGGCTGTGAGTGTTTTTAGCATAAGACAGAATATTGCTATTGATATTGTCACCACTGCATCATTTCTCAGCCTTTTGATTTATTATCCTAACTGTATCAGACGTCCATCTTCTATGTCACCCCCTTTTTCTATTTTCAGTTATCTGCGCACCCCCACTGACTATTTCTGTCATCTGTCAGTGCCCATGTCTTCTTTATAGAATTAGTTTATTTCTTCACTTACTGTTCAGATTGCTTTCACTGTCCTCTGGTTTGACCCTGTTATGATTTCTTTATGTGCTTCATCTTCTTTTTTGCCATTATTGCCAACCCTAGGCCATTACTTAACTGAAATAGCTTCTGGTATTCAGTTATTGGCTACCATGTCTCCCTCTGCAGTTCCTCTACCCTCATTATTTAAAAAGTATTTGATCCTATTTCTACCCTACATTACTCTCACAAAGTATTATCCTGTATCTCTGACCATGTTAAGCTATGAATCATCAAGGCCCAACTACCTAAAACTCCATTTAGTTAATCACAAAAGATAAACAGCGCAACTCCAGTAATCGTTATTCTTCTGTCATTGTCATCAACCCTGTTTCCCATTTTTACATGAGGTCAGGGTGTCACATCTGCATTAGTCATTGTAACCCAATCACATAAACCTAATGCATTACAATAATGATTTTGTAGAGTGGTCACCCACAGAACAGCCTATGTGAGGGGTATCCCCATACTGAACCATAAATAATAAACAAATAATACTTAAATAAATAAAGTGCTGCAAAAAAAGCTTTATTAAAAAAGACTTAGCACATCGGACTAAAAAGTCCTTCCACCATACCTGGCTTATTAAATATATTGGCTACATAGTCATACAACAGTAGGGGAAGGACAGACACTCTGCAAGGATGAACAGACAAACCCATCAGACTGCAGCCTTCCAGTTAAATTGTAAGTATACAAATCCTGTTTAGTAATATTAACATCAGAGACTCGGAAATGGGAAAACAACACCTGATCAGATGGACTTTGAGGACTCAATGGGAAATTGACTTAGTGCAGTGCTCCCTGCTCCCACACCTAATCCACTAATTATTTGCTTAATGCATTTACTATTCTTCTTCCCTGACTTTCTTCTAGCATAGAAGGGATCTCTGCCATCCTAAGTTTGGATACTTGATTTCTGACAGCACATTAGACAATCCTCATGCAAGATAGACTGAGACACCAGCTGTTGTCTAATGCTGACGTGTTGACTTTGCTTAAACAGTTGTTATGCTTCCTTCTTCCTCTGTATTTTGTTTGCAGCTCTTCTTAAACACTCACTGTATAATTGCACTTTACTGTTTCTATCAATATATACAATGTTTTGTTCAATTATTTTGTTTTTACCTGAGACACGATAACTGACGTGCTCAAAACTATATTTCAACTACAAAGGAAAGACATAAAAATAATGTATGACTAGGTAGCAGCACATTGTTTGCATAAATTAAATTAAAGTATATTATTTAATGGCACCTCTATTATTTATTTATTTATTTATTTATGTATCTAATTGTTTGTATATTTATTTGGTTATTATTTCTTGACCTGGGTCCAAATTAATCATTTTCAAGTTCAGCCTTGGGTTATTCAGTAAAGAATGTATTGGAAAGTACCCAATGTTATAATTTATTTGCACTAAGAGTTTAGATAAAGGGCTTGCCAGGTATAGCAGACTTTGTGATTTGGTTAGATCACATGAACAATTGCACTAACCATTTATATAATGCACAGAATGTTACATGCCATAAGGAATGTTAATCCAGTAACTATCTTTTTTCACTCTCCTACAATCAGAACTGATCTTTAATTGCATATATTTTGCAGCAATAATCTGCATTAAAATAACAAATTCAGTCGGATGCTTTGGTCCTTAAATCAGTCTAACTTAAATGTAAACAGTAAGTAATACTAATGCTTGAATTGTCATTTACCCGATTATCACATTTTTGTTAGACATATAAACTGCTGGCAGCTTTTGCAGTAGTTGCATTATTTACTACAGTCTCCCTTCTGTATACTTCACTGATCAGAGAAGTCAGTTATGGTGAAATTGTTAAAAAGACAACCGAGCTTCTGATCTGTTTTCTAGCTATACATTTCAAGATAAAATTCTTAAGACACTCTTCCTCATTTAAAATGGATATTGTATTCCTCAGTCCCAAAAATACAGCTAGCAATGAGGCAGTGAAAGTAAACAAACAAAACAGAAACCCCATCTAGAAGCATGTACAAATTCAAACTACTCAAAATGTTGTTTAATATAACAGGTTACATACACATGAAATGTGTGTGTGTGTGTGTGTGTGTGTGTGTGTGTGTGTGTGTGTGTGTGTGTGTGTGTGTGTGTGTGTGTGCGTCTGTGTGTGTGTGTGTGTGTGTGTGTGTGTGTGTGTGTGTGTGTGTGTGTGTGTGTGTGTGTGTCTGTGTGTGTGTGTGTGTGTGTGTGTGTGTGTGTGTGTGTGTGTGTGTGTGTGTGTGTGTGTGCGTCTGTGTGTGTGTGTGTGTGTGTGTGTGTGTGTGTGTGTGTGTGTGTGTGTGTGTGTGTGTGTGTGTGTGTGTGTGCATGCTGTGCGGGTGTGCGTGTGTGTCTTTAGATATATAGATATAGATGCATATATATATATAAAGAGAGAGAGAAAGAGAGAGTGTGTGTTTAACTGACACTCTCAGATCTTTCCCCATCCCTATATTACAGTAAAACTCATGTTATACTAATAGTGGTGGAGTGTATTATTCAGTATCAGCATCTCATAACACTGAAGTATTCTTTTTTTAAAAATTCAAGTTCATGTTTGGGTGGCTACTCTTATACACATATTTTAAAAGTTCAGTGTCATTTGCAAGACATGTTTTCTTGCCAAATGCCTCAGAAAACAAGTCAATGCACACAGGAGTGTAGTCATTATTCTGAATGTTTGCACAGCGTTACTCACAAAACACACAGTTCAGTGTTGTTTTCTCATACAAGACTCTACATATTTCTGGAACATTATTAACAGTTAACAGCTGAGAAATTGCATTTGCCTGCATATCAGAATATGCAATGTCTAACAAAAGCATGTTAAACCTTCTTTTACTTGTTCTTCACAGGCACATCACTTGGAAAGACAGCATACTTAAATAAGTAATAGTGACCCTAATGAGTAATAGTGACCCTACCCCAATTACAGTGAAATAGTCATATTTTACAAAACTCCGATGTCTTTTGCAGTTCCTTCTTAATATGCTATTTAATATGTTTTGCAGTGTCAAGTCTTTGTTTTTCATTAGTAAAGACTCATGATATTACATCAAACATTCATATTTTATTCTCAAAGATGTCTTTAAACAGGGGATAATTTGATGTAGCTGTATAACATACTGAGAGAGAGAGAGAGAGAGAGAGAGAGAGAGAGAGAGAAAGGGGGTATAATAAGGTACTGAGAGAGGTATATTACCTGTTGTTTAAAACCTGTGGGGCATATCACAAGCTTTATTAGGTATATGCCTATGCATGCGGTCCTATATAGTACCTCATCTATTTGGTATCACTAAGCTGACATTTGCTACATAAGGTCTTTGTAACAATTTAATTCTTGCTTAAGATATTTCAGAATGCATCCCCAACATGTTAGAGATGTCAAAGTAAAATCATACTTAGGAATATATCTACTGTTGGTTTGAGAAAATCAAGACTTAATGGACTGGTTCCTAAGAACTGATGGAAAAGTTCGGGTCAGACATTAAATTAAGTCTCTATGTAGTGTTATTGAATCAGATGTGATGATTTCTTGTGATCAAGTAAGATGGTGTTTTCCTTTAGATCTATCATACGAATGGTCATATAATTACACTCATTGCCACAAATTTATATGTGATAAATGAAGGCAATGGTTTCCAAATCAGCACTCCTACTGTCAGTAAACATCTGAGAGGTCATTGGTCATGTTGTAAATGCACACTGCTATTTTGGGTAGTTACCCAAAACATTTTGCTGCAGATTTGTACTACTTGCCAGGTTTGGATTGTACACCCAGTCTCATTCCATTCTATGAGCACTGATTCAGTTGTTTACCTGGGTGTTTAATTCCCCTCTGGACTGGGGTGACCAGCCCCTCCCCTTTGCTTGCTAATGATGGGGTTCCAGCAAGAGTTGAGTGAGCCTGAAAACTTCCAGTTCTGCTCACAGAAAGAGACTTTTGCTTAATGGGTTGTGGTCTTACCCCCTACATGCTGGCATTGTGTTGAAGGCTGATCTCTGAGTTAGCATTTTTTGTAAGGAGGCCTTCCCATAGCCCAAGAATGGGTATGATTTCAGATACAGTCACGTATTCAACCTGGATTATGACCTACACCAGAGCTAGATGAGTGGTCTAACCACACATATAGATCCACCCTCAGCCCTCTTCCCAGGGAAGGAAAGCAGGCTTAGCCTTGTCATTCCTCCCCCTCTCAGCTGCAATCTCCATCAGTTGCTGAAGCAACTAATCAAACTCAGGTTGCCTGATCATGGTCAGAGATTTATTGCTTTATTCTGCACCAGCTACACAGGAGCCAATATCTGTTAACACACAATAAAGCTTTACACTGTACAGCTTAAGATCAGAATTATAATCACTGGCTTCCCAGGGGCCCATTGACCTTAGGCAAGTCAAGTGCCCTTCATTGCAAACTTGCTGACAATAATTGAAACTTGAAGAATATTAGTTTGCATATAAACATGTGCACAATATTTTTCCAGGCAGGGTTAATGATGTCTCTGCAGTACCATTACATCTTTTCCTATTTATCAGAAAAGTGCAACCAGCTAAACTATACTAGAAAATAAAAAAAAAAATCATTCATTGACTATCTTAAATTAGATCAATCATTAGATATTTATATAGCTTTAATAGTTTTAAGCAAATCACACTTCAAAATGTGAAAGCCAACAGTTTACTTTATTTCAATATACATATCTTTAAGCTAAAAACAACATTCACAGGCATTTAAAAAGAATAATTAAATGATTTATTTGAAGCAAATAAAACTGCAAAACAAAGATACTCAATTGTGTTTAAACAGAAAGATGGCACCAATATAAATACTCTGTGTTCTTTTTTCCCGCTGGTTTGAATGTCCAAACAGTAGTTGTAAATCTTCACAGGCCATGAATTTCAAACTGGACTCTGTCTAAAAATGCAGACATGTGCACAGTTTAGAGATAACATAGTATTTCAAAGGCTAATAGTTTTCTAATTAAAAGAGTCCCAAACAGAATTTCTTATTTTCCACAGTTTTAATGATGTACTGCATTCTGAGCTGAAGCCACTACGAATGTATATATATATCTGAGAAGCATAACAGTCACATAGTGCTCATCACATTTTTTTAGTTCTGTGCATCCTATGTATTTTACATGCTGTAAGATGTACAGCAGCTATGGGTTTCAATAAAAATACAATTATATTTGTTTTAGTTTAAGGTAGTTTCTCTATAGACCCCATTAGCACCTGCTTAATAACTAATCCCTTAAACACAGAAGTAGAGCAACCTGAAAACCACTTGTTTTAGAGACTCACTGAGGCAGAGTTTTATAAAATGTAAGATGAAAGTGACTTGACTGTGTAATATTAGATGTATACAGAAAGCTCATTTGCTTCATATTCTTGTCTGCTCTGCACTTGCTGAAACTGCTTTCCATGACTGCAGAGGCTTTCTCCTGCTCCACATATTGCTGTCAGCAAGCAGTAATTGCTGCCTCCAGCATCTCCCTTCTGTTGCACCCGTTAGTCAATCTGCAAGGTGCATGGTAGCAGTTTCAGGTAGCTATGCTTATTGTAGCCCCAATATCTCTGCTTATGATCGATGTGAATGGACCAAGCTGTTTTCATATAGGTATTGCTTATAGAATAGGCAGTACCTATTTGTGTATAGGTATTGCCTATCCTATAAGTTGGACTCACATTTATATGAGTTTACTCCTGCTGTGCTTTCTTACTACCAATAAAGAGAGTGGTATATGGTGCTAATCTTTCCTTGGCTTTTATACTTACCAGGTTCCATGCTTAACAACTCCGTTGTCCTTCCACTTTTTTCCCTTTTTACAATGTATTTATTCTGGATACTCACAGGCTAGTCTGGTTCTACTGATCAGCTTTGTATATGTGCTGTTATATTATAACTATTTCCTTGTTATCTCCTAGTCCTCCTGCCTGCTGTTTTTCTGTATATTTCCTCCTCCTGCCTGCTGTTTTTCTGTATATTTCCCATGTTAAGTACTCTCTCTGTAATGTACAGTGCAATTGCTTTATTATCTGTCATAACTGTGTGTACTCTTTTTTTATTGAGATTTATTTCTTTAAGTTTCTTGTCTCATCTTGGTTGGCATGACTGTTTTTCCATACCTGCATAGACATTCTGGTAACTTTCTATACATGGTTGCATTTTTGGAATTTTACATTGTCACAGAAACTGCCAGTGTAGCTTGAGCATTACACCTTTGTGAATTTCATTGCAATGCTATAACACTGGTGCCTGTACCTTATTATAAATATGGCCATGAATCCCCAAGTGGCATGTAAAGCAAAACTCAATTTGGCAATAAAACCAAAAGGTCCATATTAGCCAGCTCCCCCAACTGCCTCAGGCCCTGATCCTAATGACTCCTATGCTAGCCAAAGATGAACATACTAATTTTACAAAATCAAAATCACACCCCCCTAAAGTAAGAACTCTCCAAAGCTAAAGCATTTATAGTAATATTCCTTTGATGTACAAAATTCATCAGTGTCTTGGAGTTCAAAAATACTGCCTTGACTAGCCTAGATTAAAACAGTTGAATATAAATAAAGTCATTGTATCTTTAGTCTACTGTCACTGACAAGGGATAACAAGGGTGGAGGAAGGCCCAAGCACAAATGACTTATGAGTTTTATTTTGCCCTGAACATGTAACATGTTTATTAGATGTTGTCATAAGTCTGAGTCTCATATACTGTCTCAGGACTAGCTTTTACTCATCAGTTCATAAAGAGCTATATATCAAGTTATATGCTGATGCCAGATAAGTTACATTTGCTGTGATAGTCAACTTCCCCATTTTTGTTCCAGCTCAGAGATTCAAAATTGTCATGCTGTTCATTCATGATTATGAGTCTTTATGTTTACTGAATATTAGATGTAAAGAGGAGGTCAATCTATTAAATTATAAAATGTACTCTACGGATATTTGAGGCGTCACTGAAATCACTGTTAGGCAGTTATATTGACTATAATGGTTGCCGTTCAAGTGAAGCTCCATGACATGAAGTAGGTTTGAAAAGGCCAAAATTAGAAACATATCCTGCATGAAATGAAACAAATCAGACACAGAAAGTATATGTGACCCATGTTCTCTTACACACCATGTTCCCCCATAATTCTCCATTAATTGTGTTGGCATCATTTGATAGTGGGAATGACTTCAGCATAGCTTTAAGAGCCTTACCTCATTGCATCAATGGAAGGGAAGTTTCCCTTTTTGTATTTTGTTCTTCCTTAACAAAAGTGTTCACTACCCTTAAGGTCGGGAAGTTACTCTTCCTTACTACTAGGTTATGTTGTTAGATTCTATTCTAGCAGACATCAACTACCATGCAGGGAGTTAAGTCTTAACATGCAGTTTATGGCAGTGCCTGTGGTATGACCACAGGATGGCTCTGATTTTATCTTCACCCCAGGAAACTTAATGAAAAAAATATCCAGAATTGGGGGCTAAACTGCAATTAGAGAACCAGAGATATGGCATCATTGATTAGCAACAGATGCTATAATGGAGCAATTTTGTTCATACTGTCTGCCTCAGAGCTTCGGAATCTAGGGTTCAAGCCTGACGTCTGCTCAGTGTGTGTGTGTGTGTGTGTGTGTGTGTGTGTGTGTGTGTGTGTGTGTGTGTGTGTGTGTGTGTGTGAGTGTGTGTGTGTGTGTGTGTGTGTGTGTGTGTGTGTGTGTGTGTGTGTGTGTGTGTGTGTGTGTGTGTGCGTGCACGCGTGTGGAATTTCACCGTTCTCCCTGTGTGTGGGCACTCTTTGAATACACTAATTTACTCTAACTTGATAGAAAATATTCTGAGTGATTGTCTACTCTAAAGTGTCCCTACAGAGTATTTGCTCTAGACAAAACAGAGACCAGCAGCTTCCCCAAAGATTGTCTTCTGTACCCCTTCCTGTTTGGCATATGCTTGTCTAAGATGAAAGCTGACATCAAGAGACTATGAGTAGTTCATTTTGCTACTGGTTGGAAACTGGGGGCTGTTATTAAATTCCATTCTGATGCTCAGATTCTCCAGCAAATACTGGACCAAGCATATGTTTGGTGTTTTAATCAATGGCTTAACCTCAATGTCAAAAAATGAAGCACAGCTTCTTTTGTTAAATTTAGCATCAGTACTGTATACTGTATAGATAACGTTGTACTTAAATCTAACTGAGTCACCAGGAACTAGGGTACCTGTGTTGATGGCAAACTCACCTTTGTCTGATGTATTTGGAAGATCCTTCTGCCTGAGGCAACCTATCTTTCATTATATCTTCACGATGTTCAAAAAAGTTAATATTCTCAGTTTACTTCTACCGTATTAGGCCCGTCACTGAATATAATGCCTGTTTGGCATCTTCTGACCTAACCCATCTTGAGACATCTTAACATTTCTGTAACAAAAATAAATCGGGTGTTAGTACCTTTTAGTATAGTGATAGACTGAAAGCCATAAACTGCTTTTCAGTCTCATATAGTGTCCTGTTTGAAGGTGTCTGCTTACCGTTCCATTGTATGAATGACCTCACACTCTTTGAAATTTTTTAAGTAAACAAAACCAGTATAACAAGCACCCATTCTTGATACCAAAGCTTGCTCCTCCACATAACAGTACCAGTTGGCTTACTAAGTGCCTTACAGAGTGCATCCCCTTACATATGAAGCAGAGTATTTCCCTGGCGACTATAATACCCGTCTGGATGACTGAATGCATGATCACAAATTTTAACCTGGGATATATCCAGAAAATCTACATAATGGGAAACATCTCCCTCCAATCCTCCGAGATATGGCTAAGCCTTTCAGTGTTTTCCTTTGCTTAGCTATAAGTTTAGTATGAACCTATGAACCTGTCAGTCTGCATTAATCTGTGCCTCACTGAAGAAGGCTTAATCATCTTCCTGTCACTTGCTGCTTTCTTGTTAAACTTGTATATTACAATGAACAAGATATTAGTCAATGACGCCTCCCTCAAAAGAAAACAAAAACATAACTAATCTCTCTTCATCACTGGTTATGGGTGTTTTATTTCATAGTAACTGTTGCAGACTAGGCATTCCAGATATATTTTCTCCCTTTGTGGTCATAAGTTCTCGATGTTCTGGTTGTTTCTGACATAACTGGATCCACAGTCTTACGTGTCCAAAATTTTAATACAGGGGCATTAGGCCTGCCTGACTTTTTAGTGCTGCCTTCATGGTTCTCCTATTCAGAAATTAAGTCTCATGAAAGAATCATGCAAAACGTAATGTATTCTATCCGTAAATAAATCTATGATGCGGTAGCATATCACCATTGCCTGATTACTAACAAATACAGTTTTATATGCTCAGTCTAGCCAAAATGGCAAACTCCTTAGTGTAGATGGTAAAAAAAAACTCACTTTTTGCTGTGAATTGTATCATGTTATTATCTAACTGTTCTGGAAACTGCTTTTAATTATTGTTTTGTGAGATATATATCTCTGTGATCCAGCTTCAGTTCTAATAGGTTTCCGTCTTATAACAGAAATAATTCATTTAAAATTTTTGAAATACACGAGTTGAAAACATAATCAACTAAAAAGCTGTGATTGTAAGCAAATTGCTCAAACTGAATGAATTTATAAATCCCTATAAATCAGAACAACTTGTTTTGATCCATTTTTTGTGAAACTATTTTAAGTCCTTCAGCAGGTAGTTTCTTCAAGCATTCCTCTAACATGATCTAACAGTTAATTTTAAATGAAAGTGACCCAAAATAATTTAGGAGGTGAAGTTAAACTGTAATACTAATAAAAATATGATCATACAGTTTAACCCCATTATATTGCCATCTAGAAACATAAAGACACTAACCTAAGGGTGTGAGTTGTAAACTTGTTGAGCAGCAGATTGTCAGACAGTTGTTCCCCACCATCTTTACAAAGACCCCTACTGCTTATTATTGGACTAATTAGAATTCATTACCAAAAATAAAACTGTTGCCACAACTGTCATTAGTAGTGTTACCCTTACTTGATTTGCAGGCAGATGGTTTAGCAGGAGCACAGAAATTTAGTCTAAGTATATTGCAAGGCCAATAATGACTCTGTGCATTGATCAGTACTGATCAATTTCAGGCTCAACCCGAAAGAAATACAAGACATTTGACAAGCAAAAAATAAAAGCAACAACAGAATAGTTCTTACTAATTACATAAATACAACTGAGTATATACATTTTAATCTACTCTGTGGTTCAACTCTAGACTTGACCCACAGTTTACAATTCTGCAATATACTGACCTCTTTTAATTAAAACATTTAGGGATATTAAGTGTAGACTGCATTCATTAGCATTAGTGGTTTCTAGTTTATTTCTGTCATTTTATATAATTTAATCTTTGGAGTATATGATAAATGTTCTTGGTCCCCAGTGTTTAGATTTTTGTAGTACACAGACTTTGATGGCTTTATACATGCCGATAAGTCCCCTCAAAGCTATCCTTGGGTTAGTTGTAAGTTTAGTATATGCATTTAAGGGCAAGCTATCTCCATTGCAGTAGGTGTTCTACAAACCAACAGTCAATGAACCAACATGTTTTCTTAGTAAGGGTCCAGTAAGGTATAACATCAGCTATCCATATGCCTAGTAGCAAATATTTTATCTGTTTCACCTGTTTTTGGAAGCTCTAATGCAACTATGTATTCCATGAATGTCATTTGCTCATAGATCCTTGTACATACATTTAATAGTTTGATTCTTTTAATTTACACCGTGCATTACAATTAAATTCTTGATGTTTTGCAAACATTATTATTTTCTAAGACTATAGTCTCACTTGAAACGTGAAGTCTGTTGTATTCATTTATCCATTTGTTTGCCAGTCCTTGCTTTACCTTTTCATGTTTATTGATAAGTTTGTGCTGGAAAGCAAGGGGCACAAACCAGAGAAGGAATCTTGCAAAATATTTGGGTCCACTGCAGAATGTGTAATCATAGACACACACACGCACACACACACACACACACACACACACACACACGCACGCACGCACGCACACACACACACACACACACACACACACACACACACACACACACACACACACATTCATTCATATACCAAACCCATTCACACAATGACTATAGAACACCAGTTCACTTAACAGCAAGTTTTTGAGTCTGGGAAGAAACTAGAGTACCTGGCAACAACCCATAAAGATTTTTGCAGAGCATTCTCTTCAGCTGGGAACTGAATTGGATAACCAAGATCTGTGAGGCAGCAAAGCAAATTGCTGCACCGTTGTGTCAGCTACCTTGGAAAATACATTAGTTCTAGTATCCTTTTCTTTCATTTCACTGTCTTTGTCTTTTGCTGGAGCTACTTAAAATATCATATTTCATGAAAGTATCACAAATTACATTGTGTACATTTAAGTCCTCTTAATCTCAAATCTCAGATCTGTTACCTTGTTTATCAAAGCTGAACCTTTACAAAAAGCATCCTTGCCTTCTTTTCTTGCCTTCGGATTGAATACACTAGTTCTGACTGTATATCTCACCCTTTCTCTTCTGGTGTCACAGGTAGTGAAGCACATTACCTTCTAAGTACAAATCGTACCTTCTGCTCAATGTATCTGCTCTCACTCAGTTATAATATTCTTTCCTTATTTGTGCTATCGACAGTAGTATGTGGATCATTGGCATTAACCATTCTAAACAACTCTTGGCCTGGTCATACATCAGATAAATGGATAAATAGAGACCAGCCTTTTTTTCTGACTTCTATCTTATAATGCCCTCTACCACTCTTAATATATAGCTGTAGTGACAGCAGTTTCAAGTCATCCATTACCTAATATGCTCACCATTACCCCAAGGGTATTAGTAGTTACCCAGTCCTTTAGATGTGCCATTTTGCCATATACTGGCAATATAGCTATTCTAAGACTGATCCAGATTACCCAAAATTGATTAGCAGCCTGAGAAGACAAAAGAGCCAAAAAGGGCTAAGCAGAAGATATGCAATTTATGTCAGTGTGATTGTAAAACGAGATTGTTGTGGTTGCTCCTCCCCACTGTGATGAACTGGTGCTCCTGATGACTGGCATAGGCCACTCACCCAATAACAGGCCTTGGAGGAAGACACATGGGTGAGTCCACCCAAGCCATTGCAGTAGCTATAGTAGAGACTGTCATTGAATGGAAATGCATCCATATTAGGGACACATGTAGTTCCTATACAGTGACTCAAAGGCCATGTCACCAAAAGGGATGCTATTAGCCTGCATGTACAAAAAATGCCCTTTGGCTGCAAGAATGATGGTTTCTCAGTTGGCTCTGGCCTCAGAGAGACAATGAATGGACTGGCAGCAGCTCTCATGATATACAAATGGGCTAAATAGATCGAGGGGAGATACTAGTCAGCAGGTGGCTGAACAAATAAATAAGTGTTTACTGTAGAAAATCTACACTACTTGAAAAATGAGTTTGCTCTCACCTACTATCTTATTTGAAAACACACTCCTCACTAAGTAGACACAAGTATAGCTTTTGACCTGGCCATACTACAATGATGTCTCTCAATATCCATTATTTAAAGACATGGGTAAAGGTAACTTGACAGGTAATCTCATTATTAAGATAAAGTTTTCATCCTTGTAGATCATACCCTATACTTAGATGCTTTTATACATAAAGGAATCAGTTGCAAAGATCTGGACCCATTTCTAATCTCGTTCTCTCAGCGATCGTTCAAAGTCAAGATACGTACAGCATCCTATGATAATGCCACCTTACACAAAGGAATACCCAAGGGCTTAATCCATCCCTTCCCCTTCTATTTTTTGTGTTTGTGAAGAAATTGCCATTTGATGTTCCTTGCTTACCAATAATAATTTATGCAGGCAATATGGCTATCTGTAGACTCAACTACTTCCTTACTATTATTAACTCAGAACTAGAGAATGACTTTAATCTACTCTCTAGTTGGCTACAAAAGATGAACTTCCAATTCCATCTGAAAAAGAAAAAAAAAGAAAAAAAAAAACAATGATATTCAAAACCAAATAAAAGCCATTGCACAAGGCTGGGAAATTCTCCATAGCATCCATATAGCAGGTGAGATAAGACATCTTTTCTGTTACATTAGAATTTGTCCCGACAGAGGAGTAAACTGGACTAGAAAATATCTCATTTGCTTTGTTTAAAAAGTTGAAATGCCACATGAAAGAGCATTATTCAGGAAGAATTAGAACATGCATGCCTCCAAAACTAATTTACTGTCTCTTCAGGCATTCTCCAATGAAATTTACAGATTTCCCACTCCTACTTAAGAGCATAACTCTGAGTAACCCTTGAAATGAGAAAAATATTCCCCTACACACCAAAGATCGCAGTACCTACTTGAAACACTTCTATTCATGGTAATTCCTTCCCCACCTTTACAAATTGACTAATTCCTTGAATCCAAATCTACAATCTGTGCTAGCTTCCTCCATCATCTACCTCATAATAAATTTTGCTGCACCAATCACTGTCCCCAAATCTTGGCAATCCTTGCCATCTAAACAAAAAAATATTGAGTTCTTTTAAAATTCTCACTCCCAGCTTAAAAAACATCAACTTAACTCTTCTGCCCGATCCAAATTTTAAAGTAATAACTTAACCTTCCATTTGCACCATTGCCTCTACTTTCCTCTATCTTTCTAGTCATATTTCTATTATTCAGCATGTCTTCATAATCACACATATTCATGACTCCACTCCTTTAACTGTCCTCATCTACCCTTCACTTTTTTATCCTTACTCCCCTTTTCACCTCACCCCTGTACCTCTTTCATTGCATATCGTGTACATAATTTTGTATCAAAGTGCTTACTTTGATTTTTACCTCCACATTATATCAATTGCACTGATGTCAATGTGTCTATATAATAATGTGATAACTTAGATTTTAACTACTGCTGTATATCATTGTTAATATAACTGCTTTGCAGTTTTTGTAATGTGGGCTGACCTGAAAATAGTTTAAGTGGATAATTTTTCTAGCTAGTTAAATCATTTAAATAAATTAGTACATTTCCTAAACTTTAAGCAGTATTCAATACCTAAATCTTTCCTGGTAAACCAGCCTCGTTATGTTCACCTATATCAAGTCTAAACTTCTTTAACACATACTTGGTCTCATTTAATGATCTCAGATGTAGGTGCTATTTACCTGAAATGCAACGAATTCCCTGGGGCATTAGAAGTCAGGTCTTTGAATTTCAAATATGAGTTTCAGTGTATAATCCATATACTGGCTCAAACCAGTTATTCTCTGCATAAGTGCTTCAGTTTTACACCAAACAGGGTATAGCAGTAAAAGTACAAAGTATCTATTTTTGTGCAAATGGATCATAAATCCTCACCACCAATAAAAGAGGAAGAAAATCATTATAGTCTGACTATATCTAGAGAGGGTGTTAAGCTTTTCAATATTTGTTAAATACATTATGCACATTACGTTTTGGCTAAATTATTTCCCCTCTAATGTGTTGGTTCCACTTCTAACCTGAACCTATGGTAAATTGTTGAGGACATTAACAATGACAGGAAAATATGTGGGTATGATTGCATGAACTGCAGTCAAAATATGAATAGTCCATCATTTTAATCAACTCCAATTTTATTCAGAAAGTATGCATTGAAATTGGAGAAACAATAGAATTAGGAAGGTAAGACCATTTCTACTTCCCAAGATTCTCCGATCTTGGAATTAATATATTTAGAGATATGGAGTGGGGGTGCAGAGATATGTTTTTGTTTGACAATTTTTGTAGTTGATGTCACAGATTCATTGTTTCATTGTAAAATGCTTAACAATCCCCCAGATTTGCTAATCTTCTGTGCAGGACTAGTGCAGTCCTGCATGGAAGTGGCCGCTTAGGGCAGGATGGCAGCACACAATGCACATTAATGAAGGGGCACTGCCCAACCTTCTAGGCATGCATGGAGTGTGTACGAGTGCAGGGGATGTGCCTGAGAGTAGAGCACTCAGAATAAACATGCCCCTGCAAAGTAGAACAGCAGAAAGTGGAAATAAATGAGCGAGGCCATTCATAGGTATCTGCATATCCCCACCAACAGTCCCCCATGCGTACAACTGCAACAAGACATAAAGATGAAAAGAAGAAACCCCTGTATTATTGTCTAAAGCTCCGAGTACAGCTAAACGTAGTTGTATGGGTGTGCCCATTGCTCAGCCATGGTGAAAGCAGCACAAAAGGCTGAAGAGGATAAGGACTATATATGCAAATGAAGCATGTCAGCAATAGTGTAGTGGGCAGAGCATTCGCTTAATGACCAGGCATTCCCAGTTCGAGTCCCAGGGCAGCACAGTCTGTTTTACATGGCAAAGCATGGTATAAGCAATATTTGTAATGCAAAACCCACTAAATAACATAATTTTTATGAACAGGAGTACTGCAGGAAATGCACATGTGAAGAGTCACTATCATAATGAATAAGCCAGCAGTAAGCAGGCGTAAGCACAGATAAGCAGTAGTAAGCATATGTAAGCACTAGTAAGCATGTGCAAGTGCGTTTGTGCAGGGATAAGCACTGCTGACACAAATTAAGCAAAGGAGAAGCTAAATGGGTGTAAGACACTGCGACTGGAAGCCAGCAGTGCTTACCTTTGTACAAACCCGCTTACAACTGCTTGAAAGTGCCTTAAGCACACTGTATCTAACGGACGGTGTTCTGCCCAGCAACAACATAAACAGCTTTTGCAAGGCCGGAACCCAGGACTATGCACACCATACACAAAACAATTTGCCACTAAGCCATGTCAGATATGCAGAAGTCGTCTGTTGTCAGAAACATAACCCCAGCCCAGTCATGCAATGGTACAGAGAATGTATACCTACAGCTAGATGGGCATGTGTGTGCAAATATATCACTATCTAAACGGATACAACATATCTATAGATGTAGTCACATATATATTTATATATATATATATATATATATATATATATATATAAAAATATCCAGAGATATATACACACACACACACACACACACATATATATATATATATATATATATATATATATATATATATACAAAAATGTATATATATATATATATATATATATATATATATATATATATGTATACAAATATATGAACAGATATACATGCAAATGCCAACAACTACACATATATATGCCAACATCTATATGTCCACATATACACATCAAGTGACATATATGTTCACAGATATATGTCTCCGTAGGTATATACGGACATAGTTAGAAATATGTAAGCAAATATATATACCCACAGAGGTATATATGGCCAGACATCTGTAGATAGCAATGGTAGATGAACAGAAGCATATATGTCCACATGCACCATTAATGGGCCTAAGAGGCCCCAAACAATGTACGTCAAATATTAATTTGCATAACCCCTGCCCAGCCAAACACATCCGCCCTGCAATACACTACCAAGCTCATTGTATTGTACATCTGTCATTGAACTAGGGAATTAAATTAGCCCTCTGTTATGTTTCACATGTTGACATCACATACCCCTCTCCCTCACCCACTAGACAGGGCGAGCAGTACAGGCCGATCCATCCCAGGCCATCCACAACCCATACATGCATAACCCACAGTTCTGCTTCCCCCCACCCACAGCACACACGCAGCCACCATCCCTACCCTGGTTACCAGCCTGTAGCTACCACACCATCAAACATTGCCCCACCCCCCACCCCCCTCAGGACCCATCCCGTATGATGTCCTGACCCAAGTATCCTAGGTGTGGCACACACCGTAGTCCATGCACATAGCCAGGGGTAGCTATGTACCCCTGGGTGTAGACGAAGGTAGAATACCCAATGTTCGGGTTGTCCCACATGAGATGAATGTATTCCTGGTACTAACAATAAATTTCACGTGTAACTCTGTGTACACTAACATATTTAGTTATAGGTATCGCAAAGCATATGTGGCACACAAGGTTGGCTGGTATGCACATGAAACACAGTATCCAGCAATACCAGTCAACATTACAGGATATGTAGCTAAATATGTAGAGTTATGTGTGTTTGTATATATACCCATAACTAAATGGATATATACCACCCCCACTCTGTAGTACAAATGTATGCATACATAGATAGACATATAAATACCCACATATAGATATATCCATATGCAGACACCCATACATCCACATGTCATTAGATATATATACACATATATATATATATATATATATATATATATATATATATATATATATATATATATATATATATATATATATGTATATATATGTATATATATATATGTGTGTGTGTGTGTGTGTGTGGAGATATACACAGACATATAGTTATGATATGATGCAGCACTTAAGGATGACATATGTTCACAGGCCATGCCAATGGAGGTGAGGGCCCAATCAATGAACATGTAACACGTAGCATTAACCCCCCCACCAGCCAGACAGGGCAAACATATAAACAAACACACAAACAATGTAAACAATCCACTGCTCCCCAGATCACAAGCAGGATACAACTGGGGGGGCACAGTGGACCTGAGAAGTCTAATCTTGGAACAGAGACAGGAGCGTCCCCTGCAGGACACCCCAAAAATTGTCTTGTTATAGGAGGACGCCCGTGTGATGACCTTTCAAGGCGGAGCATGTACGTACCCGGACTACAAGGGTGGGAAAGCCTGATGACCTATGGGTCGAGACAACGTTCGAGATGGGTCCCGTGAAGTGGAGAGTGGGCAGTGTGTAGTGGTGTGTTTAGACCCGACCTGCACTCAGAGTAAGGATGAGTTCTGTAGAGGAGGTGAGGGTGGGGGAACTATGGGTATGTAATTATGGGTCTAGGCATGCAGGTGTTTGCTGGAGTGGTTCTATTTGGACCACCCCAGGGATGTAAGCAATAGTGTTCATTGGGCAGAGCAGGTGCCCAATGAGCAGCCACTCCTGCTTCGAGTCCCACTGCAGCACAGTCTATTTTACACGGCAAAGTACGGTATAACCAGATGTATTGTTGCAAATCCCACTAAATAACACCAAAGAACACATGGAGGCAACAACCCACTGTAGGCATGTAAGCCGAACTACTTGGCATCAGAAGGTATTATTGTTGTCCCCACCCAGGGGTGTTAGTGTCCAAACCTACCTCCAAATGCAGTGTATATACACAGCTGTTGCTGGAGAAGAAATGGCCACCTGTGGACCTTCCCGTCAGCCTACCTGCACATCCCTGGACATTTCCCCTACTATTTGCCCCTCTGTGTGCCCCATTAACACCACTTACGATTTGACCCCTGTTTCATTACTATTACTGTTCACAGTCACAGGTAGGTGGCACCCTCTTTGCCAACTATATTGGCAGAATCTGGAACCCCCTACCCATGTGTATTACCTTAGCTGTGCCACATGACACATGTAAATAACACATGAAGGATCACCTCAAGCACATTTGGAGCAGCACATGCTCACCACCTGGTGAATTCCACCCCCCCCCAACTAAAACTCCATACCCCTTCACCAACTAGTGAAACAGACACCTCCTGTCCTGTCCACATACAAATCCCAACATTCTGCATATCTTCCCTATTGCTCCACCACCAATCATTCCAATGGCCTACTATACAATTACAATGACCCCCCTCTACTGACCTACTTACTCCTTCACTATTCATTTCTACTCTAACACACAGGTATGGCATAACTAAACCTAACCTGAATACCTGAGTGTAACCTATCCAGAACTGTTAAACTGGAATCTCAGTTCACCTTAAACTGACCTTTGTCAACAGTCATACCTGACATGTAAACCTGACCTAAGCATGTATAATACCGACATGTTAATGTGAACTAAGCATGAAGAATGCGGGACGTAGCTATGTTAAGTCTGTTACTCTCTATGAATGTGTACACCTCAGTACTACATGTAATGTGTAGCTGGGGATTACTGTGGAGCATCACACCCCAGGCCACCATTGACAGTGGAGAAGCATCCAGTCGGATTGTCCCGGACAACAAATGTGAACTAAATACATGAAGTAGAGCAAGGGTATGCTGCAGCAACTGGGATTACGCTTGTTTGGCCAGCAGTAAGCAATGCCTACACTGATTAAGAAATGTGGAGGCCAACCCAGTGTAAGATGCCGTAACCGGCGGTCAGCAGATCAGAGCTAGCGCACACCAGTGCATACCCGCCTACACTTCGTCTACAGTGCCTCAGGCCCACTGTAGCCAGCAGCTCTCATTGTGCCCATTAACAAAGTAATCTGCACTCCCGGGTTCCAACCCCCCCCCCACCCTGCACACTATAGTCTAAGTGAGTTACCACTAAGGCATGACAGATACACATTAATTTGCTGTTATCACAAACATATCATCCAGCATGGTTATTCAATAGTATAGGAAATGTCTGTAGGTATGTAGATTAATGCCAGCAAACATGTGCACATCGCTCAATCACAGTATTCTGAGCAGTCTATGTGTATCAATGAGCTGTGCCTGTCCAAACATACTGTGGAAAAGTAGTCTTGCATAATACTGAAGAGAAGAATGAAGAACGGTGCACGTTGTGGGGGTGTGTGAGTGTGCTTCATGCACAGAATGTCACACCTGGGTTTTAGTTCCGCAGAATGAGGAGATGAGGCTGGCCCAGTGAGTGAGCAAACTGCTGCTTCTCGAGCCCCTGGTAGGATGTTACCAGTGGGAGAAACAGTGTAGACCAGCAAAGTCTACCCATGACACAACAACAGGTCCGTCCATGGTGGGACGAACCAAACCTTGTGGGTCACATAGGTGTTTCCATCAGTATCGTAGGAGAATCAAGGGAAGTCTCAAATGTACGTGGACTAAATGGATGAAAAGCCTGCTGAAGCTTGGGATGAGACAGTATAATGGAGGAATACCGACACGTGCAGAGAGGGAAATGTGTGGAGGCGTGGTATGGCATGGCTAGCAACTGGGGAATGGATGGATGCTGTGTACGTGGAGCTCAGGGGCTGGAGGAAGGAAACATGGGTATTAAAATATGGTAGAAATATACAAATGAAGCAGAACGGCAATAGTTTAGTAGGCAGAGCACCCGACCAATGAGCAGGCATTCCTGGTTCGAGTCCCACTGTAGCACAATCTATTTTACATGGCAAAGCACATTACGAACAATATTTTTGTTGCAAGACCCATGAAACAGCTGAAATATATGAACTGGAGTACCGCAAGCTATGCACATGTGACGTATCAGTGTCAGACAGAATAAGGCACTAGTAGGCATGTTTAAGCACAAATAAGCAGTAGTAAGCATATATAAGCACTAGTAATGATGTTTAAGTGCATTTCCATGGGGGTAAGCATTACCTACACAGAATAAGCAAAGTAGAAGCTAACTGAGTGTTAGAAATGGTAACCAGAGGTGAGCAGTGCTTAGCTCCATGCAAGCCCATGCAAACCCGTACACACCTGCGTACAACTGCTTTAATATGCTGTAATCCCTCTGTACCCAATGGCCCATGTTCTGCCCAGCAACAAAATAAACAGCTCCTGCAGGGCTCAAACTAAGAACCCTGCACACCATAGACAAAGGGATTTACCTCTAAGCCATGACAGCTACAAATGATGTAGATGTTGTCAGAAACATATCATCCAGTCCAGTCATGCAACAGCACAGAGAATGTATACATACAGCTAGATGGACGTGTGTGTGCAAATATATAACTATCTAAACAGATACAGCATATCTATAGTTGTCGTCACACACACACACACACACACACACACACACACACACACACACATATATACATATATATATATATATATATATATATATATATAAGAAATATCCAGAGATATATGCATATATATACAAATATATGAACAAATATATGAACAGATATGCATGCAAATGCCAACAACTATATGTCCACATATACACAGCAAGTTACATGTATGTACGCAGATATATGTCTCCGTAGGTATATACGGACAAAGAAATATGTCAGCAAATATATATACCCACAGAGGTATATACGGCCTGACATCTGTACATAGCAATGGTAGATTAACAGACACATATATGTCTAAATCCACTGGAATGGGCTTGAGAGGCCCCAACAATATACGTCATGTACGAATTGGCATACTCCCCGCCCAGCCAAACATGTCTGCCCTGCAATACACTACCAAGCTCAGTGCATTGTACGTGTGTCATTGAACTAGGGATTTAAATTAGTCCACTGTAATGTTTCACATGTTGACATCACATCCCCCTCTCCCCCACCCACTAGGCAGGCCGAGCAGTACAAGCCCATCCAAACAAGGCCATCCCCGACCCATACATTCATTACCCACAGTTCCGCTTCCCCCCACCCGCTGCACACAAGCAGCCACCATCCCTACCCTTGTTACTGGCTCATAGCTACCATATCACCACACATTGGCCTCCCTCCACTCCCCCCCGGGACCCATCCCGTATGATGTCCCGACCCAAGTATCCTAGGTCTGGCACACACTGTAGTACATGCATATAGCCATGGGTACCTTTGTAACTCTGGGTGTAGGCGACAGTCGAATACCCAATGATTGGGTTGTCCCGCATGGGACGAATGTTACCCTGGTACTAACAATAGATTTCACGTGTGACTTAGATTACACTAACGGATTTAGTTGTAGGTATCGCAAAGCATACATGGCACACAAGGTTGGCCATTATGCACACAAAACACAGTATCCAGCAATACAAGTCTACATTACAGGATATGTAGCCAAACATGTACAGGTATGTGTGTGTGTGTGTGTGTGTGTGTGTGTGTGTGTGCGTGCGTACGTGCGTGCATGTGTTTGTGTGTATATGTATATATATCTATATATATATATATATATATATATATATATATATATATATATATATATATATATATATATATATATTTACCCATAACTAAATACATATATATATATATATATATATATATATATATATATATATATATATATATATAAATATATACCTCTCCCTCTCTGTAGTACAAATGTATACATACATAGACAGACATATATATAAATACCCACATATAGATATATACATGTGCAGACATGTGCAGACACCCATACATCCATATGTCGTTAGATATATATATATATACAGCAATATATATGTGTGTGTGTGTATGTGTGTGTGTGTAAATATACACATTTATATAGCTAGGATATGATACAGCAGTTAAGAATTACATATGTTCACAGGCCATGCCAACGGGGGTGAGGGGCCCAATCAACAAACGTGTAAAACATAGCATCACCCCCCCCCCCAGCTAGACAGGTGAAATATGCAAACACACAATAAAAGTAAACAAACCACTGCTTCCCAGACTACAGGCAATATACTACCGGTGGGAGAGACCCACTAAGTCTAATCTTGAAACAAAGACAAGAATGTCCCTTGTGGGACAACCCAAAAATTCTATGGGTATTTGTGTTTCCAGTTATTGCACAGATGTCCTACAGCAGGGCGCGCATTTACTCGGACTACAAGGTTGGGGAAGTCTGATGATCCATGAGGCAAGACAACATACGTGATGGGTCCTAGGAAGTGGAGAGTGGGCACTGTATACTGGTGTGGCCAGACCCGACCTGCACCTGAAGTAAGGAAGAGTGCCGAGGAGGAGGTGTGGGTTGGGAACTATGGGTATGTAATTATGGGCCTAAGGCGTGCAGGTGTTGGCTGGAGCAGTTCTATGTGGACCACCCCAGGAATGTAAGCAATATTGTGTATTGGGCAGACCTGATACCTAATGCCCGGTATGAGTCCCACAGCAGCAATTTCTAGTTTATAGGGCAAAGGGCGGAATAACCAGATGTGTTGTTGCAAACCCACTAAATGACACCAAAGAACACATGGTCGCAACACCCCACTGTAGGCATGCAAGCTGAACTAATTGGCATCACAAGGCATTATTGCTGTTCTCACCCCCTCCCAGGGGTGTGAGTGTCCAGACCTACCCCTAAATGCAGGGTATATACACAGCTATTGCTGTAGAAGAAATTGCCAGCTGTGGACCTTCCCGTCAGCCATCCTGCGCATCCCTGGACATGTCCCCTACTATCAGCCCCTCTGTGTGGCCCAATAACACCACTTACCTATCGACCCCTGTTTCATTCCTAGTAATGTTCACAGTCATAAGTAGGTGACACCATCCACACAACTATATTGGCAGAATCTGGAACCCCCAACCCAGGTGTATTACCGCAGCTGTCCCAGATGACACATGTAAATAACACATGAAAGGAAAACTGAAGCAAGCTTGGATCACCACCTGCTCACCACCTGGCGAAGTCCACCACCCCCCAACTAACACTCCATACCCCTACACCAACTACTGACACTGACACCTCCTGTCCTGCCTCGCATACATATCTCAACACCCTGCACACCTGCACTACTGCTCCCCCACCAATCAGTCGAAGGGCCTACTCTACAGTTAAAATGTCCCCCCCTCAACCTACCCGCCTACAACTTCACTATTCACATCTACTCTAGAACACAGGTATGGCATAACTAAACCTAACCCGAATACCTGAGTGTAACCTATACAGAACTGCTAAACTGGAATCCCACTTCACCTTACACTGACCTTCGTGAACAGTCATACCTGACATGTACATCTGACTTAAGCATGTATAATACCGATATGTTCATGAAGTAGTGTGGGGGTATGTGACATCAAGTGGGAGTACGCCTGTTTGGGTGGTGGTAAGCAATGCCCACACTGGTTAAGCAATGCTTTAAAACATATTTTGTACAGATGCATATAAATATATGCTTCACAATACAACATTTTTAAAGAAAATATTTTTTTGTAAACATTTTTTAGAAATGTTTTTATTTATTTATTAGGTAGGCTTATGTATGCAACTAATGTTCCTTGATATTTACAATATAGTAGAACTGTTTGTTTTATTTGAAGGGAGGTGGAGTTTGCTTTCTAAGCAAGAAATGGACAGCCACTCATATTTCTGTTTTTAAACGTGATAGGAAGGAGGGGAATTTAAATCCCAGTGTTTTAAAATGTTTTCATCTGAAGAAATTGTTTTTTGTAAACAGCGAAAAGCATTGTTAAAGCTGAATAAAATTGTTTCCTGCATCTGTGTAAAGAGGTCGTGTTTTGGGTGATTTGACTTGCACTGCTTTGGCGTTTTTGGAATTTCTTGCAGTGTTTACATTTTTACTAGTTTGTCTAATGTGGAAGCCAACCCAGTGTAAGACACCGTAACCGGAGGCCAGCAAGTCTGAGCCTCGTGCACACCAGCACATACCCGCCTACACTTCCCCGGCAGTGCCTTAGGCACGCTGTAGCCCACAGCCCTTATCGTGGCCAGTAACAACATAATCAGCACTACCAGGTTCCCACCCCCCACCCTGCACACTATAGTCCAAGTGAGTTACCACGAAGGCATGGCAGATATACAATAAGCTGCTGTTGTCACAAACATATCATCCGGCACAGTCAGTCAACAGTATAGGACATGTATGTAAACATGTACATTAATACCAGCAAACATGTGCATAGTGCTCAGTCACAGTATTCTGAGGAGTCTATGAGTATCAATGAACAGTGCCTGTCCACACATACTGTGAGAACAGTAGTCTTGTATAATACTGAAGACAGGAATGGAAAACGGGGCATGCCGTGGGGGCGTGTTTCATCCGTGGAAGCAGGAGATGAGGCAGGTCTGGTGTGTGAGCAAACTGCTTCTTCTCAAACCCCTGACAGAATGCTACCAGTGGGAGAAACAGTGTAGACCAGCAAAGTCTACTTGTGACACAACAACAGGTCCGTCCCTGGCGGGATGCACTAGACTTTGTGAGTCACAATGATGTTTCCACCAGTATATGTGGACGATCAAGGGAAGGCTCGAACATACATGGACTAAATGGATGAAGAGCCTGCAGAAGGTTGCATTGAGACAGTAAAATGGAGGAGTACCGATATGTGCAGAGAGGGAAATATGTGGAGGTGTGGTATGGCAGGGGTAGCAACTGGAGAATGGATGGATGCTGTGCACGTGGAGCTCAGGGGCCAGGGAAAGGGAGCATGGATATGACATTAAGGTACAAATATGCAAATTAAGCAGAACTGCAATAATGTACTGGGCAGAGCATCTGCCTAACGTGCATGCATTCCCGGTTCGAGTCCCACTGCAGCACATTCTATTTTCCATGTGAAATTGGTATATCAACATAATTTTGCTGTATAACTTACTAAATGACATTTACACTTGAACAGGAGTACTGCATTACACATAGACCCACTCACTATTTAAAGGACATGAGACGACACACAGGTATGTATACACAGACAACCTTTAATGGTGTATTTTGCAATAATGTATGTCATTACTTATAGCACATAGATCTGGACTTATTTAATCAGTGGGGAATGCAAGGCCCACACAAAAAAGTAGATGCAGACAGTGCGGATATATAACATACTATGCTGTCCAGGCCAAGCCTGTCAATTCATACAACTGTAGACAAAGGATTTGCTGTCAAGATAAGTAACAATAAACAATAACAGATGTAGTTCAGGAGCCGCCAGTTACAACCTGTAGTCAAGGCCTAGGGGGACATTTATTACCTGTGATAATGTCTATGTATCTGTCACATGTATGGACCCTGACCAACAAATGTCATGGGAGTCCACGATATGACTGGGATGATAGCAGGAATGCTAGCAGTAAATAATGATAGGCCAGTACCGAACAACCCCTAACCGTATCACAGCAAGACAAAGCCAGCCATATATGTGGAGTACAGAGGCAGGAACACAGGGCCATACTCATAATATTGCTGTTACACACCCTGCAAATTGCTGGTGTTACAGGAGTCATTGCAACATACCCTTATGCAGGAATAACACATCAGGAACACAACTGGAAGTAGCCATGTACTGATAGCATGCAAAAGACAAATTGCCGGGGATATATCTAGAACAATACCTGTGTGGTTCACAGGAAAAAGCAAACAGACAATCCACTGGCCATCATGTGGATAGGCCCACTGTTGAGAGCTATGCAGACAGACTGCATTCCATCCTAAACTACTATGTACACGCAAACACTGCAAGACCAGCAATATACAATGCACATAACAACACTACTCACTCTGTCTGTAGGTCCGGACCTTTTTAAGATTATGTAGTTGCCCTGTATCAGCAAGCCCCACTGTAATAGGTACTGCAACCTGCCATCTGTAACAGTACTGCCCACATACAGGAAGTATGTCCTCCATACTGGAAAGGTGAAGGGACAATGCCCACATGAGTAAGCAATTTATAGTACTGGGTTGCCATGACAATGGTTAACTGAATCACTACACAGCAGGCTGCACGCAGTCAGCAACTGTTGTTCACTGATTGGTGCAGAGCCCATCACCTGATCATGTGCATCACCTACAAAAGCCATGCTGAAATCCATTCAAACCAACTCAATTGCTCCACTGGAGAGGGAGAGAGAGAGAGAGAGAGAAATAAAAAATATATATATATAAAATGATACTCACACAGTGGGAAACAAATACCTACAAGCCAAAACCGGGAAGGTGTTACAACTGTCCAAAGAATAAAAGGTATGTAAAACATAACTGTATGTAATTTAATGTAGTATGTGGTATAGATTAATAGGATATATGATGTAGAATGTCTAATATGTGCCATCTGTAGTTGTCCCTGTAATGATGTCTCACTGAACAACTGCTCTGGACAATACTGTCTGCCCCTGTAAGCAGTGGGACATACCCGCCAACTGTGCAGATCAGCAATGAATGACAAAGATGTCAGCCATAATATCAGTGTATGTTATGTTAGGTGGACAATAGCTCGTGGTGGATGTACTGTCGTCATGATAAACACATGGGTGTCACAGCAAACCACTTGCAGGACAGTCATGTTAATGTGTAATGTAGCATGCACAAATGTCATAGGTGTGTAATAGGAGTACCAGAAATCTCACACCATATATACCACCCTAATATTAGTCTGTGTTCACATATGGCACCTGTTTGTGTTGCAGCAAGCCAGAACAGTGCAGCTGTGAATGAAAGACAGTTACAGAATGTGGACCAGATGTCTGTATGCAATCCACATATCTGTGTGATACAGACTGTGACATGTATGTGTACAGATACACAGACACTCATATAGACATAGGTATATCAACAATATACAACATATATCTACACATATATGTACATAGATGTATATTTATACACATATATATATATATATATATATATATATATATATATATAGTGGCACTGACAATGGCATGCAGGTGAGATAGTCTGTAACAGGCCAACAAAGATAAGTGTCCCCACAGAGAGCATGGCTACAAACACATAGCACAAAGCGTGGCACATACATATAGCACAAAGCTTGGTACAATACAACATATGTCCCAATGGTAGGTAAGCAGCTGACATAATTGCAGTCTGTGAATGGTTTGTTGTAGCTGATATGGTGGGAGGAGACAAATATAAGTATTAAGAACTATGGTAACCCTGTTGTAAGGGTGGCTCAGACCTGTTTCCATCTTTATGTCTTCCAGGAAACATGTCACATAGTCGTCTTCCCACATACAGTGCTGCTGAGACAGAGATCATTATCGACCACCAGTACAGCACTACATACTGCTGATTGGGCAGACAGCCCACAACCAGCAGGATAGGACCGCCCTGTGGAACGAGCTAGTCCACAGGGTCAATGATGTCAGACTGCATAACCGCAGCTATGAGCAGGTTTGGCATTATTGCACCGACCTGCTTCGCCGTGTATGTCAGCGTGCAGCTGCTGTTAAGGGGGGACCACTTCACAATGGGGGGCAACCCACCCACACACCCCTCACCCATGTGGAGGAGCTTCTCAGTAGTCTTGTGGCACCTGTCCACCTGCAGCATCAATACCTGGCAGGGCACATCTTGGAGGCGGGTTCCCAATGACACACCAGCTGAGGAGCATGCAGGTAAGGCCCCAGGGCACATCGGTACCCCACTCTTGTGTATGCATCTGCATCTGTACAGGTCCATCATGCAAAACTGTATGCTGCTGTGTAGTAGTAATAAACAGTTGTGTATAAGCTGTAATATTGTGTAATTCTACTGTTGATGTAACGTATTGCTGCACTCACCTTTTATGAATGTCACAGCTGTGGTCACTAACATCAGCTTTCTCACACTCCTATGTAGGTCCCTCCAGGATATCACCATGGCAGCAGCCCATAGCCGATGAATATGGTTCGTGTTCAGGCATGATGATAAACTGGGCATGTAATAGCTATGTCAATGTGCAACTTGTCCACAGGGATGTGAAGTGTGGCAGGACACACGGCCTACAGTAGGGACATGTGTGACTCAACACCACCATGACTGCAGGTGCACACAATCAGGTTAAGTAAACATTGCAGACATAACCCTGACTCCACAGCACTCATGACAGCAGTGTGTGCACTCCAAGGGATGTGCACATGAGTAGACCTTGCAGCCATGCAGAGATCTGGGACGTGTAGGGCACCCCTCACAGCCATGGTAAGGTCCACTGGTTGTCAGTGTAATAGTCATGTACTGGTCATATATGCACTGCTGATGTTGTGATCTGTAACGCAGACATCAGGCATCCACAACTGATAGCTGTTCACATATCATCCCAAGTATGAGTTGCTACAACACATAGGGGCTGTGAGCATTGGAGCTGACATAACCGGCACAGTACTACAGATGCATCAATGGTTTCTACACCTGTGAGGTATGGTGCACAGTACAAGGCAGGATGGGGAACAGGTCCACAGTAACACTTTGTACATGGGTGCAGTGTTAACACGGGAAGGGCCATCACCTACCAACAAAGCCCATGCCTCATACATGTGTAAACTGCCACTAGCATGATGTCACTATAGTTGCACTGCATGCTGTTGAGCACCATATGTAATGCATGTTGACAGAAGGGTAATGGGAGGACTGTGTGTACAAATGTTGTGCAAATCAACATGTAGGAGTGTGGGGTGTGTGTGTGTGTGTGTGTGTGTGTGTGTGTGTGTGTGTGTGTGTGTGTGTGTGTGTGTGTGTGTGTCTAGATTGTGTCCGTAAGTGCAATCTAGTGGAGTGTGGATGATGCATGTCAGATGTGTGTACGTGTGTGTGTGTGTGTGTGTGTGTGTGTGTGTGTGTGTGTGTGTGTGTGTGTGTGTGTGTGTGTCCATGTATGCACAGGTGATAGTGGAATTGACCACGTGGTGGTACTTCCCCTTGGGATTGTGCTGTACATGGAGTGAGACATGGGATATCAGGACAACCTGTCAGGTATGTGAACACAGGACAGCTGGTAGCATAACAAGGTCTGTAGCATGGAGCATGCATTGGGAGGTGCAGTACATACCAGGTATACACATCATATTGCCAGCAGCAGATAGGTAACCAGCTACCCACATATGCAGCACTACAAATGCAATGGGGAATTACCACAGCACATCAGTGAGTGTATCCAGGTATTACTGTTGTCCGCATGATGGGTCGCTTGTGCAGCAGATGTGGCATGGACTGAGCAAGACTGTAGTATGAGGCTCTGGTGTGGGACATATGTAGTGAATGTAGCAGCCCCAACCATATAGGGACCTCGTACACCATTACTGCCCATACACAGGGTAATACAGGGTGACAGCAGTGAGGCCATGTACAACCTACTCCACCCAATTCAGGGAGGCGATGGAGTAACAGGTCAGATGTTGTAACCACACGTGTAGGTATGGAGACGAATGATATGTTAATGGGCTGTAGTGATGCGTGTATATTAGCAAGTGCCATACAGGATGGGGAACATATGTAACTGACTGTGGGACTGCCTGCAAACTCAGGGAAAGTGAGGTAGTAAGGTGGCTGTCAGTGTGAGTGTGTGTACTGTTATGCAATGCTGTACAGATCTTAATGTGTGTATTTGTTTCCCCTACAGGTGGTGAGGTGGGTCAGGATCCCTCCTGCATGCAAACTGAGGTAGGTGTCCCTACAGACACCAATGATGATGATGGTACAGGTGAAGCACAGGTAGGGTTATCAGAGGCTGACACTGCGCCAAAATGTGTCATCACCCTCCTAGCCACCCCAAGCCTGCACACAGTTACAGTGCCCCTACAAACCCCATCACATGTGGCCATAGCAGAGGGACAGTTGGTGCTTGGTGGCAATGACCAGGACAGTGTGGTGTCGGGTCACAGTCAGCATAGCCGGATGTCCGGAAGGCCACCACATTGGCAGATGTACTGTGGTGCTTGTGGGAGTACCGCAGGTCATCATGCCCCTGGCAGAGGTGCCACAACTGGTACCACCAGGAGCATGTTTCAGGCCATAATGGAGGCATAGGCACGTATGGAAATGCGCACCAGACAGGGCCTGAGGCTGCAGAGGTCTGCTTTTGCAGCTGTAAGTGGAAACCTCCATGAACTTGCTGCTGCTTTCTGTGAATATACCAAGGTCATGGAAAGATGGTTGGATGAGATGGTTGGCCTCCTCGACCATGGTATGTCAGTGCTAGAACATGTGGTGGGAGTGGTTTCATGGCCACATGGACGTAGGCCAGAGACACCAACAGCTGGCGGTCAACATGGATGTGCCAGAATGCCCAGCCGCTCCCGTAGTGGCAGTACCAGCCCCAGCACACCACAGGGGCTGCTGTCCACACCACACCACACCACAGCAGGCCTCGTGCACATGGCCCTGGCCAGTCCCAGGTGGGATATGGTTCCAGCGGATATATGTCATCATCAGGGGAGAGTAGCACATCAAGGTCTGTACCTGCACTTGCCCATAGCACCCCTGGCAGGCACAGTCAGTGCGTCCATGGCCAGAGGCAGTGAACTGCACACCCTGCCAAGTATGGTCTGCAGCTGTCCAACATTACCCATATAGGGAAGCTACATGGCATAACTGTGTGCATGCATACCCACACACTATGCAACCACACCTAGGGCAACCCCATACTGACACACACCACATCACCACGCCCCAATCAAGGAACCACACCCCTCACCCACACACATGGTGACACATGTTTGGACCACTCTTGGCCTCTGGCACACCTGCAACACACCCTGTGCGTATGATGATACCTGTGCCACATCCCTGTCATCCATAACATTGATGCAGGGACAGGCTAACATGGTTCTGATGCACACAGTGACTGTAATGGAGTGCCATAATGTACCACAGTGAAGAATGTAGTCAAGGGTAATGTGTACTGCATACATGTCAGGTAGTGTAGCCATGCAACTAAGATGTCTTTCACACATCCTGTGCATATGATGATACATGTGCCACATCCCTGTCATCCATAACATCGATGCAGGGACAGGCTAACATGGTTCTGATGCACACAGTGACTGTAATGGAGTGCCACAATGTACCACAGTGAAGAATGTAGTCAGGGGTAATGTGTACTGCATGCATGTCAGGTAGTGTAGCCATGCAACTAAGATGTCTTTCACACACCCTGTGCATATGATGATATCTGTGCCACATCCCTGTCATCAATAACACCGATGCAGGGACAGGTTAACATGGTTCTGATGCACACAGTGACTTAATGGAGTGCCGCAATGTACCACAGTGTAGGATGTAGTCTTGGGTAATGGGTACTGCATACATGTCAGGTAGTGTAGCCATGCAGCTAAGATGACTTTCACACTCCCTGTGCATATGATGCTACCTGTGCCACATCCCTGCCATCCATAACATCGATGCATGGACAGGCTAACATGGTTCTGATGCACACGGTGGCTGGGATAGAGTGCCACAATGTACTGCAGTGTAGAATGTAGTCAGGGGTAATGTGTACTGCATACATGTCAGGTAGTGTAGCCATGCACCTATGATGCATCTCAGCTGTTGGTAATGCCAATTGATATCCCCATACATATGTCAGCAGGAGGATGGTCTGCAGTTATATTCCACAAGGGTATGTCAGTGTGGTGACACCATGGCCATGACATATGTGGTGTAAAGTTGCACACATGCCACAGGTATGTGTAACAGTTATTGGCCATGTAAAATTGACTGGTGGCCTGCTGGTACAGGTATAATCTGCACCCTTATGTCAACCCATCCACATACACACACACATCCTTACTTGGTGACACTGTGTCTATACCCAAACCCAGGTATGTAATGCTACTGAACTGTGTGGCTGTCATTGCACATATGACGCAATATGTAGGGTGAGTTGTGTACCAAGTCATGTGCAACATGCAGACCATCCACAGACACGTACAACATGGTAATGGGGGATGCAATGTGTGTATATGGAGAATAAATAGTGTGTCATACCATCATATACACATTGACCGAAACATAACAGCTAGACCCACATCTTAGAGACCTGGTTGTCTAGCTGCTAACTAACTAGTCTATGTGTCCAATATGTTACAGGTAGGCTGCACACAGCACATGTGTAACTGGACTGTATCCTGTTATCTGTTACCTGTATGGGTGATGGTGACATTGGCCACCTGAGAGTGGTATGTGGGCCATATACCAGTTGTACCATGGTGTAAAGACAGTGTACACAGCACCCATGTCCATTACTGGATATTGTACACACTAGAACCCATCTTGATACTCTTACATACCCACTATCACACACTGGCAACAATGCAAAAACAACCCATTGCATATCACAACAGTAGTACCACAGGGATATGCATGTGATGCACATGCCACAGGCATAGTAGGGTGTTGCATTGCATTGCCACACCTATGCGTGATAACAACAATATCCATACTACTGTGTGGCAATGTGTATTGTAATAGGAGTATGTGGCCTCGGAATGGTGTACCCTAAAGATATGGACACATGCAAACATATGGCAGACCTCAATGAAATTCCCATGCCTACTGACCCATTGGTACAACACTGTTGTGCTGGTACTGCAAGGCATATGTAGCTGTTGGAAGAGGAGTGAAACAAGCTACATGTTACGTTAATGGGGTTGAGAGGCATCACACACTATACGAGTTGTACAAATAGGCATCTCCCCAGCCAAACATGTCCACCCTGCAATACAATACAAGTGTTGGAGATCCCATAACCACGGCCAGTGACAACATGGGCACACGATGTTACCTGTACTTCATCCCACCTGTATGATGTCAGGCTGGTATTGGTAACATATCATGCAGTACAGTCTGGATCCCATGGGTAATATATTATGTGGAAGTCATCAACATTACCAGGCTTCAGATACACAAACACAGATATGTAGATACAGGTATACATATTTATAAATAATATATATATATATATATATATATATATATATATATATATTTATATATATATATATATATATATATATATATATATATATATATATACATTTGACTAAACATACACACACAGTTATATGTACAGTGAGATATATAAGTGGTAGGTGCATTCAATACGGAACAGCCACTATGCCTACAGTTGACCCCCGAATAACTGGACACTGTATGTGCCACCCATACAAATGACAATCGTTGCCTGTAACATACACCCACAGAGAGGTCATAGGTAAAACAACACCCACAGGTTTGCAGACATGGAAATCTTTCATTGTGTACTATTACAGTTCTACATGCCATGCCATATAGTTGTTCAGACACTGAAGACTATATAAACGGAGTGATGCTACAATGGACCAGTTACAGTCATACAGTAGTCTGGAAAGGTTCACAGCTGTTGCTGGCCAGGCCAACCATTCACATTGTACAATAGAAAAGACACTCTGGGCCACAGGATACCTAACAATCAACAGTATGTATTCCAGGTGTGTAGTTCAGCAGCGTCTATATACACACTGTACAAACACAGTAGGTGGTATAGACATCATATGACCACATGGGTTGTAACTGCTACATAAAATGGCATAACTGACACCATCACGAGCATATCAACACACAGAACAGTTTGTATGGCAGGGGGCAGTAGTCCTGCATTACCCAGATCCATGTCAGTAATGTGTATATAAGTGAAGTATATGGTACTGTACATCCAGATACCTTAAGACAGCTCAGCCCTGATACCTCCACATTTTGTAGCAACCTAGGTCATTTCTGGTGCTCCCCCCCTGGACTCAATAATACAGGGCCATATACCACTGTTACATACACTGGGCTCTGCAGTGCATGAGGGCATACATGTATTGTGTAGGTGGCGTCCACACATATACGGCCCCAGCCCCACCATATGTGTAGTAGTTACAACAGCAGTGGACTGATGGCAGACATGGCAGTGTGTTATACTCCCAGACGACTATGGATCAACCACCGACATCATGACATATGTGCAAAGCTTGGTATGTAGATGATGGACAGAGGCTGCAATACAAGCACGTATGTGGACAACTGTTGCCATACACTACGCAAGGTGCAGGTGTCATGGGATAATCTGTAACACACCCTTAGTCAGGGAGTTGATGACAGAGATGGTCATGGATGTAGCCATGTACCAGTAACACGCAACACACAGTGTATTATCTGACACAAGACCTGTGTGGTGGACAGACAAGATATGATAGGCACAGCTCCGGCCGGCATGAGGGTAGGCCCACAGATGTGTGCTATGCAGATGGACTGCATTCCATGGCAAACTAGTATGTACACCCACACTCTGTAACACCAGTACTGTACAAAGCATAACACAACTCTACTCGCAGTCTGTCTGTACTTCCTGATCCTCCTACAAATATGTGGCTGCCCTGAGTTTTCCAGTTCTCCTGTAAAGGGTATCGCTACATGCTGTCAGTAGCACTGCTGCCCACACACAGGATGGATGCCCATCACACAGGAGATGTAATGGGACCACGCACACATGATGTGGGAATCTATAGTGGGTGGTTCCCATGACAATGTTAATTGGGTGTAGTACACATGTGTATTCATATATCTGGCTATATGGATAGGTATATATACATATATTCCCACCATATTTCCTGGACATGAAGTGTAGGCCAACCCCAGCCTGTATGTTCCCAATGTTGTAGTTGCAGGGGATGTCAGGTATGTATAGCAGGTATACTAGTAGATTATTGCTACTGTTATTGGGATTGTATTCACAGACATGGTGTGTGTGGGAGGTACATCTGCTCATAACATGTGTGCCATTGGAATGACATCCAAAGGACATCAGTGTACAGTACCGCTGCTAGCACGTAATGCCATTGTGGACTGCAACAGAGATACTGGCCAATATTTGTGGAGGGTCAGACACAGTCTGTACAGTCCAGAGGTATACACATAAGCCCTTAGTGCTACACATGTACCATGCCTGACAATATGGATGTGGATGGCCATGTAAATGGGTATAACATATAACGGCCAGTATATGATGTCCACCATGGGTCATGCTTTCACACACTCCTGCCTGGCATGTAATAGTATGACTGCTAGTACAAGGGTGCCATGGCCACATACTACACAATAGGCATTGGCATACATCTGCACTGCATCCCACTGCCCTGTCTGACATACATGACTGTTAGGAATGGTCCAGCAGTGGGAGATCTGGCTAGTATCTGCACATAACATCCCACTGGGTAGGTACACTCAGCTGCTAGGCATGTCACAATGCACTGTGCAGGCTGCAGGCAGACTGGCTCAACACCGGCCTACATCCCCCAAGGGGGAATGCACATGTACCTGCATATAAAGCAGGTTCAACAGGCATATCACAGCACAGGGTAAGATACACCTGTGTGACAGTGCATATCCACAACTAATGTGAACATGGCCACTGTCACATATGGTTAGCTAGCATGGTATTACAGTATCTGGACTATGTGTTTGACACCATCCTCATATGTGCCACTCACAGACTGACCATACATATACTGGCCTGCTACACAGTTTGGTCTGGTGGCTGTCTGTGGTATGGGACATGTGTGTTTATGGCCCTACAAACATGTACGCCACTACAGTACCATACAGTGGGGCAGCATGTAACATCTGATAGTAGGGGAACTAGAACAATGTCATCTACCACAGTCTGTACACAGGCTAAGGTACATATCAACACTACACACACACTGTCGATATTCACCATAGGTACACAGACCTTTGTACTGTACAAACATCCACAGAATGTGCAGGTAATGTCATGTAATGTAACCCCCTACTGTACATAACATATGTAGCAGTCAAATATATCAGTGTCTTGTTCTCAGATATGATGCCACAAAGTATGGTGTGCAGCACATATGCGCCACTTCATGCACAACATATGTTCAAAGGTTGACAGAGGTGTGGCTGGGAGCACATACACAGGGCCAATATTGACATGTTGCTGTGATAGCCACATACATTTACTGTTGTTACAGAGTTGTTGCAACATATGTTCTTTGAGGGATATGACGTCTGTGACTACCACAGCTTTCTCCATCTACTGACTGCAATCCTCACACTACCTCTAGCAGTCAACAGCTAGATGCTCTGTGGGTGACACATGCAACCACAGATACAACACTGCCCAGGCTGCAGATGACCCTGCAGATGGAGATTCCCCATAAACATGGAACTGACATGGCATGTATTGAGACATGTACAACAGCCATATCCACACTAATACTGTTGAAGCAACATTACTCCAAATGCAGTATAGCGGCACTTACAGTCTGTAGTTAGGTCAGGCATATCCACCTCCTGTTTGCTGCACTGTTTCCACAGTGTATGTTGTTAGAGGTACACCACAATCCATCTGAGATGCTGTTTGCCAAACGACAGATCTAGTTCCTACTCACAGTGGGTGAAAAGGGCCAACACCACCATGATGTTCGTAGGTATTGGAGTGTGTTTCCATAAAATTGGCTATGGGAATGTTATCACAGCTATTTCACATGAAATCAGCTAGGGGAGGGCTGCAATTAGTGCCAAGGCCATCAGCTGATCATGAGCATTACTTACATTACACATGCTGCTGCCTAAGCAAAGCAGGTGTAGGTCTCCACGTCCACCTGAAAGGGGGTGGGGGATGCAGACAGAGGTAAATACATATCAGGGAGGGGTGGGAGGGTAAAACTGAAGCATGTTTGTGTCACACACCTAGCAGCACAGGGTATCAAACCCCTGACAACTATGTAGTTCTAGCACAGTTCACTGCAATTATTGGATGCACCACATGGGTTACCTTTTGTAGAGCACTCAGAACATATATGTGATGGTGAGTGACATCTGCAACAGGGATACAGTAGCTGTATGGTAGGTGACATACACGTGCCTGTTGGCATGAACAGGTGCCAGCGTCAACACAGCCACACTCTCACAAGGGCACACACACATTGGCATGTGGCAGGGCCAGGTGTACAACCCATTTGTTGCTGTGATTGCCACATCACATCACTGTGCAGGTATCCCATGCACCACACAGGTCATATGGGAGCTATACGGGCGAAGGGTATGGGAAAGTGTCTGACATCAGACAGCATGCTACAGTATGCCCGTGGGGGTTGTAGGGAGTGTGGATGTGAACATCGGCAGCATGCAACACACACACAGACACACAGTGTGCTAGTACTGACATGCATGGGTGCATGCCTGCACAGGTGTGTGGTGTTCGACTGCTCCAGACGGCTGTCCAAGGCTAGGTGATGGGTGTACTTTGGCATCAGGCCACATGACAATGGCCTGCATTGTGGCTCAAAGATATAGTGTCTGGATTTGCCCACACAGGCGGGTATTGTATCCCCCATCTGGTCACCTGGGTGACTATTGTGTGTGGGCAATGCTGTGCATCGCTTGCCAAGTCTGTGTTCCTTCATCCATGATATGGATGGTGTCTGGGATGTATACACCTCCCACATGCATGTACAGTGACATGTGGAACTGTACCTGGGGTGTCCGCCCCATGTTGGGAACACAGATTATCATCAGATGTGCCAGTCCTGCCCAACTGTGGCGGGAACTGGTAATGGGCAGCAGCTTTACTCTGCACCTACATGGAGTGCATGCTATCAGCATTCCTTGGTGTTAGTGGCATCTGTCCACATGGGCATGTTGTCAGGCATGGTATGTCCATTGTGGGTCACATGTGATTGGGGAACATGGGAGAGGTGCACTGTCTGCATGTATGTGCATAATAGAGAGATGGACTGGGTGTCATGCCCTAGGTGGCCCACTGCTGCCACTCCAAAGTTACTATTAGTGGCCAATACGCAGTGTACTACCAACATATTTGCTGTTACCTAGGCATGTGTGTGTGTGTGTGTGTGTGTGTGTGTGTGTGTGTGTGTGTGTGTGTGTGTGTGTGTGTGTGTGTGTATGACACATGGGGTAAGAGTGTGCTCTGGGTAATACTGGGGTTGCTAACTGTGATTGCCTGACCTTGATGTCACATGTCTGGGTATGGCTCTGCACCCCGGCCTCTCAACCATATCACATGTGTTATCCCTGTAGAGTGGACATTGTGATAGATAGTATGGCCACCATATAAGAAATATGCAAAACCCGCTCCACATTGGCCACAAAGTCACCACCACCTCTACACAGGATATGGGTTACAAACACACACTCACACCTGTCATATTTGAGAGTAGAACCCCTACCTAACTAGTGCATTACACTATAGCACTACGCAGTTATAGTATGTGCCATAGATATTACTGGAGTAGTCCTTGCCCAAAAATGTATTCAACAATGACTGACATCAGCAGGATTGCCAAAGTAGGGCATTTTAAATGATTGCGAGAGACTAGCCTAAAATGCATTGCTCCCTACACAGACAGTGGCACACACAATACATCCAGAACTGCCATGTGTGGGGATGGAACCCAGCCACTTCACAATACAGCAGTATGCAGTTACAGGGGGTGCTATGGTGATTACTGGTCTGCAACCATCCCAGAGGTGTATTTCTAGGTGTGTGACATTGGCAGCCTTGCCAAAGGTAGGTATGTGAAATGTGAGAGGTGTGAGTACCCTAAAAGCATTGGTCTCTACGCAGTCAGACATGCACGCATACACACACAGTTAGCAGGTCAGGGGTTAGAACTCCCAACTAACTCCTTAATCACATTATGGCCATACGATGTTACAGGATGTGCTATGGAGATTACTGGTCTACGATCGTCCCAGAGGTGTATTTCAAGTTGTGTGACATTAGCAGCCTTGACAAAGGTGGGTATTTGACTTGTAAGGGGTGTGAGTAGCCTAAAATCATTGCTCTCTACACGGTCAGTGACAGACAGACACGCACGCACAGACTCACAGATGCACAGTTGCCATGTCTGGTTTTTGACCTCCTACCTAACTACATTATCACACTACAGTAGTACGTAGTTACAGCATGCACTACAGAGATTACTGGGCTACAGCTTTCTCAGGGCAGTATTTCTAGGTGGGCGACATCAGCAGCCTTGACAAAGTTGGGTATGTGAATAGTAAGGGGTGTGAGTAGCCTGAAAGGCATTGTTCTCTACACAGTCAGTGAGAGACAGACACACACATGAACAGTGACACACACTTACACACAGAGTTACCATGTCTGTGTTTAGAACTCCTACTTAACTAATCTATCACACTACAGCAGCACACAGTTATGGGACATGTCATGGAGATTACTGGCCTACAACTCTCCCAAAGGTGTATTTCACATTGGATAACCTCAGCAGGCTTGTCAGTGTACCGCTATGGGGTGGCCAGTGTGTGCATGGCCCATACACCATTCATGTAGGGGTGACACGCCACAAGCAGCCACACATGGTGTCATATGTCACAGGTGCATGTATAGGGCAACTAGCTGACTACGTCCTTGTACAGTCATGTTGCACAGCTGGCATGTGGACCACATAGTCTGTGGTGCTGACAGGTACTGGTCCCTAGTAACTGCAGTGTGTGACATCTGCATCGGATGTGTTTGGGGCCCTTTGGCTGTGTGCTGGGTGGGACAGGCATGGATGGCTCCTTGTCACGGTCACCCTCTTCCACACATCTATATCCATCTATCTTTGATTTATTATGGTATGTTGTCCTTACATATATGTCTGTATTCTTTTCCGCTGTGTGTGCAACGCATGAGTGCTGCATACTGACATGTGTCTGCAGTAACAATTGCAACCGCTGGATGTGTCTGGTCCACTGGTGTTTGCATACATGGCCTTCATGTAAGTGCGTGAGCATGCCCAGTATGACCTTTCAGTATGTTGATCACTGACATTGTCTTCATTTCTCTAAGTGTATGAGCATGCCCAGTAAGGCCGTCTGTTTTGCATGTGTGGAGCATATCCGGTGGTTTGTACTGCATAGCTGACCTTTGTGTTGTACACCAACAGGTAGCAAGCTGTGTCTGCAGGGTATCCACCAATCATTTGGCATTGACTGTTGCAACATGTCTGCATAGCAGGGGGTACATCTGACTATTTCTATGTTTCTACACAGGATTGGGGGGGGCATACCTGACTGTTACTATATTTCTGTGTGGGGTGGGTGGGCACACCTGACAGTTGTACACATTTGCTAGGACTGTACTAGTATGTACTGTAGTCACTTTCAGTCAGTAGTCTTACCTATCGTGCTGGCTAAGCCATACCAGTGTACTACCATTCGTATCTTTTGATTGCATACACATTAGTTTCTGACTTCCTAGCCGTCACAACTGACATCCCACTACCTGGCCTGCTGTAGTCTGTCCATGTAGGCCTGGGTGGGGGTTACCCATATCCCTCATTCAGAGGCCATAATACGGCATTTGGTTGTGTTTGTCTATACCTGTCCTGCTGGCTGTGACTGTTGTTGGGTATGTGACCCACCTCCTGACTGGCATGTGTGAGTCCCTTATCTTGTGGGTGTACCAGTAATGAAGGTGGTGCTGCAGGGCTGTCTATGTCAGATTCACGTAGTACACTACCTATGCATGGTTAGGCACAGGTAGTATAATATTTGGCATCCCTTTTACTGTATTTGACAGTCAGAGAGAGGTGCTATTCCCTGGGTCCCTCCCATGTCAGTGTATGTGCTATGCATTGTCTCTTCACCAGGGCCAGGGCATACTGGGCATGCCTCCTTCTGCCTACTGGGGCAGGCTCAGTTTGTTCCTCCTCTGAGTCACTCTGTGCCTGTGCAGGCCTTAGCATTAGTGGGGGGCTATGTGGCCCTGCCCCTTGCTGCTCCTGCTGCAGCTGTTTCCGCAGGATCATATTGTGCAGCATGGCACATACAAGGACGATTTGGGTACATGTAGTTGGTGAGTACTACAAGGCAAAACCAGATGTGTCCAGGCACCGGGACCATGACTTGAGCATCCCAAACACACGCTCTATTATGATTCTTGTTTGTGCGTTTGCTCATTATAGAGTTTTTGTTCGAGTGTGTGTACATTTCTGATGGGTGTCATCAGCCACGGCTCCAGTGCGTATCCAGCATCCCCCACTAGTTGACTGTGTGGGATGTCCCCATTGGCAAATTTCTGGTACAGCTGCGTCAGATGCCAGATGTGGGAATCATGATAACTTCCAGGGCAGCCAGCACACACATTCAGTATTATGCCCTGGGCATTGCACATGACCTGGCAGTTGATGGAGGGGAAGCCCTTGTGGTTGATGTGGACCATATCCTGCTCACCAGGTGGTGCTTTGATGCATATGTGCGTGCAGTCTATTGCACCCACTACCTCAGGGTATTCTGCTATTTGCTGGAAGAGACACATACTGCTTGTCATTGCCTCATGGGTGAGGGGGAAATATACGTGCCCAATGACATGTGCTGCCATGGCATCCAGGAACTGGTTGAGTACCCTGGATACTGATGCCTGTGAGATCCCCATCATATCCCCAGTTGGCCTTTGGCAGGTACCTGTAGCTAGTATTCTTAGGCCTAAACATGCCTTCATTTCCACTGGGATGGGTTCCCCTCTGTTAGTTCTGTATGTCACACGTGGCCGGCACAGATCAACAATCTGCTGTAGGAGGTTCCTGTCCACCCTATAGCGCTCCACTATCTCTAGCTCATGTAGCCCTTCGTAGGTTACCCCGGGTCTGTACACTCTTCTCCATCTTCTCACTGTGGGTTGGTCAGTAGCAGTCCCATCCTCACCACCCTCAGCCTCTTCCACAAGTTGCATGATAGCTATTGCAGCCCCTAATATTTTTCTGTTGTGAGTGTTAAAAGTTCCCCACTTGTTTACACCGGTGGTGTAGGGTGTGGGAAAAAACAGAGGGGTAGGTGTTTGCATAGTTTATAGTGGTGTTCTGGGCTGGGCTGGTCTGCTGCCTGTGTAATTGTCTAGTTCCAATATGTTTCACCTGGCGCAAACCTACTACCCCTTGATTAACTTCTTACTGCTATTTTCCCTTCCCATTGCCCTTCTGATTCATCCTGGGGGTGCGCCGCGCAATTGGTGTACTCCAATGTGCACACTGCTGCTATTTCCTGGGTTCATTTCCTTTATCTTCCTGTAGATCCTGTTGCGTGGCGTGCACACCTGCTTACACTTTTTCATACATGCTGTGCAGGTTTAGACACCCCCCCCCGGCTTTGCTGTGCTAAGCTGGATGCAACACCGAGCCACAGGGCTTCAATCCGCTGACAATATGACTGACACTCCCACACATGATGTCACCTACCTCCTAGTCTTGAACTCAGCTATTCATACTCTTACACTGTTGGGACCTGCCTCACATGCTGGGAAAAACCGGGATTCACTATCCTTCCCCTCATTTCCATAGAATTGCCTGCTAATGCATAGTTACATGTGTCACACTGTGCCTCCCCCCTTAGCAACCACTACTCACTGGCCAGGTTGTCTTTTGCCTGCCATTGACTTACATGGCAGAATACTGATTTTAGTTAGACTGATTTTTTTTCAGTTTATTTTCTTATTTCCCCACCGATCCCGTTTGCAAGCCGCTGCCCTATGCTTCAACGGCCGTGATCGGCGGACATGTCATAAAAGTTGTATTTTGTACATTTTGCATTGTTTGCAATGCCAATGGCCTTCTACTTGGCCATTGGCATGCTTTCTCAGTGATATGTAGCCTTTATTTGGGGCTGTCATAGCTCCGTTTTGGAGTTTGCAGTACCATACTTGGTTACTAACCGAGTACATTTCTGCGTATTATGCTAGTCCTGCATGCCCTGATTCCTGCTTCCTGGATGGCAGATTTACCTCATTTGCATGGTTTTCACCTCCAAATGGGGTAATTTGCATACGGGGGCTGGGAACATGCAGCACTAGTGCTAGAGCACTCGCGCAAGTCAAACAAGCACGGATGTGGATTGCTCGGCCGCCATATTGGCCAAATTTCCTCTTACACTTATCATGCATGCCATGCAAGCTTTTAAGAATCTGGGGGAGTGTTATTTTAAACAGCCAGTGCAAATAAGGCTTGGGAAGACTATAATGACTTTAAAGCCCAAGAATAGATAAAAGTTTTTGACAAAAGGAGCATCCTTGAGTGGTTCCAGACTTGTCAGCTCAATCCTTTGGTGGTTGTCGATACAATTAAGTGACCAACAGCTCAGATTTTATTTTGAAAAATGATTCAGAGAGAGAATACCTGTACTTCAGTGACAGATGCATCGTCTTTTCTGAATATAGGTGGCAAGGATTAACTCAGGACAAACTGGATCACTTTAACAATTTATTTATGTATTTATTTAACATTTGTTTACCAGGTAAATGAACTGGTCCAAAGAAACTTTTCAGCAATGACCCCAGGCAAATGGGCAAAAAAGCTACAAAAACTTTGTATAATGTGCAAAGCAGAGTAATACATTTTACAAAAGTATATAATACACAGTATAAAAGAATTATACAACCTTCGGATTTTGCACAAACAGCAAATATAGATAAATATGTTATGTAAAAGGGATGGTTTTACAGTAAAAACATCTTATGCAAAAGGGGTGGTTTTACAGTAACCTGAATAAAGAGATGTAAGGATTTCATGTACAAATTTTAAGAGCAGTTATTCACATGGAAAACAGGAAATAAGCATATAAAGATAGGTTCCATTTTGATAATGCATATGTAGCATGAATTATTGAATTATTGTACTACTAGAAAATACAGCACTGTGTCTAAATGAAGAAGAAAAAAGTTAGAAAATAGGCGCATTGCTGTAGATGAAAAAGTACATTTGTTTTCTTTGACAAGAAGCATACAAATAGATCTGTAAGGTTATCTATTTGTCTTCTGTCCTGAGGTTTGACATTCCAGCTTGCTGGGGCAGTTTTGGGAACGGATTTCAATCTTGTGGCCAAAGTAAAAGGGGACCATAGAAGTTGTACAAATAGAATTATATAGTGTGTAGGATATGCTTTTTATTTCTAATTTCATGAGTAACAGGGGAGGGGTTAGCATTCATATAACAGTTTGGAGGTGATTATGTGAGGAAGAAAATTAAACCTGGCACCAACTTATAGCCATTTGCCTTTCTATAGAGTAGTGGAGTGCTGTTTGTAGTGTTAATGTTGGAAAGGTGAATAAATCTAAGAGTTTTGTTTTCTGTGATTTGGGAATGAGCCGCATTTTATGCAGAGTTAAGGGCAATGATTACCAAACTATATTGGAGTCTGCAAAACAATACATTTATGTCTTTGGAACCATCTTCCCTCTACAGTTATCAAGTTAGACAGTGTATAGGTTACTTTGAGTTGTTATAACATTTTATTTAAGTATCAGTGTGTTTATGGAAATTGAGATTTTGATCAAAGAGAAGGCCTTGATATTTGGTTGATTAACAAATGGGAGTGAAGCATCTGAGGGATCTACATTTGTGATTTGAATATTTTGCAATTTTTGTGTGATGTCAAATAGCACATCAGATGGTTTATGAGTACTGACCATGAATATATTGTTAAGGAGCCAGAGCCAGGTGGCAGCACAGTCTTACTGAAGTTTGTTCATAAGTGAGATAAGCTTCATGGCAGCTCCTGCAAGGTATAAATTTGTGTCTACCATTCCAATCATCAAGACTAGCCTCAAAGGTAGACATAATAGTACTTAGTTTTACCTGTAGTGATACCTTATTCCATAGGCTGGGAATACATTGAATTAGGAACTTATCTCTCCAGTGAGCTTTTTTTATTTATTGTTATAGCTTTAGGACCCCAGTACAGGTTTTTCCAAAGACACTAGTTTTGAAAAGAAAGAGAAAGTCAAATAGAATTGGGTCTTTCATGGCTCAAAAAGCAAGATGCAGGTCACCTTAGTGAAACATATAGGCTACTGAGTAAAATTAGCTAATCTGCCAGGAAAGATGAAACATTCAAGGCCTTTGATTTTCTTGGTAATTTATCTTTGCAGTCTTTTGTAACTGAACAATATGTTTCAATTTATACATATTACAAAGGGAGCACTGAATTCAATGGATTTGATAAGGGAAGAATACAGTGACAGAAGGACTTCTTTGGATCTTGAAAAGATTCCCTTGGAAATCTGCTGGGATAGAATAGAAGGATTCCCTGACTATGGTGTTAAAACATGATGTTCAAATGAGAGAGAAATGTCTGGGAACAGTTTTTTTTTGTGCCAAATACTACTGTACTGCATCTTTCCTGTATTTTACTTGTGACCGTTTGTACACCAGACATTTACATATACCAACCCTTGCTGGAGCTGTTTAGTATCAGTGGATGAATAGATAGCAGTGCCCAGCTTGCAGTCATCAGCAAATGTGGTCCACCACATTTCTGGGATATTAGACTGGATGTCTACAGAATATATGGAAAACAAGAGAAAGCCCAGCACTGATCCCTGTGGTACCCCACTATTTACAGTTTTATATTTAGAGAAAGTTACAGCAATTTTCACAAAGTGGGATCTATTAGATAGACAATTTGCAATCCAGCAGATAATATAGGAGTTTAAGTTTAATTTTTTTAACAATACTAGTATTGGGTATAATGTGAAAAGCCTTGATCTGACTGAGATAAACAGTGTGCACTGACTGACCTCTATCCACAGACTCTGTAACATTTCCAAAAAAGCTTACTAGTTTCAGGAGACAGGACATGCCCTTCATAAAATTAATTTGTTGGGATCTATGTCAGTTAAGTCTCCTATGTCTGCATCCATGTCTTCTGCTGTGATACATTTCATGGCTTTATATATAATGCTGGTGAAGCTGATGGGACTATAATTGCCTAGATCTGTAAAAGGGCCACCCTTGTATATGGAAGTCATACTGGCTGTTTTCTAGGCATCAGGCACAACTCTGTGGATAGGCTGAGGCTGAAACATTTAAACAGAAGTCCCGATAGTACATACCTGGCACTGATTAGAATGCAGCCTAGTAAATTGTCCGGTTCCAAGGAATTATTAATTTTAGTCTTTAATGATTTTTTAAGTATAAGAATCAATCAGAGGAGGTTAGAAAAGAGACTGGATAAGCAATTTACAAATAAACAATTGGAGGATATATGTATGTCTCCCAAATATGCAACAAATGTAGAAAATTAAGGATTTTTGCTTGAAAGTGTTTACATAGATTTTTTTTATACCCCAAGTAGACCCCAGAGAATTTTTCCTCAGGTAGACAGCATATGTTAGAGGTGTGATGGGGAAGAATGAGGTACTTGGGAACATATTTTCTAGGCGTGCAGTGGGTTGACAGACTTTAAGGATTCCCTGCAAGATGCACTGTTGGAAGTGTGGGTGGGCAGATTGGTGTGATGAGGGAGATGATTGTTCTGAGCTATGATACAGAATCAGAATTGTCTAGACATGGTAATGCCTTGCTGTGTCTAATTATGGAGGCTGCCAAAAAAGCTATCACTAGAAAATGGAAATCAAATCTAAACCAACTATTTTAGAAGTAGTGAATATAATAACATAAACAAAACAACTGGAATTGGGATCTTTAGAATAGGGTAGGAGCAAACTACATAGGAAAAAACGGGAATTGTGGGAACAATACATAGAGGCGAAGAATGAGGTTTAACAGAAGGCAGGACTTAAATGAGCTATACAATGTTTCACTAAAAATGATTGGGTAGATTATAACTGATGTATAATGTTTGCATTGGGAGTGTGTCAGTATGGTTTGTGATGTAAAATGCTTGCATCTAGGATTGTGTCGGTGTGGTTTGTTTTCATTTATATAAATGTATGATGTCGTAAGTTATGGTTTAATAAAGATGTTTCTTGTTTAAAAAAGAGCAGGAATTGAATAATTTATGTAATGTTGTTTACGTTATATGATATATAGCAATATATGTGAAGTTTAATGTTTGATAATGTTCATTTGTTATTACAATTTGATTACTTTTGTATAAATGTAAATTTGCCTATATCACAAGTGATAATGCAATAAAGATTAAAAAAAATAAAGATTTTAAGACTTATGTCAGGGTGATTTCAGGGCAAACTAAATTGCCAGGGATGCTTGGAGTAACTTTATTGTTAGGTGAAGTAAAGTTAGCACAAATTTGTCTGCTAATATATCAGCTATATCCCTGGAATTGCAATATGTAACATCATTGCTGATGAGCTTAGTATGATGTTGGATATCACTCCTTAATTTCATAATATAACTGAAGAAAGATTTGTAGTTTTCCATGGTATCTGTAGTAACCTTAAACTCACACTCTGCTTTATGTTTTCAAATAGTACTCTTGTGTTCCTTACTAAGATGTTTCAATGGGGCCCTCAGTTTAAGATGGTGGGGATTTGTTACACCTTTTTGTCATTTTCTTTCTTTTGATATACAGTTTATTAACACAGGCATTCCACCAGAGATGTTTACTCCTGAATTTACCATTATATTTAGGGCAAAAGGGTACTAACGTTTCTATACAGCTGTTTATGTGTTAGTAAACATCAGAAATGAATGCAGCAGCCCTCTCTCTTTGGTCATTTTGCAGAAGATTTCCTAGAAATTTTACATCTGTCATCTACAAGCTGAAGTATGCTTGCCATAGTGAAGTGCCTAAAGACAGTTTTATTTGGGGGTGGGTAGTGGTATCACTAAGCCTCACAGAGAAGATGACTGACGTATGGTACGATTTAACTAAATATGAGCTGATAGTGGGTGGAGTACAGGCATGGAGTAGGTTGTAAGGACCAGGTTAAGGATATTAGAGACTCTGCTGGGTAGTTTTTTAAAATTTGCTCTAGAGCATTGGCATTAATGGTCCAGGAAATGCGGATAATATCCATTTTTAGAGATGTAAGTCAATTAATGCTTGGGTAAATGAAACCTACTAACAAAAATGTATTGGGTTTGATATTTAAAGGTAATTAACATGATCCTTGGGGAACACTGATAAGGATCTATCGCTAGCAATGAAGTAGTAGTTCAATTTGTTAAGGGTAATTTGGATCTCCAGGATCTGCAGGACAGGGTTGTGGGCATTACATGGTAAACCTTTCTATAAAACCATACATCTACTGTTTTAAATTCATAGCTGCAGTTGCCATCATCAGAAATTTTTGAGCATGAAAATAAAATCTGTCATGGTATCTATTTCTTCCCTATATATTTGCAAAGAATTGTTAGGGTTAGATGACATAACATATGTATGTAGGCATGTATGTATGTACGTACGTATGTAAGTATGTATGTATGTATGTATGTATGTATGTATGTATGTATGTATTTATTTATTTATTTATTTTGATACTGAGCAAAAAGCCAGCTCATTGGGATATTTGAAGTTGTTATTTTTTTCTCCCAGCAATTTTTGAATACAGTAGCATATTCATTTTACCCTGCATTTCACATGATATATTCATCCTATAACTTAAATAATATACAGCCCTGTCATACCAATCTCGAGCCAGTTTGTTATTCCATATTTGGCTCCAGCTGTTGATTTTTATTTTGCATACAGATTCCTTAGGTGACAAGTAAGGAGACCATGTTCCCCCTTAAAAAAACTGTGCTGTGACAGTAAAATTAACTACTTTGTTTGCAAACTAGTTTACCTACACATATTGGGGTTCTATTCTGACAGCAGGTAACTTGCATGTCTGTACATACACCTATCACTTTGGTTGGGAGGTTGGTATAATGGTTAAGGTACAGCTTTTGATTCTTACATGGGGTATTTGGCTAGGCTTAAAATGGCCCACAAAGGCAGCTAGCCTAGTACTAATCTATGAACCAAACTGTTACAATCGACACAGTCAAAGGCTTTATAATAGTCAAAAAAACAGAAATAAATATTTTCTGAAAATCCTTTCCTTTCCTTTCCTTTTCTTTCCTCTCCTTTCCTTTCCTTTCCTTTCCTTTCCTTTCCTTTCCTTTCCTTTCCCCATTATCTGGGGAATAATGTCATATCTGCAAGTTCTCAGTCCATATATTATTAGAGTCTAGCTTGTAGGATCTTGAAAATTGCCTTGTTATCATGTAAAAAAAGTCCAATAGTTTGATAATTTGAGCACTCTTTAGCACTGTGTTCTTTTTTTGTGTGTGTGTGTGAGACTGGATTGTGGTAAAACATTTTGCAAATAGAACATTACAGTAGAAACCATAATCCAGCCAGTCCTGAAGATAAAAATTGTACATTTTATCCATGACTGAGAGGGGCATCCAGTGCTACACCACCTGACAAAAAATTTAATGTTATAATTAATGAAAATAAATCTTTAGGGGTTAAACCCAATCAATGCAACCAGTTCAAGAAATATTGGAGTTACCTGAAAGATTAGCTGTGAGTATCTGAGATAGTAAAACAAACTCAGAACCACACCGCCCATGGGACTAAACATTGTTATATTATGTCATTAGCAGCAGTGCTACACTATCCTCATAGTACCTACAAACCAGTAACCCAGCTGCATCCAAATCAGGCAAACATCTAACTACTGTGGGTGTAGAATCTCTCTGCGGTAGCTACAATTCCACAGTGGCAGCAAACAAAAAAAAACTAATTTGTGGAGAAGTTTAAACAGATCGATGAAGGTAGCAGAACTATTACAGCACAAAAAAATAAAACATGTAAATAAAACAAGTTATGTACAAAGTGCACATGGGCTAACCAACGTTCCAAAATGTCCCTTCTGAACATACTGCATTTTCCTCGCATTAGCTACAAATCGATAACTTAGCTGCCTATAAATGCTGCAGATACCTCACTAATGTGGTACTAAGCCTTTCTCAAGGAAGCTACAGAACCATAGCAACAACAAACAGTCCTATCTCCTATTGTTAAATTAATTTACTATTGCTGGACAAACAAATTCCCATTCCTCAGAGGGGACTAAGAAACTGGTGTCAGGAACTAGGTGTACTCCTTTCAATAGCATTAATACAACTCCTGTTTATCTGTCATTATGACCTCTTCCTATGGGACCAGTAACTGTTGGAATTGTCAATGAGCAAATTCTCAAAGGCAAAAACCGGGGTCCCTTTTTGCATATAATATACCGCCAATGTTTTTAAAGTAGTTTCAGTTTCACTATGGAAAAATGTAAGCCTACAATTCTCATCTTTTTATCACCTAAGGATATTGAAAAAGATGTTCATAAACAACTTTCAGATAATCTTGGTTAACATGACCTAGTCTTATTATCCTGACAAATATTTAAACCCACTCACTCAACACGTGATACCAGGAAAATCAAATGAAATTAATTTACCGTTAACTTGATTTCACTTGAGTTATTAAGATAAGCATGGATTAAAATAGATTAAATAAGCATCATTCTTTGTAAGTTATCCAAAAACAATCAATAAAATCTAAGAATTGGTTGAAATACACCTACACAGTAGATGTGTTGTCATGGAAATAGTAATTAAATTTTATGAACAGGCCTTGATTTTAATGAAGGTTTCAAAGAAATTCTATTATTTAGACAGATCTGGGTAATGACTACTATTCACTCTATATTACATATTATATTATTTAACAAACAACATATTGAGTAAACTGGAAGAAGGCTATTATAATAGAAAAATTGAATAAGATGTTACAGAAAATAAAGCAGAATGGGCAATCTCATTTCTCAAATAAAAACTATGGCACTATCATGGAAGTTCAGAATTTACTTACTATGCAGAGGGTAGTTTTATGCCAAGCTCTTCCAATTCAGTTCATGAAAATAAAGATGTATTTAAGGTAGGATTTCACACACTGGAAGACTGGCAAATCAATTCTGAGGAGTTTTTCAGCACAAGCATGACAAGTCTATACTTGCTTGTATGGAATTTCTGTCATAAAGATCATGGCATAATTATTACAGTTAATAACAAATAAGGTGTCTCAGCGCATCACCACAATAACAAACTTTGTAAGCATTTTTTGATTCTGTAGTACATAGATTTTGAATCCAGATTATGCACCAGATAAACCAAGTTTGACTAGAAAACATGGAGCTGAAGTAGCTGAACAAGGAAGGTTGGAGTGTATGGCCATAGCCAGCTCAGCCATCCTGTGGAAGTGTATTCTGAGTCTTGCTGTAGTCACATCACTGAACAGACCCAAAAGGTGCAGCTCTATACACAGAGACTCAGGAGAACTTGGGTTGAATATATACCCACCCCTGCCTGATCCCACTAACTTCCTTCCCCTGGCTAGCATTAGTGGTCAGTGCAGTGTCCATTCTGCCAAACAGAGTGAGGGTGTTAACAGCATACAAACAATCACCTTACCAAACAGACTGATAACTTCACTCTACATATCTTGAATTCATCTCTCTTTCTCTCTCTCTCTCTCTCTCTCTCTCTCTCTGTTCTTGGACCCATCATGGAAGGAAAATGAATGAGATAGTAGGGGATAAAGACTTGATGGTCATGAGGGAGTGGAGGTAGGGAAAAAATTATTTTTTTATACTCTATATCATTCATAACTGATGTACAAGTTAGTGCCAGCAAAGTTAGGTTCTGTAGGTTGGCTTATCTGTTGGTTCAATACTAGCTCTAAAAATCAGATTGAAAATCATAAAACCTAATTTTCCTCCAAATCTCTTAACACCAGTATTGAGGAATAATATCCTCCCCTTCAAAAAAAGCTAGCACAACCAATCACATTCTTGAGCTTGTTTTAGGCTCAGACAGTAAGTGGATTATTACAATATGCTCAAAAACTTTCAAAGTGAGCAATCTGATTCCAACTCTTGTTACCTGCAATACAACATGTCTTTCAGAATTGTGGACAATAATAATACCACTTTACTTCTGAATGCCTGTCTTCACTATTTGGTATTAAGAAGCCTGTAGTGTGGTGGTGAAAATCGATTGTTATGCTTGCACCATTTCTGGTCGCGTCATTACTTTGCCTTAAAGTTTAAAGCAACACAGTTTTTTTTTCATCAAAAGGGTTCAGTTGTAGAAAATTTTAAAACTTATTCTGAGCTATTATGATATCATCTTAAGTGATATTAGTTAAAGTGATGCAGGGAAGAAGCTCTTTGCACGATGACTATTTGGAGAAGGCTTAAACACAACTTCATCTAAGGTCAGCATTGGATTAGCTTCACTCAGTCTGATTTTGCTTTAAAATTATACAATTTCATAAAAAAATAATTGCTTTGCATCCAAATACACACACATATTTGGTTCTCCACTGCTCTAGACTACTCTGAGAAACAGAGAAAATGCTGTAGGAAACCTGCTGGTTTGCTTTGAAATGTTTGAGGACAATACAAAATGAGCTGGAATCCTTGTCTAGCAAAAGAAGTGGTTGGTATACCCGATGTGGTCTGTTAGTAATAAGACCCTCAAGAGAAAAGGCAGAAGAAAAGTTCAAAAGTTATGTTACTGCTACAATCAGTTCCTAAGGTCCACTAATAGTTCAGCATTCTTTAATCCAAACATTAATTTTCTGTCATTCGTGTTATCATCTAAGAGTTACATAAAGACGTTTAAAGTTTTCACATTTCTGACTTGGTGATGCAATCATAAATCTTGGGATAGATTGAGAAGCAGAGGAATATTTTTTGCAGTTTAATTTATATCCACCTTCTATAATAGACATCTGTTCCTATTTTTATATTATGGCTGGTCTATAGATAGGCCTATATCACTCCTTAATGGTAGGGTATTCACTGCTGCAAATACCAAACAATCTTTATATCTCACAAGCCTATATAGTATGCTGAATAAGTTCAGTTTATTCAGGCAGTTAAAATAGTCCATATTTTAACACTATTGTTTTTTTTTACATAAATTGACAGGCAACCATTAAGGTCATACTATATATAATAATTTGTATTCAGTAATAGGTCTTACCAATTACACATAAAGTATTGGCATTGTAATTTCATCCCCAGATGTTAGCGTATTCATAACTAGGCTAGATTTATCATTGTTTTTTGCTTTATATCAATAATATGATATCTGAAAGTAAGTCCATTATCATTTGTATCACCTAATAAGTCTACAAATTCTCATATACCTACTTTCTTATGTCTTAGTCTGATTTCTATACCTACATTTGAACCATAAGAGACAGCTTTATTCTTACTGATACATTTCAAATCCTTGCCATTAAGTCATGTTTTAACTTGATCAGGGTAGACATTCAGTTCCTAGGTTCATAGGTTCATAGGTAGGTACTTGGCTATCTGCCCAAGGGCCTACATAAGCCTAGCCAACAATGTTCCCTGGCTTACGCCACCTAAGAAAGTTATTTTCATGTGTCACTGTCGAGCAGAGACATAGAAGTGATCCCCGTGGTGTATTTCCTATTTCCCATCCACTCATCAAGATTTTTCTTGAAGAGTGCTAATGAATAACTTTGCTTGACATAGATGGGTAGCCTGTTCCAGAGTATGGGAAGTCTCTAGGACAGGAATCTATCCCTCCAAGTCATCGATTTTCTAAAGTTTTTCTCATCTCTTGCAGTTATCTGCTTACATGCATGAATAGAAATTTGTAGAGGTTAGAAAATCAGAAAATACCAAATTGAAAAGTGTTGGTCCTAATACAGAGCCTGGTGGTACCCCTGCTTTGGTATTCTTCTTTGTTGACATGTTACCCTGTATTATGACTCCTTGCTTCCAAGTGGTCAGTCATCTTTCTGTGTATCAGACTGTGTAGTGATTGACATTAAGTTTACATAATTTACCTAATACTTATACACTTTATCTAATATCTGATTGTGGTACATTGTGTTGAATGCCTCAGAGACATCAAAATATATAATGAATCATCCAGTAACTAGATCCATTAATTTTGAAATGTTGTCATAGAACTAAGTCAGACAAACCAAAGCAGAACATCCATTTATAAACCAGAATTACATTTCATCAGTATTAGGTACACATTGGTTGACCCTTATTTGTTGTCTAAGCAAGCACTGTTTGAAACATTTATCAATCACAAAAGTCAGGTTAATAGGATGATAAGTAGAGATATTTTGTCTGTTACTACTTTTGTAAACAGGGACAACAATTGATTTGTTCAGACTTTAGGAACAAAACCTCCTCTCAGTATCATGTTAAACACTAGGATTAGTGGGTAAAGTAATTCTTGGGACATTTTCCTGATTAACTGACCAGGCACCCTGCTGTTGGAGCATGACTTTCTGACTTTTCCAAGAGTCTCCATGACATCTTCATCCAGAATAGTAGGTCAAACTCCAGATTCCAAATAAAATGTAAGTTTAAAAGTAAACAGATCTGATGCCACTACGTTTATGAAGTGGCTATCGAACAATTCAGCAATATCTTGAGATGATTCACTAATAATGCATTCATTTAGATAAAAAGACAATTGTGATAGTTGTTGTTCTATATGAGTTGAGATATAAGTGTCTGTTGTAATAATTTTTTCTCACAAATTCTGCTTCCTATTTCTTTTTCTTGTCTAATGAGGCCTTCTTAAGTTATTTGATAACTATTCTTAAGCTGTTTTTACATACAGTTTACGTGATTTGTATATTTATTTCTCCTAAGTTACCAGACTCCTTAATTTATTATCCCACCATAGTTTGCTGTTAAACTCATTTTTTATTTTAGCAGTTGTTATATGTTATATGTTATACCTATACATTGCACTTATTCTTCAGGAACTCCCCTCCCTAATATGCTTTTTCTAAGTTTGTGCCCTTATCCTATGAAAATAATAACAACTCATTATATTCACCCTAACTCAGTCCCAACTACAATAGCCACAGATATCTCCCCACTATGACAACACCTAAGCTATCTCCTCCCCTCATTCACAGTAATGCCCTACTATAGATAAACATGAATCTTAGAAGCATATGCTATAAAGTATAAGATACACATACTTGTATAACCTTCTTTAACTTAGACATACTTGCCACTAATGAAACTTAGCTAGAACCAGAAATAAATAATGAATGTATTACCTCCATCAGGCTACAGTATTCTCAGGACCATTTTAGCATCTTACAATTCTCAAATTATACGCTTGTCTGATACTAAGATTTCAAAGCAATTGCACAGATAATTGGTCTGCTTAAATAATACCGTACCCCAGGTATGTTCTTATTACTTAGATGTCACTGTAAACAAAGTTTGGCATTCATAGACAAAGAAAAGTTGTTCAGTATGGAAAGCTGTACAAGATATCTCTTCTCCTAGGTAGGCTTTTAACAATTCATAGACAGCTGCCAGTAGTGCAGCTGTGCAAGTCTCAGCAAAGCCATAGCCACATCACTTGACACCATAGGTAATCCCTGAGGTGGCACCCCCCCCCCCTTCAAACAAAAGACCAAAAAAAACTTCTTCCAAAACTGAGGAGCCAAAAAGGGAAAAAAGTTACGTTAATAACTGTAGCAAATGGGAGAGGGATGTTTTTTGAAGGCTATAGAAGGTCTGTACACTCAGCCTACTTCCAGACTGCAGCTTCCTTTTTTTTTTTTCAAAACTTTCTTTATCTATAGGAAAATGTCAGGAATGTCTGCTATCCTTGGCCATATTTTTGTTACTCATTGAGAAGTTGACACAAAAGGTGAAGATATTTTGAGCAGGGAAGAGTAGAGATGGTGAAGTAGAGCTGGTGAAAGAAGCTGTATTAACGTTTTTGCTGGAGACTGCATTTCACTGCTGGAGGATGAGGAAGGGTTTTATTACAGATGGCTCTCACATGATTTTCAAAACAAAAAGAGGAATCGGTTAGTATATCAACATCCTTATATCACTAACTTCCAATAAATCAAATGTAAAGAATTTAATGGAGTTCCTTAATTTTTGTTTGTCAAAATATATGATATTGTACTTTTTCACTAAAAGACAGACTAACTGTACTAGCCCACTTACCTAAGCATAGTAGGTACTTATTAATATTAGTGAAATTATCTTCATTATTAGCACTAACGCAGACTTACACTGCAAGCAAATAAATGCAGTTTTTAAGCAGATGCAATATTAACTGCAGTTGTTTAAATGAGTGCCATTATCGCACAAATGCTAATCATCAACTCTTCTCTGATGCATGCTATATCTCTTACAACTTGCAGCTGGAGCAGTCACCCTCTTCGCCCTAACCAAGCTACAGTACTGTTACTGAGGCAACAGTTTTGTACCACTTGTAAGTGTGGCAGTTGGAGAGGTGGGTGAGGTTTAGGTGTATATATATATATATATATATATATATATAGTGTGCATGAAGTAGATGGAAGTATGACAATCAAGATTTTAAAGGAGAATAAGTTGTAAACTTGACAATCAGAAAGTAGGTAGTGGTGATGTATTGATATTAATTGTGCATACAGAGCCTTTTAGTACCCTAATACTTCTACACCTGTCAGTGCCTGTTGCCAAATTTACAATGATATGGCTGAGACTTTTCAGCAGTGAATTTGACATAGGAATACAATCGACACAAGGTTCTAATCTCTGTAATGATAACTATCGAACTGATTAAAATAATTCTTATTCATCTTTGTGCTCTGAAACATTGATATCAATATGTACTTGCACATTGGAGAAACAAAATTATTGCAAAAGTCTTTCTAAAATGAGTACTGTACAGTTCTATACTTTTAACTTTCCCAGATCAGAGTTATTCAGGATATGGGCAGTAAGTACCTTATTTTATAACCTATGTGTATTGCATAATCCAAAACTGAGCATAGTGAGCTACCCCACTCCCAAAACTGCATGCAGTTGATTATATTTCATAGTCTATATAGAATAAGTGCTGTGTTCTGAATGGAAACTGCTTAACATACATTTTATGTTCTAAGTAATCATCAATGGCCGCTTGATATTTACTCCTTAGATCAATAAATGGGGTTCATATTACGTTATCGAAACTTTAAAAGTTTGAACGCTATATGGTCGAACCCATATGTTCGAACTTTTAAAATTTCGAAAAATGACAGAAAAAAAAATAAACAGAAAAAAACCTACCTAACGATTGTAAGCAGGGGGCAAGACCCCCTGCACTCCCCCACACCCCCCACTCTTTAAATATACCAACTCCGAGACCGCACTACAGTGCAGTAAAGGGAAATCTTCCCTTTCCACACTGAACAGAGATCTCCGTTAACACGTTCGAATTTTTAAAAGTTCGAACATATGGGTTCGACCATATAGCATTCGAACTTTTAAAAGTCCGGCAATGTAATAGAGAACCCAATAAATGGTTACATGAAAAGGCAAGATGTGCTAGAACTGGTTCTCATATACTCAGAGGAGTACATGCATGTAAATTAAGTGTTTTTTTCTTTGTATCTCTTTGATCAAGGTTCTTTGAAAGTGCTGATACTTTAGCTCTCCGGGACTAAAGTCAGAGTTTTCGTTTTCTTAATTGTTTGACCATTAAACTGCTGTATATATAAGTAAGGCGGTGACAGGGGCATCACCTTTGCAAAAAATATTTTTTTTTACACTTTGAATATATATTTTTCAATTTAGGAAAAAAATAACAAAAATGTAATTTGAAGTATGATGATTCCGTTTAACACAGGTAAAGCACTGCGACCATCAGTGTAATAATGTGGACCAAAGATGTACCTTGATTGATGGAAGTCACTAGGAGTGAGGTTGTTGCTTTTTGTTGAGATGTAATAACCAAGAAATTGATTTTATTAATTAACAGGATTTACAAGGAGCGGACCTCCTGTAATGAGGATACTGGGACTTCCAGGATACCAGAAAAATGTGCTGCATTGATAGGTTCCGTTTGGGATCTATTTCTCTGAAGTAAAAGTCAATACCAAAGGGCTCTAGCTGAATAAGCTTGCAGATGAACAAAAGCTAGGAGCACTCACTGAATCCTCAAATGACTTAGCCATACTGCAGGAAGGTTTGCCCTAAATAAATAATCGGTGGCAAAATCCTGGACTGTAACTAACTGCCAAAAATTCATTATCACATCCTTTTGAAAGTCATCTACCCCAAGGAACTACAACATTGACAATACACCCTTAAGAGTTGACCCAGTTGTTTGGAATTTGGATATTTATGTAGTAAGTAACCTACCTTTTGACCAATGTGGGTCCATTGTCATAAGAAAGTTATTCTATATTATACAACTTATAAACAAAGTGATTGTGTCTAGATCTAGAGATGTCACTGCCTCCCTTTACTCAGCGCTCATTAGGTTAGTCATTGAGTATAATGCCTTCGTTGGTATGTATCTGTCCAGATGCATGAAGCAACTGGAATACCCACAGAAATGCCTTGCTAAAAGGATACAAGACCTAAACAATATGCCATACATGGACCAACTGAAACCCTGGCATTATACTTGATATCTTACAGACTGCTAAGAGGTGATCTATGTCTGGCATGCAATGCATTCTCTGATGCAGTATTGATGTATTTACTGCACATCAGCAAGTCAAGTGGAATCAGAAAAACTCAGTATAGGGATCCAAACCTCTTCTGCAACATCAATGCAATGGTTTGGAGGGACAGGTATATCTTAGAGAGGATACTGATGCTAAATGTTTTATACTATAGCTAGGTCCCCTCAAACTATCTATGGTATGATCCCAGTTATTTTCACTATAATTATTGATCATGGGATGGGTAAGGCCATTCTGACAACAAATGTGATATAGATTAATTCAAGAATCAAAAGGGAAATTGGCTATGCTTAAAATGGCCTGCAAGGGCAGCTTGCCTAGTACTTACCTATGAGCCTATATGTTTTCTTTCATAGTACAGATCCTAGTCCAATGTGATAGTTACCTAAGACTCTACCACATACAACAAGCTCTTAGATATTATAGGCGGTGTAGACTGGCATCTCTCACTGAAAAGGATTTATAGTCCAACTTGACTGATTCTTCCTTATGTTAGATCATGAAACTGTAGTATAGAATGCCAGCTTCTGATAGTCTACTAGAAATCTACAAATACTCTTATGTCCTTAAGTTCTAGCTTCTATTTGTCAAGAATCCATTTCCTCTAAATTTCTGCCACAGCAATCACAGAAGAACAGCATTTAAGATATCAGAGTATGGTTAGCAGAGAAAATATAGTAGAGAAAGACAGCTGGCAAGGGGTAGCATTAGTAAGCTATTTTGTGATCCTGGAGCATTATTTACATTTAGCATGTTTTCCTTCCTTTTACTTTCTATTTCTCTTTCTCACTTTTCCACAGTTGTTCAATATATCATGGAAATATTTGCAGATAAGGACTACTTAACTCAATTACTCTGCTTTTATCCTAACTCTGTCTGAGCTACAGAATATTCTCAGCAAATCTCTTTTTCTCTCCACTGCCCATGAAAACTGTTGTATAATATTCTCCCCCAGATTCAGCAAGCCCTGCACGGAGTGCAGGACTAGCGCAGGAGCTCCAGCAGGTAATATGTCTGCAGTGCGATCCAGGAATAAGCTGCAGGGACGTGTATGACCGGTCCTGCACTAGTCCTTCATGGACTCAGCTCCTGTAGGCAAATTATTCCATTTGCAGGTGAAATCCATGCAAATCAGGTAAATTTGAGATCCAGGAAGCTGGCAGCCAGCCGTGCAGGACTAGTGTAATCTGTAGAAATGTACTAGGTTAGTAAGTGAGTACATTTCTGCAAATTACAAAACTGAACCATGACAGCTCCAAATAAAGGGTGGGTATTATGTTGAAAGCATGCCAATGGTCAGATATATGGCCATTGACATGGAAAACATGTTCAAAAAAAAAAAATAACTTTTATTTTTTTTAGTTGATTTCGGCTTTTTAAGTGTAGGGCAGCGGCGCGCAAACGGGATTGGGCGAAAAAAAAAAAAACTAAAATAAGCATTCTAACCAGAATCACTGTTTTGCCATTAAACTCAATGGCAGGCAAAAGACAACATGGCCAGTGAATAGTGGTTGCTAAGGGGGAGGCTCAGTGTGGGACCTGTAACTATGCATCAGCAGGCAATCCTATGCAAATGAGGGGAATGATACTGAATCCCAGATTTCCCCTCAATGCTCGTCAGCACCCAACAGTGTAAGAGCACGAATAACTTGGTGCAAGCCTAGGAGTTAGCTGACATCACGGGGGGGTGTCAGGCATACTGCAAGCGGATTGGAGCCCTGTGGCTCGGGTTTGCCCGTAGCTTAGCAGAGCTAAGCAAGGGGGTGTGTCTGAGGCTGCCTATCACTCTTTACATTGCCTAAGCGGGTGTGCATGCTGCGCACCGTTTTTTAAAGGGAAAAAAAAAGTAAACCAGGAAATAGTGACTCTGTGCACATTTGAGCACTGTGTTTGTGCGGCACGCCCCCAGCCTTAAACAGGAATGCAATGGGAAGGAAAAACAGCAGTAGGAAGGTAATCTAGGAGAACTAGCATAGCTGTCAGGTGAAATGTATCAGAATCAGCCAATTACACAGGCAGTAGACCAGTCCAGTCCAGAACACTACTATAAACTGTGCAAACAACTTTCCCTCTGTTTTTTCCCACATAGTCTACACCACCGGTGTATACAAGCAGGGAAATTTTAACAAACAAAAACAACAAAATGATAGGGGCTGCAGCAGCTATCAGACATCAACATGTGGAAGAGGCTGAGAGAGGTGAGGATGAGAATGCTGTCAACCAACCCACAGTGAGGAGACGAAGAAGGGTGTACAGACCCAGGGTAACCTACCAGGGGCTACATGAGCTGGAGATAGTGGAGCGCTATAGGGTGGACAGGGATCTCCTACAGCAAATTGTTGAGCTGTGCCAGCCATGCCTGACACACAGAACTAACAGAAAGGAACCCATCCCAGTGGATACCAAGATATGTGTAGGCCTAGGAATACTAGCCACAGGTACCTGCCAAAGGCCAACTGGGGCTATTATGGGGATCTCACAGGCATCAGCATCCATGGTATTCCACCAGTTACTGGATGCCATGTGAGCACATGCTGGTGAGCACTTATATTTACCCGACACCCGTGAGGCGTTGGCCAACAATATGCATCTCTTCCACCAAATAGCAGAATACCCTGAGGTAGTGGGTGCTATAGACTGCACGCACATATGCATCAAAGTGCCACCCAGTGAGCGGGGTAGGGTCTACATCAACCACAAGGGCTTCCCCTCCATCAACTGCCAGGTTGTGTACGATGCCCAGGGCATTATAATGAATGTGTGTGCTGGCTGCCATGGAAGCTATCATGATTCCCACATCTTGCATCTGACGCAGCTGTACCAGAGATTTGCCAATGGGGACATCCCTTATGGTCACCTAGTGGGAGATGCTGGTTACGCACTAGAGCCGTGGCTGATGACACCTATCAGAAATGCACACACGCCTGAACAAGAACTCCATAATGAGGCACATGCACAGACCAGAATCATAATACAGTGTATGTTTGGGATGCTCAAGTCATGGTTTCGTGCTTGGACACATCCGGTGGAGCCTTGCAGTACTCACCAGCTACATGTACTCAATTTGTCATCATATGTGCCATGCTACACAATATGATCCGGCGGAAACAGCTGCAGCAGGAACAGCATGGGGGAGGGACACACAGCCCCCCACCAATGCCAAGGCCTGCACAGGCAAAGAGTGACTCGGAGGAGGAACAACCTGAGCCTGCCCCGGCAGGCAGATGGAGGCGTGCTCAGTATGCCCTGGCCTTGGCAAAGAGGCAACACATAGCACATACACTGACACAGTAGGGACCCAGGGAATGATACCACTCTCTCTGATTCGCACATACAGTAAAAGGGATGCCAAACATGACACTACCTGTGCTCAACCATGTATAGGGAGTGCACTATGTGCATCTGACATAGGCAGCCCTCCAGCACCATCCTCAATACTGGCACACTCACAAGGTAAGTCACTCTCCTTACCAATTGCCGAATGGAGTAGTATGTGTTGTTACTTGTATCTATGGTATGGATGTGAGCATGCAAGGGAATCGGGTGGCTGAATGGGATGCCAGCAGATATTACACATCTATAGTGGCAACATGAGATCTGTAACAAATACTGGTGTCACCATAGTACCCAGTACTACACATGGTGACAAAACCCACTGCAGGAAATGTGCTGGGCCACATGTGTGTCCATATGACACACACATGCCAGTCAGGGAGGTTCACATACCCAACAACAGTCTCAGCCAGCAGGACAGGTGTAGATGAACACAAACAAAGGCTGTGCTAAGGCCTCTGAATGGTAGCTATTGGTAATCCCCCCCTCCAGGCCTACACAGACAGACTTCATCAGGTCAGGCAGTGGGATGTTAGTTCTGACGCGTAAGAAGTCAGAAACTGATATGTATGTCAATCAAACCTAAGACCTGTAGTACACTGATATGCCTCTAGTCAGCATGATAGGTTAGAATACAGAATGAAATGGAGCATCTGACATACCAGTACAGACAGAGCAGATGTGTACAAGTGTCAGGTGTGCCCCCCCAATCCTATGTAGAATTGTAGTAACAGTCAGATGTGCCCCCCAATCCTATGTAGAAATGTAGTAACAGTCAGGTGTACCCCCCCCAATCCTATGTAGAAATGTAGAAACAGTCAGGTGTGCCCCCCCCAATCCTATGTAGAAATGTAAAAATAGTCAGGTGTGCCCCCCAATCCTATGTAGAAATGTAGAAACAGTCAGGTGTGCCCCCAATCCTATGTAGAAATGTAGTAACAGTCAGGTGTGCCCCACCTCCAATCCGATGTAGTCATGTAGTAATATGTATGTGTAGGTATAATACCACTGGAGCACAGATGACCTTTGGTGGCCAAGGTAGCAGGATAGATTGTAGCATTTGTACAATATGCAGGTATGTGTGTGTTAGGTTGGTGTGTGTTTTAGATTGTGTGAGAGTGGTCAGTATGTATGCATGTTGAGGTTTGATCTGGTGGCCATTGCCCACTACTGCTGATGACAGGACCACGTCCTCACAACCGCAGTGCCAAAGACATTGCTCCCCAGTATCACACATGCTAGCAGTAAGCCATTGTAAATGTATGGTGGTAATATGTATCACCATCTGAAAGAAGGACATGGCATGACTGTTGGGCTAGATATGCAAGCAGTACACAGGGAAAAGTACCCCAGACATACAGTATATAATGTGTACCCATGAAATGGACACACCCTTGGAATTGTACATACAGGTATGCATTATCTGGGCTTGTAGTAGGGAATACTGATGTCGTCTGGCCGAACACTTGCAAATCACAAAGGTGATAGGACTGATGTATTGGGAAATGGATGATGTCCCTGCACAAGCCAGCATAACTTCAATGTCTCATTCATATCTCCAAGTCAGATGCAAGTAGTGTCCATAGCACACATGCACCCAACTCACCCAAACAACCACCCACAGGTACCTCTCTGGTCTTATCACTGATATTGGGAATGGGTACAATATGACCCCCACCTGTATATGGCAATAGCAAAAGAATGCATCATGCAGTGCAGGTGTCCCATGCAGGTGTGTCCCTAGCTGTAAGCAGCACCCTGCCAGCATCCACACCACCTGATCAATACTGATAGAAAGTATTGGCATGAACACCTAGCACACCTACCCTGTCACCTCAGGGGAATATACTGTATGGCAGTCTGGGACAGTAGGACTGACAGAATGCAATGGCCTGCTACAGCTGGCCTGCATCACCACCAAATGGCCTACAGGCCTCTGCCAAAGGCCTGTGTCTCACCCATACTGTCAGTGTATGTTATGTCATGGACACCCAAATAACAACATAACACACATAACATAGGCCATATGTAAGGCCATGTGGACAAACCACAGTAACATGTCCACTTTGTCCCACTACATGAACTGTGGACCAACACCAAAACACAGCTGTGATGAGGTGATAACTATAGGGAAAGTATCAGAGAATGTATGCATAATGTATGGAAGAGGATAAAATAATAGGGGGGGTGGGAGCATGGGCAGCATGGAATGTGCAAAGTCCAACACACAGCCATGTGCACATACTATCCCTGGCTGCAAACACAAAAATGGGTGGCTACAAACCTGCCCATACACCACAATAGGGGCCCTGACTTATGACCCCTGCCTCTGAGTAACCTGTGTAAATCTGTACAGCTGTGAGGTATTGCCACTGTAAGATAAGGCCATACTGTCACGTCGATGGATGTAAAATTATGGGATCCTCTGCCATCACTGAACCAAGGTGCTGAACTGGATACACAGATCCAGCATCAAGTGTCTGCAGCTCTCCCTCTAGAATGGCATAACTTTCCATAAATATGTAGGCGTTTGACCACAATACTGGACACAGCTGCATTCACCCTGTGTTCCCCAGGACATCACTGCGCACAGAAATGTCCACCTGCCAGTACCTGAAGCTTCTCTAGCTTACCCTTAACAGCTGTTTGCTGCATTATTTTAAAATCTGCACTTAAAGTTACTTTTTAGTCGAATTTGATCTATAGTTTGTTTGTTTGTTTGTTTAATTTAACTGTTGAGGCTGCCTACTAAAGTGTGCTAGCCTGTGTAACTGATTTATCACTGTTTCTGCATTTTTTGTGTGTTTCTATAAAAAAAACAAAAAAACAAAAAAATAATCCTTGTTTTCCCGCCTCTCCTCAACTAGTTTAGACCAGTTTACAGGCATTGCTGTATTCTGGGCTGTGGTGTAGTTCCTGTGTTGTCCATTACCTTAGTTGGATAGAAGGAAGTTTCTTTGCTCACCAGTGGGAGTGGGGAGCCTTGAGCAGCCTACCTGTCCTTGTAGGAAGTGACCTCAGCAAAAGAGCTGTAGTAATTGGTTGTTTTGGACCATTTCTAGCTCTTTTGTAGTTCCCTGTTTAAAATCTGCCTCTGGGCATTTTTTTCTGGCTATACTACTCAGACAAGCTCCTCGTGGTCCTGCAGAGTGGTCCTAGCTACAGAGAACTCAGAAAAGCGACTACTTTCTGGATTTAAGTATCTTTGCTGTTTTTTTGCTTGGAATAGCTTCTCTAGCTTACCCTTAACAAGCTTAAACTGTTTTTAGCTGTTTGCTGCATTATTTTAAAATCTGCACTTAAAGTTACTTTTTAGTCGAATTTGATCGAAAGTTTGATTGTTTGTTTGTTTAATTTAACTGTTGAGGCTGCCCACTAAAGTGTGCTAGCCTGTGTAACTGATTTATCACTGTTTCTGCATTTTCTGTGTGTTTCTATCAAAAAAACAAAAAAACAAAAAAATAATCCTTGTTTTCCCGCCACTCCTCGACTAGTTTAGACCAGTTTACAGGCATTGCTGTATTCTGGGCTGTGGTGTAGTTCCTGTGTTGTCCATTACCTTACTTGGATAGAAGGAAGTTTCTTTGCTCACCAGTGGGAGTGGGGAGCCTTGCGCAGCCTACCTGTCCCTGTAGGAAGTGACCTCAGCACAAGAGCTGTAGTAATTGGTTGTTTTGGACCATTTCTAGCTCTTTTGTAGTTCCCTGTTTAAAATCCGCCTCTGGGCATTTTATTCTGGCTATACTACTCAGACAAGCTCCTCGTGGTCCTGCAGAGTGGTCCTAGCTACAGAGAACTCAGAAAAGTGACTACTTTCTGGATTTAAGTATCTTTGCTGTTTTTTTTTTTTGCTTGGAATAGCTTCTCTAGCTTACCCTTAACAAGCTTAAACTGTTTTTTAGCTGTTTGCTGCATTATTTTAAAATCTGCACTTAAAGTTACTCTTTAGTCGAATTTGATCGAAAGTTTGTGTTAGAAAAATATGTATTTGAACATGTATAAAGTGCTAGTTTAAAAGCAAATAGTATATAATGCATTTTATTCTATTTACAATATGGCAATAAGAATGATTTTACATGTAATTGCTTGAAGCTTTGGAGCTGCAGTGTGTTTGAACTCTGACCCTGGCAGTAGCCAGCTCAGCAAGCTTATGTTTTTCACTAATGATTATCTGCTGAGTCAGGAAATTAAATGTATAAAGCATTGAAAATTCTTCTTCCTTCCCCTGAGATAATTAGCCTTGAAAATATTATCAAAGATAAGGCACAGCTGCTAAAGTAAAGTTGCAAGAAGAACAAAGAAGTATATTACAAGACTGAACTGACTATTGTATTCGAGCAAGCCTGAAACCTTGAAAGAGTAACATTTACAGAAAGACATTATAACGAACCAGGTGCTTTACAAGGCTGTATTATTCCCATGGGAAAACTTTTAAAATGTATAACATCAGCTTTTTCTTATGAATAGAATATTGTAGACCATAGTGATGTAGGTGCCCTGTGACTAACCACGTCAGTAAGGTGGGCACAGCTTGAATGTAAGACTATATAAAATTGTGTATTTCCTGCATCATGTCAGACAAAACTCTGTACTTGTATGGTTTTTTGCCTCCTGGTGTACACTAGTAAACTTTTGCATCTGAGCCTCCTGTGTTGTTATCATTTGTTTTTATTTAACAGTTTGGTCCTCCTTGAACCGGAATTCCCTTGGTAAGCTGCAGATCAGAGTGTATCGGTGGTCGAATACTGTGCAGGAGAAGTTACCGAAACGGTTCTTCTTGAAACACAAAGACCTCCGACTGAATTGTCGTCTTGAGAGGCTGGCCACTTTCTGATCTGCGGCTGAAGAGCGGTCTCGAACTGGTCAACCCAGGAGGCTCAGGTAGGAAGATATTTGCCTTTTTTCTGTTTTAGATCAGGGACTAGGTTACAGTAAATGTCATTGTCAGAGATTTGTTATACAGATCAGGGACAAAAGGAAATTACTGTATATTTTGTCAGAGATCAGGGAAACAGAATAAGGTAGGCAGTTATTCTAGATAAACTGTGTAAGGAACTGAAATACCATGTGGTGAAAAGGGTTACGTAACATTTTCTTTTAGAATGGGAAATCAGTGCACTAAAAACTCGCGAGATCCGCCTAACTGATGACGGAAAATATATGCAATTACAACGGACCGATAATGTAAGGTATTATACAAAATGGGTTAATAAATACGGATTTGACGGTAAATTAAACAAGATTTCATTAGTTAAACTTTTAAAACAGCTTAAATCTGACGCAGAAGGTCAGGCAAAAAAACAACAGCGATTAGGCATTCCTCAGGCACACAGGTGGATTGAGGAAGTAAACCGAAGGGAACAGAAAACTAAAAATGCAAAGACATTATTTTTAGACAAAGGGGATAATAATACAGTAATAGCGACGGCCCCTCCCCCTCCACCCCCTCCAATGCCTTTTTCAGGATATGAAGCAGGAGGACAAGCTGGTCCACCTCCATGTTATCCTGAAGTTACAAAAACACTAAAACCATTTGTTAGAGATCCTATTGAAACTAGGTCCCGGACACGTAAAACACTTGGGGACACAGACTTATATCAAATAAGGAGAAACACACTAGAAGAGAGTGAGGAAGAAATCTGTCCACTAATCGAGGTACCAAATCCTCAGGCAGGACAGGAAGGGCAGGACCCAACTCTTCTAGTATATAGACCATGGACACCGGAAGATATTCGGAAAGCTACAGAGGGAATCCCTCATCCAAAAGTTAATTACACAAAGTTTTTACAAGATTTGCAAGGTATGAGATTAAGTTACCACTTGAATGGGGAAGAAGTAGAAAAGGTAGTTAGACAGATTGTGGGTCCAGACTGGCACATGATTTGTGGCACCTGGAATCCTCGAAATGTAGAGCTTAAACCACTCCCACATAGTGATGCAGAATTAGACAACAGAGTGAAAGGTCTTACAGACCGAATTTCTGAAAAATGGAAACCTAGAGCAGATTGGACTTGCATTAACCAATGCATACAACAAGAGAATGAAACTGTAGATGGGTACTATGGTAGATTATTGGAATGTTTCAATAACCATAGTGGTATGGCTATTCCTGAAAATCAGACACATGATACCTCGTATGAACAGCAACTGAAAAATGCGTTTTTGAAAGGTTGAATTGCACCTATCAGTAGCTTTATTACAAAGCATATGATAGATCATCGAACAAGTAGGCTACAAGCCTTACTTGAATATGCCAGACATGCTGAAAGACACTTTAATAGTAAAAAGAAAAAGAAGACACAGGTCTTCACAGCTGAAGACGGAGCAGAGGTCTTTGTAGTACAGTCAGGTAAAAAGGGTAAGAAAAATACCCAGGGAAATAGACAATCTGACAAAAGGTCAGAAGATTTTGAAGAAAGAAAAAAGAAAGGTGAGTGCTTTAAGTGCGGTAAGAAAGGACATTTAGCAAGGGATTGCAGGCTAAATAAAAAGGCGACTACAGAAAATAAAGGTGATGAGGACTGACTATATGATAGTGATGAAAATCAGAAATCATCAGAGAAGGAAAACAAAGAGCAAACGTAAATGTAATGGAAGGAACAGAGGAAGTGCAAGCAGATGTAGAGGATGAAGAAAGTGAAATTTTAGATTTGGCATTACTGAGCTTGGAGCTCTATTTGGCAGACACAAAACCGGAAGTTACACTTCTGGTGGAAGGAAGGGAAGTGAAATTCTTGTGTGACTCAGGAGCGTCATGAACTTTGATACATCCTTCAAAGTTACCAGAAAATTCCGAATCACCTGACTATATATTAGTGAAAGCAGCAAATGGACAGCTATATAGGAAGCCACTCTCCCATGATATAGCAATAACTGACCCTGTTTCAGGTATGACTCAGAAAAGTAAAATTGTAGTTTCTGCAAAGTGTCCAGTAAACTTACTGGGAAGAGATCTTATGCAGATATTTGGCATAGCAGTAGTTCCCACTATGCAGGGTATGGAAGCACAAAGACAAATGGATACTTTTGTGGTGCGACCGGAGGGTGAAACATTTTACTGGTACAGCCAGGACCTAGTTACGACTGGTCCAGGGGCAGTAACCAAAGAACTGATGAATGTAGCCATCAGTAAGGCCCCCTCCCTTGACACTGACCAACAGCATTTGTTACATTGTACCCTATACTACTGTAGCATGCCAGGACCTGATAAAGAATATGAGCAAGAGTTGTTCAAAAATCCTGCTAACAGATTAGTATTACGAACCTTGTATTGGGATACTGAGGGAAACAGTGTGGTAAGCTGTTCACTACCTCAGGAATTCATGACACTGTACAAATCTAATAGACTACCACATGTCAGCTTGACAAAGAATAAGGATGTGAGATGGGCAGACTTAGGAGAAAAAGTAACAAGATGGGAAAAACAAACTGATTTAGAATTATCAGAACAGGGAATACAAAAACAGAAATTGAATTGGCTAACACAGACACATCCAGCTGTACACTTACAAACTAGTGAAGACAGCTGATTAGCATTCTTATTAGAAGAAGAAAAAGCCTTGTGTGACATATCAGATATTCTTTGGTCAACAGGTAAATCAGATGTAGGACTTATTAAAACAGCAGGACCAGTAACTATTACACCAAAATCAGCATTTAGACCACAAAAAAGACAATACCCCTTGAGGAAAGATGCAGAGCAAGGAATTAAGCTGATAATAGCAGCATTACTCAAGGAAGGAGTACTGGTAGAATCTCTTGATTCACCATGTAACACCCCTCTATTTCCTGTTAAAAAAGCAAACGGGGAATGGCGGATGCTACAGGATTTACAAGCTGTAAACAATGCAATAATACCCAGAGCACCTACGGTGCCAGACCCACACACCTTGTTGAATGATTTGAAACCACAACAAAAATATTTTACTGTGGTAGATATAAGCAATGCTTTCTTTTCAATACCTATACATCCTGATAGCCAGTATTGGTTTGCATTTACATTTCAGGGTAAAAGATATACCTATACTCGGCTACCGCAGGGATATTGTGAAAGTCCAACGATATTTGCACAAGAAATGGCAAGCAACCTGGCAGGGTTTACTCCACCAGGAGGTAGTCATATTCTACTTTATGTAGATGACATCTTGCTAGCAGCCCCTACCCAGCATCAATGCAGGGAGGATACGATAGCATTATTGAAATTTTTAGCAGCACAAGGACACAAAGTAAACAAAAGTAAATTACAACTTTGGAGAAAACAGGTTAGATACCTAGGATATGTAATATCCAATGAAGGTAGAATATTAGACGAAGACAGAAAAACAGCGATTTTACAGGCACCCAAACCAGCAACCAAGAAGGAAATGATGTCCTTCTTGGGAACGACTAATTTTTGTCGAAGCTGGATATCAAACTATGCTTTAGAATCTGCTCCACTGGTGATTTAATATATAAAACACCAATGGCAGCACAAGATGTATTACAATGGACACCTAAAGCAGAAACAGCTTTCTGCAGACTAAAACAATTGATAGCTTCATCATTAGTTTTAGGACTTCCAAATTACCACAAAAGATTTTTTCAGACCGTAGATTGTAAACAGGGATACATGACGTCAGTTTTGATGCAACAGCATGGGGATAAACAACGCCCCATAGCTTACTATTCATCACAGTTAAATCCAGTGGCACGATCATTGCCTCACTGTGTGCAAGCAGTAGTCACAGCTGCAATGGCAGTACAGGCTTCGGCCTCAGTGGTGTTGTTCCACCCTCTCACATTGAGAGTGCCTCATGCAGTCGCAATAATTTTACTGCAAGAGAAAACAGCATATCTATCTCCTGCTAGACATCTTTCATGTATGACCATACTGCTGAGCCAACCTCATATGGTAATTGAACGTTGTACAACATTAAATCCATCAACGTTACTTCCAACTCCTGTGGATGGCACACCACACAGTTGCTTGCAGGAAATTGAGCAAATAACTTTGCCCAGACAAGACCTTACTGATATGCCCTTGGATGATGCCGAGGTGACATTTTATGTGGACGGTTCATGCAGAAAGGGTCCTACACGGAAAAATCTAGTAGGGTATGCAGTAGTCACAGATACAGAGATTTTAGAAGCCCAACCCCTACAGCATAACCTGTCTGCTCAAGCAGCAGAATTGATAGCCTTAACACGGGCTTGTACTCTAGCAAAAGATAAATGTGTGAACATATACACTGACAGTCAGTATGCTTTCTCTACAGTGCATGTTTTTGCACAACAATGGAAAAATAGGGGAATGATAACATCTACTGGCAAACCGATTAATCATGCGCAACTTATTTTGAACTTGTTAGATTCCATTCAGTTACCTACTAAAGTAGCTATTTGTAAATGTTTAGCTCATACAAAACAAGAGGATGCAATTTCAAAAGGAAATGCAAAAGCTGATGCAGCTGCAAAGCAAGCAGCCTCAGACTCAGAAACTTTACTTTTAACCGAGGAATTACAACCCTCTGAGATTTTAGATTTAGAAATGTTAAAAACAATGCAGACATTAACTACAAAAGCTGAGAAACAAAAATGGGAGAAACGAGGTGCAATCCTCGAAAATGGACTGTATATCTCCAAAGAGAAAAAACCAATATTGCCGTCTAATTTATTTAGATATGCAGCTTTGTTGAGCCATGGGCAGTGCCATGTCTCAACAGGGGGGATGGTACAGTTAGTAAATCGAATATTCCAAACATATGGATTCACAAACTTTACACAAAAATTTTGTGCAGCATGCCATGTCTGTAATAAACATCATGCACAAGGAGCATTCAAACCCAAGCAAGGGAGTTTTCCTATACCACCATATCCGTTCCATACTATCTGTATGGATTTCATAGAACTGAACAAATGTGAAGGGAAAAAATACTGTTTAGTAATTATAGACATGTTTTCCAAATGGGTAGAAGCTTTTCCAACTAAAAATCCAGATGCAGCAACAGTGGCAAAGGCCCTAATAAAAGAAATAATTCCTAGATTTGGCATACCGGAAAGAATCTATAGTGACAATGGGACAATTCACCAACTTGGGAGATTCTTTGGGATCTCCTTGAAGAATCATTGTGCTTACCACCCACAGTCTGCAGGACTGGTGGAAAGATACAATGGAATTTTAAAAAGCAAGTTGAGAAAATTGATAGATGATACACAGAAGAATTGGATTTGCTGTTTGCCTTTGGCACTGCTGAGCATGAGAACAGTTCCAAATGTAAAGGGTTTGACCCCCTTTGAAGTGATATTTGGAAGGGCATATTATGTGCCACAGTGGAAAGCTCTCATGCCTGCAGAACTAGAGGCTGACAGCTCATTAGCTAATTATATGAGGAAACTGTTAACAAATAAAACTGTTTTGCAGTTGAACTCATTTTCAGATAAAAGACAGACCAGACCGTTGGAAGCAGTGCTGACCCCAGGGTCCTGGGTGTGGTTGAAGGTCACGAAGAGGAAGAATTGGGCGAGTCCAAAGTGGGAAGGACCGTACCAGGTACTGTTGGCGACGCCTACTGCAGTCAAAGTTGCTGAGAGGTCGTCCTGGGTCCACCTGATGCACTGTAAACCGGTAAAGAATTTTCAGCTTGATAAACATTTTGTGACTGACACACAACAAAGGCAGGATGGCCAAGAGCGAGATGAGTAAAATACAGATCAACCCGAAGATATTGTTTAATCATCTTGCTAACTATGCATTTATTGACTATGATTGTGATGACTTTCCTTTTGTTGTGGTTCTTCCTACATATAACCACACAAGTGAAAGTGGAGAAAGCGTGATGAACTGTCTATAGACTGGCATCCAAACTTTAACACATACCTAGCTATGAAGCGTGTATATGTAGAGACTATGAACATTTCAAATTGCTGGGTTTGTACTGCCATACCAACAGCATATGGAGGACTGTTGATGTCCGCTGTCCCCTTGGGGATAAATGAGACTTGGGAAAATTTACTTTTTGATACAGGTTCTGTAAGATCACAGGACAAAATTGCATTGTATTTGCCTATTACACAGAGGGGAATTGTATGTTTCTATAAGAATGATACACTCCAAGTGGGTTGGAGTAACTGTAACATAACTATATCTTATAAATGCTATATTAAAACTAAAGATAAAAGCACTATTTGTAACGCAAATTATGATTCATATTTGAGCTTAATGAAAACAACATTAAGTGAAGTGCAGAGAAATCCTGTCTTGCATAAACAATTGTCTGTTATAGACAAGAAAATGTTTCATTCAGAACTAACCCGCATCAGTACCAAAGTAGAAAACTGTTATTTTGTTTGTGGGAAAAAAGCATACAAATGGCTACCTGAGAATTGGTCTGGCAGTTGTTTTTTGGGTTATCTGGTTCCAGCTATAAGGCATACTGCAGAATTACCTCTAGGTAAGATACGAAATGTAAGAGATGTAGCCCGAAAACCTGAAGATCCAACCGGAAAACCTGTAAATCCAATGGGAAAAATCAAAGCTGGTTGGAAGAACCATCATTCCATGAAAGATAAAGAAAAATTGACTCATATGGACTTGAGTGACAGTGTTATATCCTGGGCTGGAATATTTCCAGCATATGAAGCAGTCAAATCGATCTGGGAGTTGAGAAAACTGTTGAAGCTTCTCGAAGTAATGAGTAACTCAACTTTTTCTGCTCTCGAACTAGTGACTGACGAACTGAATGCAATGAGAACTGTTGTGCTACAAAATCGAATGGCTCTTGACTTCACCCTAGCGGCGAGAGGTGGTACTTGCGCACTTATCAAAGAAGAATGCTGTGCGTTCATACCAGACAATCGACACGAGATTAATGATCACCTAGAGGTAATACAGCAGGTATCGGCCATGACTGAACCAGGCCCAAACCCACTGACGAACTTTTTCCAGAGTCTGTTTGGTGGGTGGGGTTCTATCCTAATGAATATTTTGATTGCTATTTGTGTTGGTCTGCTCCTATTAGGAGCATGTGTTTGTTGTGGGATCCCCTGTATGAAAAGATTTGTCAAAGATTTTGTTGATATATCTGTAACTGAAACTTTGTACCAAGACATTGAATTGGAACTATTGATTCCAGACGAAACTTTTTCCGAAATATAAACTAAATGACTTGCCTAGTTGAAAGTCCTTAAATGAGAAGGCTAGGGGATGATATAACATTGTTTATGTTTCTGAATAGAATAAAAAGTATTAAAAGGGAGGAAAATGTTAGAAAAATATGTATTTGAACATGTATAAAGTGCTAGTTTAAAAGCAAATAGTATATAATGCATTTTATTCTATTTACAATATGGCAATAAGAATGATTTTACATGTAATTGCTTGAAGCTTTGGAGCTGCAGTGTGTTTGAACTCTGACCCTGGCAGTAGCCAGCTCAGCAAGCTTATGTTTTTCACTAATGATTATCTGCTGGGTCAGGAAATTAAATGTATAAAGCATTGAAAATTCTTCTTCCTTCCCCTGAGATAATTAGCCTTGAAAATATTATCAAAGATAAGGCACAGCTGCTAAAGTAAAGTTGCAAGAAGAACAAAGAAGTATATTACAAGACTGAACTGACTATTGTATTCGAGCAAGCCTGAAACCTTGAAAGAGTAACATTTACAGAAAGACATTATAACGAACCAGGTGCTTTACAAGGCTGTATTATTCCCATGGGAAAACTTTTAAAATGTATAACATCAGCTTTTTCTTATGAATAGAATATTGTAGACCATAGTGATGTAGGTGCCCTGTGACTAACCACGTCAGTAAGGTGGGCACAGCTTGAATGTAAGACTATATAAAATTGTGTATTTCCTGCATCATGTCAGACAAAACTCTGTACTTGTATGTTTTTTTGCCTCCTGGTGTACACTAGTAAACTTTTGCATCTGAGCCTCCTGTGTTGTTATCATTTGTTTGTATTTAACAGTTTGGTCCTCCTTGAACCGGAATTCCCTTGGTAAGCTGCAGATCAGAGTGTATCGGTGGTCGAATACTGCGCAGGAGAAGTTACCGAAACGGTTCTTCTTGAAACACAAAGACCTCCGACTGAATTGTCGTCTTGAGAGGCTGGCCACTTTCTGATCTGCGGCTGAAGAGCGGTCTCGAACTGGTCGACCCAGGAGGCTCAGGTAGGAAGATATTTGCCTTTTTTCTGTTTTAGATCAGGGACTAGGTTACAGTAAATGTCATTGTCAGAGATTTGTTATACAGATCAGGGACAAAAGGAAATTACTGTATATTTTGTCAGAGATCAGGGAAACAGAATAAGGTAGGCAGTTATTCTAGATAAACTGTGTAAGGAACTGAAATACCACGTGGTGAAAAGGGTTACGTAACATTTTCTTTTAGAATGGGAAATCAGTGCACTAAAAAATCGCGAGATCCGCCCCTAACTGATGACGGAAAATATATGCAATTACAACGGACCGATAATGTAAGGTATTATACAAAATGGGTTAATAAATACGGATTTGATGGTAAATTAAACAAGATTTCATTAGTTAAACTTTTAAAACAGCTTAAATCTGACGCAGAAGGTGTGGCAAAAAAACAACAGCGATTAGGCATTCCTCAGGCACACAGGTGGATTGAGGAAGTAAACCGAAGGGAACAGAAAACTAAAAATGCAAAGACATTATTTTTAGACAAAGAGGATAATAATACAGTAATAGCGACGGCCCCTCCCCCTCCGCCCCCTCCAATGCCTTTTTCAGGATATGAAGCAGGAGGACAAGCTGGTCCACCTCCATGTTATCCTGAAGTTACAAAAACACTAAAACCATTTGTTAGAGATCCTATTGAAACTAGGTCCCGGACACGTAAAACACTTGGGGACACAGACTTATATCAAATAAGGAGAAACACACTAGAAGAGAGTGAGGAAGAAATCTGTCCACTAATCGAGGTACCAAATCCTCAGGCAGGACAGGAAGGGCAGGACCCAACTCTTCTAGTATATAGACCATGGACACTGGAAGATATTCGGAAAGCTACAGAGGGAATCCCTCATCCAAAAGTTAATTACACAAAGTTTTTACAAGATTTGCAAGGTATGAGATTAAGTTACCACTTGAATGGGGAAGAAGTAGAAAAGGTAGTTAGACAGATTGTGGGTCCAGACTGGCACATGATTTGTGGCACCTGGAATCCTCGAAATGTAGAGCTTAAACCACTCCCACATAGTGATGCAGAATTAGACAACAGAGTGAAAGGTCTTACAGACCGAATTTCTGAAAAATGGAAACCTAGAGCAGATTGGACTTGCATTAACCAATGCATACAACAAGAGAATGAAACTGTAGATGGGTACTATGGTAGATTATTGGAATGTTTCAATAACCATAGTGGTATGGCTATTCCTGAAAATCAGACACATGATACCTCGTATGAACAGCAACTGAAAAATGCATTTTTGAAAGGTTGCATTGCACCTATCAGTAGCTTTATTACAAAGCATACGATAGATCATCGAACAAGTAGGCTACAAGCCTTACTTGAATATGCCAGACATGCTGAAAGACACTTTAATAGTAAAAAGAAAAAGAAGACACATGTCTTCACAGCTGAAGAGGGAGCAGAGGTCTTTGTAGTACAGTCAGGTAAAAAGGGTAAGAAAAATACCCAGGGAAATAGACAATCTGACAAAAGGTCAGAAGATTTTGAAGAAAGAAAAAAGAAAGGTGAGTGCTTTAAGAGCGGTAAGAAAGGACATTTAGCAAGGGATTGCAGGCTAAATAAAAAGGCGACTACAGAAAATAAAGGTGATGAGGACTGACTATATGATAGTGATGAAAATCAGAAATCATCAGAGAAGGAAAACAAACAAAGGGCAAATGTAAATGTAGTGGAAGGAACAGAGGAAGTGCAAGCAGATGTAGAGGATGAAGAAAGTGAAATTTTAGATTTGGCATTACTGAGCTTGGAGCTCTATTTGGCAGACACAAAACCGGAAGTTACACTTCTGGTGGAAGGAAGGGAAGTGAAATTCTTGTGTGACTCAGGAGCGTCATGAACTTTGATACATCCTTCAAAGTTACCAGAAAATTCCGAATCACCCGACTATATATTAGTGAAAGCAGCAAATAGACAGCTATATAGGGAGCCACTCTCCCATGATATAGCAATAACTGACCCTGTTTCAGGTATGACTCAGAAAAGTAAAATTGTAGTTTCTGCAAAGTGTCCAGTAAACTTACTGGGAAGAGATCTTATGCAGATATTTGGCATAGCGGTAGTTCCCACTATGCAGGGTATGGAAGCACAAAGACAAATGGATACTTTTGTGGTGCGACCGGAGGGTGAAACATTTTACTGGTACAGCCAGGACCTAGTTACGACTGGTCCAGGGGCAGTATCCGAAGAACTGATTAATGTAGCCATCAGTAAGGCCCCCTCCCTTGACACTGACCAACAGCATTTGTTACATTGTACCCTATACTACTGTAGCATGCCAGGACCTGATAAAGAATATGAGCAAGAGTTGTTCAAAAATCCTGCTAACAGATTAGTATTACAAACCTTGTATTGGGATACTGAGGGAAACAGTGTGGTAGGCTGTTCACTACCTCAGGAATTCATGACACTGTACAAATCTAATAGACTACCACATGTCAGCTTGACAAAGAATAAGGATGTGAGATGGGCAGACTTAGGAGAAAAAGTAACAAGATGGGAAAAACAAACTGATTTAGAATTATCAGAACAGGGAATACAAAATCAGAAATTGAATTGGCTAACACAGACACATCCAGCTGTATACTTACAAACTAGTGAAGACAGCTGATTAGCATTCTTATTAGAAGAAGAAGAAAAAGCCTTGTGTGACATACCAGATATTCTTTGGTCAACAGGTAAATCAGATGTAGGACTTATTAAAACAGCAGGACCAGTAACCATTACACCAAAATCAGCATTTAGACCACAAAAAAGACAATACCCCTTGAGGAAAGATGCAGAGCAAGGAATTAAGCCTATAATAGCAGCATTACTCAAGGAAGGAGTACTGGTAGAATCTCTTGATTCACCATGTAACACCCCTCTATTTCCTGTTAAAAAAGCAAATGGGGAATGGCGGATGGTACAGGATTTACAAGCTGTAAACAATGCAATAATACCCAGAGCACCTACGGTGCCAGACCCACACACCTTGTTGAATGATTTGAAACCACAACAAAAATATTTTACTGTGGTAGATATAAGCAATGCTTTCTTTTCAATACCTATACATCCTGATAGCCAGTATTGGTTTGCATTTACATTTCAGGGTAAAAGATATACCTATACTCGGCTACCGCGAGGGATATTGTGAAAGTCCAACGATATTTGCACAAGAAATGGCAAGCAACCTGGCAGGGTTTACTCCACCAGGAGGTAGTCATATTCTACTTTATGTAGATGACATCTTGCTAGCAGCCCCTACCCAGCATCAATGCAGAGAGGATACGATAGCATTATTGAAATTTTTAGCAGCACAAGGACACAAAGTAAACAAAAGTAAATTACAACTTTGGAGAAAACAGGTTAGATACCTAGGATATGTAATATCCAATGAAGGTAGAATATTAGACGAAGACAGAAAAACAGCGATTTTACAGGCACCCAAACCAGCAACCAAGAAGGAAATGATGTCCTTCTTGGGAACGACTAATTTTTGTCGAAGCTGGATATCAAACTATGCTTTAGAATCTGCTCCACTGGTGATTTAATATATAAAACACCAATGGCAGCACAAGATGTATTACAATGGACACCTAAAGCAGAAACAGCTTTCTGCAGACTAAAACAATTGATAGTTTCATCATTAGTTTTAGGACTTCCAAATTACCACAAAAGATTTTTTCAGACCGTAGATTGTAAACAGGGATACATGACGTCAGTTTTGATGCAACAGCATGGGGATAAACAACGCCCCATAGCTTACTATTCATCACAGTTAGATCCAGTGGGACGATCATTGCCTCACTGTGTGCAAGCAGTAGTCACAGCTGCAATGGCAGTACAGGCTTCGGCCTCAGTGGTGTTGTTCCACCCTCTCACATTGAGAGTGCTTCATGCAGTCGCAATAATTTTACTGCAAGAGAAAATAGCATATCTATCTCCTGCTTGACATCTTTCATGTATGACCATACTGCTGAGCCGACCTCATATGGTAATTGAACGTTGTACAACATTAAATCCATCAACGTTACTTCCAACTCCTGTGGATGGCACACCACACAGTTGCTTGCAGGAAATTGAGCAAATAACTTTGCCCAGACAAGACCTTACTGATATGCCCTTGGATGATGCCGAGGTGACATTTTATGTGGACGGTTCATGCAGAAAGGGTCCTACAGGGAAAAATCTAGTAGGGTATGCAGTAGTCACAGATTCAGAGATTTTAGAAGCCCAACCCCTACAGCATAACCTGTGTGCTCAAGCAGCAGAATTGATAGCCTTAACACGGGCTTGTTCTCTAGCAAAAGATAAATGTGTGAACATATACACTGACAGTCAGTATGCTTTCTCTACAGTGCATGTTTTTGCACAACAATGGAAAAATAGGGGAATGATAACATCTACTGGCAAACCGATTAATCATGCGCAACTTATTTTGAACTTGTTAGATTCCATTCAGTTACCTACTAAAGTAGCTATTTGTAAATGTTTAGCTCATACAAAACAACAGGATGCAATTTCAAAAGGAAATGCAAAAGCTGATGCAGCTGCAAAGCAAGCAGCCTCAGACTCAGAAACTTTACTTTTAACCGAGGAATTACAACCCTCTGAGATTTTAGATTTAGAAATGTTAAAAACAATGCAGACATTAACTACAAAAGCTGAAAAACAAAAATGGGAGAAACGAGGTGCAATCCTCGAAAATGGACTGTATATCTCCAAAGAGAAAAAAACAATATTGCCGTCTAATTTATTTAGATATGCAGCTTTGTTGAGCCATGGGCAGTGCCATGTCTCAACAGGGGGGATGGTACAGTTAGTAAATCGAATATTCCAAACATATGGATTCACAAACTTTACACAAAATTTTGTGCAGCATGCCATGTCTGTAATAAACATCATGCACAAGGAGCATTCAAACCCAAGCAAGGGAGTTTTCCTATACCACCATATCCGTTCCATACTATCTGTATGGATTTCATAGAACTGAACAAATGTGAAGGGGAAAAAATACTGTTTAGTAATTATAGACATGTTTTCCAAATGGGTAGAAGCTTTTCCAACTAAAAATCCGGATGCAGCAACAGTGGCAAAGGCCCTAATAAAAGAAATAATTCCTAGATTTGGCATACAGGAAAGAATCTATAGTGACAATGGGACACATTTTGTGAATCAGACGATTCACCAACTTGGGAGATTCTTTGGGATCTCCTTGAAGAATCATTGTGCTTACCACCCACAGTCTGCAGGACTGGTGGAAAGATACAATGGAATTTTAAAAAGCAAGTTGAGAAAATTGATAGATGATACACAGAAGAATTGGATTTGCTGTTTGCCTTTGGCACTGTTGAGCATGAGAACAGTTCCAAATGTAAAGGGTTTGACCCCATTTGAAGTGATATTTGGAAGGGCATATTATGTGCCACAGTGGAAAGCTCTCATGCCTGTGGAACTAGAGGCTGACAGCTCATTAGCTAATTATATGAGGAAACTGTTAACAAATAAAACTGTTTTGCAGTTGAACTCATTTTCAGATAAAAGACAGACCAGACCGTTGGAAGCAGTGCTGACCCCAGGGTCCTGGGTGTGGTTGAAGGTCACGAAGAGGAAGAATTGGGCGAGTCCAAAGTGGGAAGGACCGTACCAGGTACTGTTGGCGACGCCTACTGCAGTCAAAGTTGCTGAGAGGTCGTCCTGGGTCCACCTGGACGACTGTAAACCGGTAAAGAATTTTCAGCTTGATAAACATTTTGTGACTGACACACAACAAAGGCAGGATGGCCAAGAGCGAGATGAGTAAAAATACAGATCAACCCCGAAGATATTGTTTAATCATCTTGCTAACTATGCATTTATTGACTATGATTGTGATGACTTTCCTTTTGTTGTGGTTCTTCCTACATATAACCACACAAGTGAAAGTGGAGAAACGTGATGAACTGTCTATAGACTGGCATCCAAACTTTAACACATACCTAGCTATGAAGCGTGTATATGTAGAGACTATGAACATTTCAAATTGCTGGGTTTGTACTGCCATACCAACAGCATATGGAGGACAGTTGATGTCCGCTGTCCCCTTGGGGATAAATGAGACTTGGGAAAATTTACTTTTTGATACAGGTTCTGTAAGATCACAGGACAAAATTGCATTGTATTTGCCTATTACACAGAGGGGAATTGTATGTTTCTATAAGAATGATACACTCCAAGTGGGTTGGAGTAACTGTAAAATAACTATATCTTATAAATGCTATATAAAACTAAAGATAAAAGCACTATTTGTAATGCAAATTATGATTCATATTTGAGCTTAATGAAAACAACATTAAGTGAAGTGCAGAGAAATCCTGTCTTGCATAAACAATTGTCTGTTATAGACAAGAAAATGTTTCATTCAGAACTAACCCGCATCAGTACCAAAGTAGAAAACTGTTATTTTGTTTGTGGGAAAAAAGCATACAAATGGCTACCTGAGAATTGGTCCGGCAGTTGTTTTTTGGGTTATCTGGTTCCAGCTATAAGGCATACTGCAGAATTACCTCTAGGTAAGATACGAAATGTAAGAGATGTAGCCCGAAAACCTGAAGATCCAATCGGAAAACCTGTAAATCCAATGGGAAAAATCAAATCTGGTTGGAAGAACCATCATTCCATGAAAGATAAAGAAAAATTGACTCATATGGACTTGAGTGACAGTGTTATATCCTGGGCTGGAATATTTCCAGCATATGGAGCAGTCAAATCGATCTGGGAGTTGAGAAAACTGTCGAAGCTTCTCGAAGTAATGAGTAACTCAACTTTTTCTGCTCTTGAACTAGTGACTGACGAACTGAATGCAATGAGAACTGTTGTGCTACAAAATCGAATGGCTCTTGACTTCACCCTAGCGGCGAGAGGTGGTACTTACGCGCTTATCAAAGAAGAATGCTGTGCGTTCATACCAGACAATCGACACGAGATTAATGATCACCTAGAGGTAATACAGCAGGTATCGGCCATGACTGAACCAGGCCCAAACCCACTGACAAACTTTTTCCAGAGTCTGTTTGGTGGGTGGGGTTCTATCCTAATGAATATTTTGATTGCTATTTGTGTTGGTCTGCTCCTATTAGGAGCATGTGTTTGTTGTGGGATCCCCTGTATGAAAAGATTTGTCAAAGATTTTGTTGATATATCTGTAACTGAAACTTTGTACCAAGACATTGAATTGGAACTATTGATTCCAGACGAAACTTTTTCAGAAATATAAACTAAATGACTTGCCTAGTTGAAAGTCCTTAAATGAGATGGCTAGGGGACAATATAACATTGTTTTTGTTTCTGAATAGAATAAAAAGTATTAAAAGGGAGGAAAATGTTAGAAAAATATGTATTTGAACATGTATAAAGTGCTAGTTTAAAAGCAAATAGTATATAATGCATTTTATTCTATTTACAATATGGCAATAAGAATGATTTTACATGTAATTGCTTGAAGCTTTGGAGCTGCAGTGTGTTTGAACTCTGACCCTGGCAGTAGCCAGCTCAGCAAGCTTATGTTTTTCACTAATGATTATCTGCTGGGTCAGGAAATTAAATGTATAAAGCATTGAAAATTCTTCTTCCTTCCCCTGAGATAATTAGCCTTGAAAATATTATCAAAGATAAGGCACAGCTGCTAATGTAAAGTTGCAAGAAGAACAAAGAAGTATATTACAAGACTGAACTGACTATTGTATTCGAGCAAGCCTGAAACCTTGAAAGAGTAACATTTACAGAAAGACATTATAACGAACCAGGTGCTTTGCAAGGCTGTATTATTCCCATGGGAAAACTTTTAAAATGTATAACATCAGCTTTTTCTTATGAATAGAATATTGTAGACCATAGTGATGTAGGTGCCCTGTGACTAACCACGTCAGTAAGGTGGGCACAGCTTGAATGTAAGACTATATAAAATTGTGTATTTCCTGCATCATGTCAGACAAAACTCTGTACTTGTATGGTTTTTTGCCTCCTGGTGTACACTAGTAAACTTTTGCATCTGAGCCTCCTGTGTTGTTATCATTTGTTTTTATTTAACAGTTTGTTTGTTTGTTTGTTTGTTTAATTTAACTGTTGAGGCTGCCCACTAAAGTGTGCTAGCCTGTGTAACTGATTTATCACTGTTTTTGCATTTTCTGTGTGTTTCTATCAAAAAAACAAAAAAACTAAAAAATAATCCTTGTTTTCTCGCCTCTCCTCGACTAGTTTAGGCCAGTTTACAGGCATTGCTGTATTCTGGGCTGTGGTGTAGTTCCTGTGTTGTCCATTACCTTACTTGGATAGAAGGAAGTTTCTTTGCTCACCAGTGGGAGTGGGGAGCCTTGAGCAGCCTACCTGTCCCTGTAGGAAGTGACCTCAGCACAAGAGCTGTAGTAATTGGTTGTTTTGGACCATTTCTAGCTCTTTTGTAGTTCCCTGTTTAAAATCCGCCTCTGGGCATTTTTTTCTGGCTATACTACTCAGACAAGCTCCTCGTGGTCCTGCAGAGTGGTCCTAGCTACAGAGAACTCAGAAAAGCGACTACTTTCTGGATTTAAGTATCTTTGATGTTTTTTTGCTTGGAATAGCTTCTCTAGCTTACCCTTAACAAGCTTAAACTGTTTTTTTAGCTGTTTGCTGCATTATTTTAAAATCTGCACTTAAAGTTACTTTTTAGTTGAATTTGATCGAAAGTTTGTTTGTTTGTTTGTTTAATTTAACTGTTGAGGCTGCCCACTAAAGTGTGCTAGCCTGTGTAACTGATTTATCACTGTTTCTGCATTTTCTGTGTGTTTCTATCAAAAAAACAAAAAATAATCCTTGTTTTCCAGCCTCTCCTCGACTAGTTTAGAACAGTTTACAGGCATTGCTGTATTCTGGGCTGTGGTGTAGTTCCTCTGTTGTCCATTACCTTACTTGGATAGAGGGAAGTTTCTTTGCTCACCAGTGGGAGTGGGGAGCCTTGAGCAGCCTATCTGTCCCTGTAGGAAGTGACCTCAGCACAAGAGCTGTAGTAATTGGTTGTTTTGGACCATTTCTAGCTCTTTTGTAGTTCCCTGTTTAAAATCCGCCTCTGGGCGTTTTTTCTGGCTATACTACTCAGACAAGCTCCTCGTGGTCCTGCAGAGTGGTCCTAGCTACAGAGAACTCAGAAAAGTGACTACTTTCTGGATTTAAGTATCTTTGATGTTTTTTTGCTTGGAATAGCTTCTCTAGCTTACCCTTAACAAGCTTAAACTGTTTTTTAGCTGTTTGCTGCATTATTTTAAAATCTGCACTTAAAGTTACTTTTTAGTCGAATTTGATCGAAAGTTTGTTTGTTTGTTTGTTTAATTTAACTGTTGAGGCTGCCCACTATAGTGTGCTAGCCTGTGTAACTGATTTATCACTGTTTCTGCATTTTCTGTGTGTTTCTATCAAAAAAACAAAAAATAATCCTTGTTTTCCAGCCTCTCCTCGACTAGTTTAGAACAGTTTACAGGCATTGCTGTATTCTGGGCTGTGGTGTAGTTCCTGTGTTGTCCATTACCTTACTTGGATAGAGGGAAGTTTCTTTGCTCACCAGTGGGAGTGGGGAGCCTTGAGCAGCCTACCTGTCCCTGTAGGAAGTGACCTCAGCACAAGAGCTGTAGTAATTGGTTGTTTTGGACCATTTCTAGCTCTTTTGTAGTTCCCTGTTTAAAATCCACCTCTGGGTGTTTTTTTCTGGCTATACTACTCAGACAAGCTCCTTGTGGTCCTGCAGAGTGGTCCTAGCTACAGAGAACTCAGAAAAGCGACTACTTTCTGGATTTAAGTATCTTTGCTGTTTTTTGCTTGGAATAGCTTCTCTAGCTTACCCTTAACAAGCTTAAACTGTTTTTTTAGCTGTTTGCTGCATTATTTTAAAATCTGCACTTAAAGTTACTTTTTAGTCGAATTTGATCGAAAGTTTGTTTGTTTGTTTGTTTAATTTAACTGTTGAGGCTGCCTACTAAAGTGTGCTAGCCTGTGTAACTGATTTATCACTGTTTCTGCATTTTCTGTGTGTTTCTATCAAAAAAACAAAAAAACAAAAACATAATCCTTGTTTTCCCGCCTCTCCTTGACTAGTTTAGACCAGTTTACAGGCATTGCTGTATTCTGGGCTGTGGTGCAGTTCCTGTGTTGTCCATTACCTTACTTGGATAGAAGGAAGTTTCTTTTCTCACCAGTGGAAGTGGGGAGTCTTGAGCAGCCTACCTGTCCCTGTAGGAAGTGACCTCAGCACAAGAGCTGTAGTAATTGGTTGTTTTGGACCATTTCTAGCTCTTTTGTAGTTCCCTGTTTAAAATCCGCGTTTGCGTGGCTTTGCGCGATTGTGCGCATAGTGCAGCGCCAGTTAAACAAGATTAAACTTCATCTGGCTCCGCCAAGTCTGCTCTTCAAATTTTCCCTTAAGGAAGCTCTACTCTTAGTATAATCAGACTACTCGCTATATTATAAGCCTAGCACTTGTTCTCAAAACTTCTCTACTAAGTAAGCACTCTCGTACTAAATAAGCACTACATCCACCTACCACCCCTGTGAATATCCACTTCCCTTAAAGGCACAACACTCCCTTATACTGTTCTAGAATGTCGAGTGGTAGATTGCTGGCATCCTCTCCAGTTTAACTGGTTAATCTGGGTATCATGAGACAATGCTACAATTGTCTCATGTACACAGACAACCCTCTCCTCCTCCCAACAAACACAAATACATGTGAGAGATGCAACTATATAGCCAAACTGGAGGCTGAACTCTCTCAACTCAAGGCTGGCATGACCAGACAGGAGAAGATGGTAACCACACACACAACAAACCCAGTCCCACATAGACCTACCACAACTGCAAACTAAACACATAAAAACACAAATACATACTCAGAGGCTCTAATAAAAAACTTACCAAAACAACAGTGGCTCCCAAAGCAGACATCCAAAAATCCACCACCTCAAAACAAAACACATGCAACACATACTTCAATAAATCAGTGTGTCAACCAATCACAGCCCTTAAGGCCAAACAGCATGCCCAATACACTAGTAATAGGTGACTCTATAGTCAGATACACTGATGTCCCACTTACCAGGCTGAACAAGGAGAGGGTGACTGTGAGCTACCTATTGGGAGCTAGGATCCGCCACATAACACACGCACTCAGGTCACTCCAAAGCAAGTACAAATATGACTCCGTCATTGTCCATGCTGGCATGAATGACCTGAGACGTACCTCCCTGGACTACATGAAAAGAGACATAGAGGAGCTCTCTGATTATGTAGCCCAGGCTGGTATGACCCTGGCCCTGAGCAGCATCTTGCCCTCACCAAGAATGATGCCACAATACAAAGACAAGATGATCAGCTTTAATAATTGGCTCAAGTACTGGTGTCATTCTAAGGGAATCCAATGTCTGTCTGCCTGGGATGACATGTTGGACAAGCCACGCTGCTTCACAAGGGACGGCTTGCACCTGTCACCACTGAGCTTCCGGATTTTTGCCAAGGCTCTTGCCACCCCCCATAGTGCCTTTTTTAGGCAAGGTTCAAAAGACAAACCCACCTCCTTAGAAAACAAAAATGAAAAAAAACTAAGGGTAATGCTGCTCAACGCCAGAAGTCTAAATCTCAAGATGCAGGCACTCGATGCACTCCTCAGTATGGAGAACATCGACGTCTGTGCAGTAACTGAAACCTGGTTCAAGGCTCCTGAGAGCACCCCAGTGCTACCAGGCTATACCTCGTATCATGCTTTTCGGCCCCAAAACCCGGGCCGAACCACAAATGGAGGGGGAGTGTCCATATTCATCAAGGACACCCACACCTCCAGGTTAGTAGCAACACATGAAGCATCAGAGACCATACAGGTGCAACTAACCATAGGCAAAACTGCTATACAACTGGTAGCATGTTACAGACCACCCTCCCAATCTCAGTAACCCCACTCAGCCTTCCTGAAGACATTGGAGGATATGAATGTATCACAAAATACCGTCATACTGGGAGACTTCAACTACCCAAACATAGATTGGGTACATTATTCTAGCCCTAACACCCTAGCCCAAAGGTTCCTGGAATTCATAAATTCAAATGCACTGGAACAACTAGTCACCTCTCCCACTAGGGGAGAAAATATACTAGACCTGATCATCACAAACATGGGGACAAAATGCTCCACACCGGAGGTATACCCCTCACTAGTGAGATCTGACCACAAACTAATCACCCTGGATATACATATCCCACCTCCACCCCCAGCACAAAAGACCACAGTGAAAAACTTCTCAAAAGCAGACTTCACTCTTCTTAAGACTGAGATGGTATCCTTTAAGCCCACTGGGCCAGTGGATACCACATCCCACAATGCTGAATCCTTCACAAATGCTTTCTATGGACATCTCCAAGAATGCATGGATCATGCAATCCCAAATAAATCCAATTCCCTCTCCACCAAAGGCAAGCGTCCTGTCTGGTGGACCTCAGCCATTAACAAATTGTATAACAAAAGAAGGAAGCTACTGCACGACAGAGCAAAATCTCATAAAGGGAAGACATCTCTGATTAACATTAGCAGAAAACTACATTCTCTCATAAAAACATCCAAGGCCAACTTTGAGAGAAAAATCACTAAGGACACTAAAGATAACCACAAAGTCTTCTTCAGCTATGTTAGAAACCTGGGTGGAAACCCTCAGATATGCTCAGAGTTAGTTCACAACAACAAAAAATACACTGAACCCACAGATATTGCCAACATTCTGGCTGACAGGTTCAGTGCAAAATTTTCCCCTCCCTCACCCCCAAAAGAAGAAATACTTATCTCAGCTGAATGTAATCTCCCTGTCATCTCAGATGTCCAAGTGAGAACCGCCCTCAACAAAGCTAAAAACACAGCATCAATGGGACCTGACGGTATCCCGGGTTGCGTGCTACGTGAACTCCAAGAGGAGCTAAATCCGCACATAAAAATGCTATTTAACCTTAGCCTTACTACAGGATATGTACCTGAACACTGGCGTACAGCAACAGTGGTCCCACTCCACAAAGGGGGTACCTCTACAGACCATGGGAACTACTGCCCCATAAGCTTAACCAGCCTGGTCTGCAAAGCTATGGAAAGAAGCATTATGGAACTCATAAACAGAGACATAGGGCACCTACAGACACTTGACCCCACCCAGTTCGGCTTTGTAAAGGGCAGATCCTGCCTTTTGAACCTGGTTGACTTTTTTGAAACAGTCACTAGAGCCATTGATGAGGGCAAAGCAGTCCATACAGCCTACCTGGACTTGGCTAAGGCCTTCAACACAATACCCCACTCAGGCATCATAGATAAGCTCACCAGCTTAAACGTAAACCCTTATGTCACTAGATGGGTTGCAAACTGGCTAAAGGACAGAACCCATAAAGTTAAAATCGCTGGAGCAATGTCAGACTCAAAGCCAGTCACAAGTGGTGTCCCACAGGGATCTGTCCTGGGACCCCTCTTGTTCGGCATTTATTTCTCAGACGTTAAAGCAAACATGGGAGGGTTGTGGCTGACAAAGTTCGCAGATGACTGCAAACTAGGCGCCATAGTCGATACACCAGCAGACACATACATCCTACAAAAAGGCCTCACAGAAACAGACAACTGGTGCCAGAGTCACGGCCTTAAACTAAATGCCAAAAAATGTATAGTCATCCCCTTTGGGAAAAACAAAGTACCCACAAATTATCACATAGACAGCAACCCACTGAGTACGGAAAAAGTAATCAGAGACCTAGGGACCCAAGTCGACAGCGACCTCTCATTTGACACCCACTTTGCCAAAGTGGTTAGAAAAACATTCTACCTTGCACACCTCATCATGAAGGGATTCACATCCAGATCCAAGGATGTCATTGTACCCCTATACTCCTCCCTCATCAGACCCATGATTGAGTACAATGCCCCATTTGGTATGTACCTCACCCAGCATTTGCAACAGCTGGAGAGACCACAAAAGTACCTCACCAAGAGGATCAAGGGTCTCCAACATATGTCTTATTCTGCCAGACTAAAGAAACTCCAGCTCTATTCAGTAGCATACCGCCTGCTCAGAGGTGATCTCTGCTGACGTACAAGGCCATGTCCAATCAGGATCTGATGGACATGCTCCACCTCAAAAAATCCAAATCCATCAGGACCACGAGAGCTAAAGACTTAAACCTCGGCACAAGTATGAATAGGACATTCTGGAGGGATAGATTCATAACCCAGAGGCTTCCCATGCTTTGGAACAAGATCCCAGTTCATGTTAGGCAGAGCCCCTCACTGACTCTCTTCAAGAGAAATCTTGATGAGTGGATGGGAGATCGTAAGTTTACCCCAGGGGTCACATCTGTGTCACTGCTAGACAGGGGCACAGTAAACTAATTCTATTATATAAGGGGACCTTCATTGTGTCACTACTAGACAGAGGCACAGTATTCTAAATCTATTCTGTGCATTTTTGTGCATTTTTGTACTATTTCATGGGGTGGCGAAAGCCACATCACTATGGCTAGGCTTACAAATGCCCCAGGGCAGATAGCCTAGTACTAAACTATGAAACTATAAAACATCACAGTGTATAACACTACACATGTCTGAATATCTCTGCTAACACCAGTACCATGTAGCAAAAGCAGCACAGACACAATCACATACAGTACACACTATCCCTTGCACAGTTTGACCCTATATTGCCAACTGATCTACAAATATCCTGCAGAAACAGTTTGCTAGCTGTAGGTATAGAACACAAAGGTCTGCACTGGAGTGCAAACTATCTGGAATGGATACACACATTCAATGCAGAAGGGCATACTGGACATGCTCACACACTTAAACAAATGAAGCCCACGTCTGCCAACAGTGGACCATACCTATCTGACAGTTGCAGATGTTAGTGCATACACTCCTCCGTATGCACCAGTCATGCTTTGCACACACATTGGATAGGAATACACACATATATCCAAGGACAACACACTATAATATGCCAAAAGTACACATACATAGATGTGTGGAAGAGAGTGACAGCGACAAAGAGTCTTCAGTCATGAGGCCAGTCCCACCCAGTACACAGCCAAACGGCCACAACCACATGATGGGTAAATGTCACTCACTGTAGAAATTAACCACTGGTATCCCTCCGCATTAAAGACTCTGTGGTGCTAGTGCTAGCTGTGCAACATGACTGTAGAAGCCAGTAGTCATCTAGCAGTTGTATACACATACCTGCAGAATATAAACCTGTATGTGCCTGAGTGTGGTGCGTCTACCTCTAGATGAATGGGTTATGGCCCATGTACACACACTGCTCTCCCCATAGCCCCACTATGGCAAGCCTGGCGATGTCATTCACTTTGAAATACACCTTTGGGAAAGAGTAGCCCAGTAATCTCTGGGGCGTGTCCTATAACTGCATAGTGCTGTAGTGTGATAAACTAGTTAGGTAGGAGTTCTTATCCCAGAGACATGGCAGCTGTGTGTGTGTGTGTCTCTGGCTGTGTAGGGAGCAATGCTTTTTAGGCTAGTCACACTCACTACAATTCAAATGCCCCACTTTGGCAAGCCTGCTGAAGTCATTCACTTTGAAATACACCTTTGGGAAAGGCATAACCCATTAATCTCAGTGGCGCATCTTACAACTGCATAATGCTGTAGTGTGATAAACTAGTTAAGTAGGAGTTCTAATCCCAGACATGGCAACTGTGTTTGTGTGTCTCTGTCTGTGTAGGGAGCAATGCTTTTTAGGCTAGTTACACTCACTACAATTCAAATGCCCTACTTTGGCAAGCCTGCTGATGTCATTTACTTTGAAATACACTTTTGGGAAAAGAGTAGCCTGGTAATCTCAGTGGCGTGTCCTATAACTGCGTAATGCTGTAGTGTGATAAACTAGTTTGGTAGGAGTTCTAATCCCAGAAATAGCAACTGTGTTTGTGTGTCTCTGTCTGTAGAAAACAATGCTTTTCAGGCTAGTCACACTCACTACAATTCAGATTACCTACTTTGGCAAGCCTGCTGATGGGAGATTGGCATAATGGTTAAGTTGTTTACCTTACAGACATAAGGTGCAGGGTTTGATTCTCACATAGATAATTTCCTAGGCTTAAAAAGATCTTCAAAGATAGTTAGCCTAGTACTAATCTATGAGCCTATGAATAGCCCAGTAATCTCCATGGTGCATCTTATAACTGCGTAATGCTGTAGTGTGAGAAACTTGTTAGGTAGGAGTTCTAATCCCAGATATGGCATTTTTGTATGTATGTCTCTGTCTGTGTAGGGAGCAATGTGTTTTAGGCTAGTCACACTCACTACAATTTAAATGCCCTACTTTGGCAAGCCTGCCATCATTTACTTTGAAATACACCTTTGGGAAAGAAGTAGCCCAGTAATCTCCATGGCACATCCTATAACTGTGTAATGCTGTAGTGTAATACACTAGTTAGGTAGGAGTTGTAATCCCAGACATGGCAACTATGTGTGTGTGTGTCTGTGTAGGGAGCAATTCTTTTTAGGCTAGTCACACTCACTACAATTCAAATGCCCTACTTTGGCAAGCCTGCTGATGTCATTCACTTTGAAATTCACCTTTGGGAAAGGAGTAGCCCAGTAATCTCTGTGGCGTGTCCTATAACTGTGTAATGTTATAGTGTGATATAGTAGTTTGGTAGGGGTTCTCTCCCCAGACATGGCAAGTGTGGATGTTTGTGTGTGTGTGTGTGTAGGCTGCAATGCTTTTGAGGCCATTCACAGTCACTACAACCTCCATTAACCTACTTTGGCAAGCCTGCTGATGTCATTCCCAGTGAAATACACCTTTGGGGAAAGAGTACTCCAGTAATCTTCATGGCGTGTCCTATAACAGCATAATGTTGTAGTGTGATATAATAGTTTAGTAGGGGTTCTATTCCCAGACATGGCAAGTGTGGATGCTTGTGTGTGTATTTCTTTGTCTGTGTATGGTGAAATGCTTTTGAGGCCATTCACAGTCACTACAACCTCCATTGACCCTCTTTGGCAAGCTTGCTGATGTCATTCCCAGTGAAATACACCTTTGGGAAAGGAGGAGCCCAATAATCTCCGTGGCACATCCTATAATTGTGTAATGCTGTAGTGTGATAAACTAGTTAGGTAAGAGGTCTAATCCTAGAGATGGCAAATGTATGTGTGTGTGTCTGTGTTTGTCATTTGTATCCATTGTGGAGGTGGCTGTGAGTGTGCACCAAATGGCCTCATTGTGGAGTGGGTTTTGCAAATATTTTATATGGTGGCCCTATTATATGTCACAATGTCCACTTTACAAGGATAACAGATGTCAAATAGCCAAGAGGCTGGGGTGCCAATCCATACTTCTACATGTGACATCAAGGCCTGGCGAACAAAGTAAGCAACCCTTGTATTACCCAGACAACACTATCCACCCATGTCTCATACACAAACAAACTTGCCTAGGCATCAACGACTATGTTGGTAGTACCTTGCATATTGCCCACAGATAGTAACCATGATGTGACTGCAGTGGACTACAGAGAGCATAGCACCCTGTCCATCAGTACAATAGGCACATGCTTGCAGACAGTGTGCCTTAACTATGTACCCCACTGGACACCTTCAACACCTGTGGTGCCATCAGATGTGACCCACAAAGGACATACCATGCCTTAAACACATGCCCTGTATGGACAGATGCCACTGACACCAGGGAATACCTGTATCATGCTATCAATGTAGGTGCAGGGTCAACCTACTGTCCATTACCAGTACCCACCATATGAGTCCAGGACTGGCATATCTGATGATAACAATCTGTGTACACAACATGGGCCAGACACATGTTGCTGTACATGCATGTGGGACAAGTGCACATCCCATACACTATCCATGTCATGGAATAAAGAACACATACATGGCAAGCATTGCACAGCCCTGGCCACACACAGCAGTAACCCAGGTGACTGGATGGTCAATACAATACCCGCCTGTGTGAGCCAATCCAGACACTATACCCCTGAGCCACACTGCAGACCATTGTCATGTGGCCTGATGCCAAGGTATACCCTTCACCTAACCTTGTATAGCGTTCTGGCACAGTCAACCACTACACACCCATGAAGCAATGCACCCATGCATGTGAATACTGGCACCCTGTATCTGTGTGTGTGGTGTATAATGCTTTCGATCACATTCACACTCACTACAACTCCCACTGGCATACTGAAGCATGCTTTCTGATGTCAGACACCTTCACATACACTTTGCCCATATAACCTCCAGATAACCCCTGTGGTGCATGTGATACCTATGCATTACTGTATTGTGGCAAACAAACTCATCAGGAAGTGTATTCCTGACCCTGCCAAATGAGTCAATGTGTGTGAGTCTCTGAGAAAGTGTGGCTGTGGTGATGGTGACACCTGTTCATGTGGACAAGCACATGTACTACACCTACCGTATCACTCCTGCCAAGTGAGTCAGTATGTGTGAGTCCCTGAGAGAGTGTGGCTGTATTGATGCTGACACCTGTTCATGTGGACAGGCATGTGTACTACATCTACCATATCACTACTATATCACTGTTGCAGATGTCACTCATCATCACATATACGTTTGGACAGCTCCTCAACATGTAAGCTATGTGGCGCATGCAATAACTGCATAGACATGTGACAAAAATACATAGTCAGTCAGGGATTTGAAACCCTGTACTGGTAGGTGTGTGACACAAACATGCTTAGGTTTTACTCACCCACCCTCTCCCTGACTTACTTTGTCTCTATCTCTCTCACTCCTTCTCTGGTGGATGTGGAGAAGTACACCTGCTTTGCTTAGGCATCAGCTTGTGTTTTGTAAGTGATGCTCATGATCAGCTGATGGCCTCTACACAAATTGCAGTCCTTCTCTAGCTGATTGTATGTGGAACAGCTGTGGTAACATTCCCATAGCCAGTTGCATGGAAACACACTCCAATATCTAGGAACATCATGTTGGTGTTGGGCCTTTTCATTCACTGTGAGCAGGACTTAGATCTGGTGTTTGGCAAACAGCATCACAGATGGTTTTGGAATTTACCTCTAACAGCATACACTGTGGAAACAGGCCAACAGACAGGAGTGGGATGTGCCCGACATGACTACAGAATGTAAGTGTTGCTATTCTGCATTTGGAGTAATGTCGGTTTAACAGGGTGTGTGTGTGGATATGGCTGGTCTACATGTTTTAACACCTGTCATAACAGTGCTATGTTTTTGAGGAAACTCAAATCTGTAGGGTCATCTGCAGACTGGGCAGTGTGTGGAGCTTTTGTTTCTTGTGTTACTCACATAGCACCTATCTTAGAACTGCAGAAGCATAGTGTGAGGATTGCAATCAGTACATGGTGACAGCCATGAGAATTACTAACTTCATATCCCTCATAGGACATATGTCACAACAAACCCTGGTATGACAGTAAATGTATGAGGTTATCACAGAAACATGCCAGTATTGGGGCAGTGTTCGTAGCTCCAGCCACAAGTCTGTTAACATTTGTACATATGTCATGCAGTAGAGGTGCATATGTTCTGTACACCATTATTTATTGACATCATACCTGATAAGCCAGTCAGATATCAGACTGCTAGACATGTTATGTATAGTAGGGGTTGTTTCTGAGGACATAACTTGGCCATTCTGTGGTTGTGTGTACAATACTGGGGTCTGTATACTTAGGGTAATTGTCGACAGTATGTGTATTGCACATACGTACCTTGGGCTGTGCACAGACTGTGGTAGATGCCATTGTTGTTGGTCCTGTTCTATCTGCTGTTACATCCTGCTCCAGTGTATGGTACCCTATTGGCTCACATGTCTGTAGGGCCAGACACACACATGTCCCATACCACAAACAGCTATCAGACCTCACAGTGCCATGACCCAGTGTGTGCAGGGTTAGTGTGTTAGTGGCACATATGAGGATGGTGTTTATCAGACAGTCCATATAGTGTCATATTAAGCTTGAGTACCATATGTGGCTGTGGCTGTGTTTACATTGGTTGTGGGTATGCACTTTCTCACAGGTGTCTGTTACTCTGTGCTGTAACATGCATGTAGAGCCCACCATAACTGCAGGTACATGTGTATTCCCCCATACAAAATGTAGTCCAGTGTTGTGCCTTGTAGTTTGCACAGTGCTTTGTGACATGCCTAGTAGCCTAGTGTAATTACCCAGTGTGCTGTTATGTCCAGTTGTTTGCAAGACATACTGCTGCCAGGCCACCATAACTGTTTGTGTATTTCTGACAAAGCAGTGGAATTCTGTACAGATGTATGTCACTAACTACTGGGTAGTATCTAGCTATGTGACCCATGCACCCCCAGGTATTATGTGTCATTACAGACTGGCATGTGTGCATGCATAATCTGTGTGGGCATATGTAGTCCAGTATTTACATGATATACCTATGTACATGGCTATTGACATCCACATTGGGAGGCGTGGTCCACATGTCACGCATGAAGGGGATATATGTACACCTCTGGACTGACCACAGACTGCCATACTGTCCACATATATTGGTCATATCTTTGCTATAGTCCACAGGATCATTACTGTGCTATCAGTGGTACTGTACTATGATGTCTTCAGGATGTCTGTCAGTAGCCAATCGCACAAGTCAAAAGCAGATGTGACACACAACATATCTGTTAAGACAAGCCCTATTACAGTAGCAACAGTCTACACATATACCTGCAATACATACATGACATCCCCTTGCACTAAGAGGTTGCAACTATTGGTGCTGAGGTAGGACTCCACTCCATGTTCTGGACATATGGTAACATATATGTGTGTGTGTATATATATATATATATATATATATATATATATATATATATATAGATATATATAAAATTATCCATATATCTATATAGCTATATGCACATATACATATTGACATACATATATGGATATATATATATGTATATATATATATATATATATATATATATATATATATATATATATATATACACACATATAAACACTCAAATATATACATATACATAATATATGTCTACACACATACGATATAGATACATATGCATATATACTTATGGATATCTCCATATATATCAACATAAATAAGTATATCTGAACAGATATGTATGCACATATAGTTATAGATATCTACATATATATCAACATATATAGGTATATTTGTACACATAGGATGTGCAGACATATATATATATATATATATATATATATATATATATATATATATATATATATATATATATATATATATACATATACAAAGAGATCTACACATGGCCATATATATGATGCACTATACAGATAAGTAGACAGACATATGTATGACTATACATGTGTATGTACATGTAGACATATATCAACATATGTACATGTATATATATATCCACATTCCTGTCATGTTTAAACATCACGGTTGTGTATACCTTCCCAGATGTATCTCACCGTATTTATCTGATATGTGTATTTTATGATATAACAACATATGTGATGCAATAGAAATATCAATAACAAGTACTACACAATTGTGAAAGTAAAAGCAATTGTTCAATAGTAATCAATATGTGTATTGACAGATATACTGGGAAAACAACAACTGTCTTCACAGTGGACATGGTGTAGTGGTTAACTGTTGTGACTATAGTGTACAGGGTCCTGGGTTCAAGACCTGCAAGGACTGTTTATTTTGTTGTTGGGAAGAACAAGGGTTGTCGGATACAGAGTGGTTAAGGCAGTTTTGAGCAGCTTTAAGCAGGTTTGTGCGGGTTTGCACAAAGCTAAACAGTGCTAAGGTATGGTTAAACGTATGGGCGAGTACACCGTGTAGGCTTCACTTACCAGTGTGCAGATCTGCTTAGCTGTTATATTGCAGCAATGCTGACACCTGCTAAGCATGGCTTAGCCCCAGTAACCAGTTCTCACCACCCAGTCTGAGAACATAGCAGGGTAATGACATCTGTAATAAGTGTATCTAATGCCATGTATAATACATGAGTCTATGTGCTGTCATTACAGTAGCAAGGGGTGTGAGTGTCATGTCTGGGACACACAAGTATATGAGACCTGTACAGCACTGTTATCTATGTGACTGTATTACATACAGGGGTAGTAACCCAGGGTATGTGTTGTCACACTGGCATGTAGTATATCATGGCAGTGCTACTGTTGACAGTGCTTTCCCAGGCAAGAGTAGAGTGCTAAATGTAGTACAGACAACAAGCACACCTGCAGGCATAGCTGGACTCCGAGGCCTCCCTGTCATTGGGAAGGATAGCAAATACACACACAGTACAGTACAGTTTCCCTTAAGAGCATACATAGATCACATTCAGTCTAGGGCTGGTTTATCCCTTTCTCTCCAAATCCCCAGTAAGACTCCCCACAGGCACAGCTATAGGATCCAGATCTCAGCCTAGTAATCAAGCTAAAAACTCTGGCACCCTCTCTGTCCAGCCAGTGTTTCATATCCCTGCCCAAGTAGCTGACACACACACACACACACACACACACACACACACACACACACACACACACACACACACACACACATATACACACACGCTTTGAGATATGAGTTATATACAAACACACAGACACTCCTGGGAAAGGCTGGGACAGGTTCTCCAGCTATATCCCTTCTGACCAGACTATATGGTAGTACCACTTGCCACCAACCACTAATATCAGATATTAATAAGGCCCTTATCAAAGGGTGTCCAATTATTGATGTGCAATATTATTATCCAAATGGTAAGTGTGACAAACAGCAAGGCTTATTTGGGGTGGCTTGGACAGTATCACTATATACATGCAATGTACTCTAGACCTTAAATTATCTCTACATAAAACAGTCACAGTTGAAAGGTTTAAAAATATTTAATAATAAATAATAAGAACACAAGACAATACTTCTTACTACACAGTGCTAGTCAAGAGTTCAGAGATCACAGAGAAATGCTTAAAATAATACAGTAGAAAAGTTCCGACATCAACACAGAAAACTAGTCTAATCTTTCTATTTCCTAGCTATATCTAAGAGCAAACACAGTTCTTAAATAAACTTACGTATAGAGCAAGGCAGTGCTGGTGATGTTGGATGTTCTGAAGACAAATGCAAAATATTCTGAGTTTCTCTGTCCTTAAATTGATAGCACAGTACTACTGACTCTTTTCAGATTACATCATTTTATCTTTAGTTCCCAGGCTAACAAAAACTCAGAGTTTAGCAGCCCTTTTGACGTTGCATCTGGTAAGGGAACTACAGCAATAAAAGACATTATACATGCAAATTCCAGCAATTGACTCTGGTCTCAAAACAAAGCAAGAATTCCTTCATCCAGACATCTCAGCTCCGAGTTTTGAGATCAAACAAGTATACAATGCTTGACTTATCAGCTTTCCTCCAGCACAGTGCAATGTGGGTACATTTTTGAAGTTCAACATTTAACAAAGGCAACAAGCATGTGGCTTACATTAATATTTGCAAATGACAGAATTATCTAAAAATCCTATCTAGCTAGGGTGGCAGCCTTCACATATCTTCACAAGCTAACACAGATTAAAGAAAGGAAAGAACAGCCCAGTCATGTAGTATCTAACCAGTAGTCTCATCATGATATAAGTCTGTCCAGCCCTACTGTTAATGAATTCCCAAAACACTACAGCAAGAATATGGCTGAAACCCACCCTACACTTCTGCTTATTTATACTTTTTTACCATGTAGATCAGGGTAGATGACTGAAGAACTTAGCACTGGACTAGGTATTAGTGTAGTTGAGGGTCAATGTCCATAAAGGGCACTACTCTAAATTAGTCACCAGCTTGTAACTGGTCAGATGTTCCACATTACCAATACTATTTGCTATCAGGATTTCAGTGACACCCTTGAGTGGCACACTCATTTCTCCCAGTGATGTAATACTATATGTTATTTAAACTAATGTCCTAAACTTGATATTGGCCTTCTAAATTCCCCTACATCTGTGAAAAAGACTCAGATGTTTGTAAAGCAGACCAGTCTGTAAGTGAGTATGCCTATTCTGCTCTGTCTGCCTTACATTTTCATTATTAGTGTTCCATACCTCATCCCTGAACCAATAAGCCAATATATACAGAATTAAAGGAATAAATGAAAGTAAAATCATATATGGACTGTTCCTAAAGCAACCAGCCTGCTTACTATCATTTCCAAGGCCACTCACAACTGAAACTACCCAAGGAGATTCTGAATCAAAACTTCAATTTTTTTTTGTCACAAAACAGGAGGCTACCAACACTAAGAACAAAGAAGCCACAGTAAAGAGTCTGGTAATTAGAGCAGAGGATCAAGGCTACGAGCCATAACAAGCTGCTTTAAGTAATCTGGGATTTTGATTCCCTTATTTTACCAGGCAGTACTTTCTGGAAATTTAGAAAACTGGACTAGGGTTCTCAGTGGTCTGTTTGGCTGCATGCATAATAACTAAATATGAACTAATGATGTTATACATGGTTTATTATTGAATGCTCGATGCTCAGAATGTTTCCTTGAAAGTCTGCATGCCTAATACTGGCAAGTCCAAAAACTATTTGGAATGCTTAAACTCCCTACCACTCCAGACCAAGGATCAAGTATTAACATGGGTCCAAAAGGGGGGAACACGTTCAGACAGTCAGTAATTTGACAGTCCAACAGTCAGAATACAAGATTTGCACAGCTTGACTTGACCTTCTAAGTGTTGAGCATATAATTATAAACTATTACAGACAGGCCCCATACCTACAAGAAATGAATAGGCTTAACATTTTAAGGATATCAAAAGTGATGCAGCTAAAAGGGAAGAAAGGATCATGACAGGAATCTTAGTTAAAAACAGTCTGCATTACTAAATCATCAGTTCCAGAATGATATTCTCACTTATAGGGCCCACTAATGCACAGATACATCATATCAGAACTAAGAGATGAAGAAAATATTTTGCAGGCAAAGCATTCAAGTTATACTGAACTGGTGTTAAATGTAGTAAAGCCAGCTTTGGACAGTATTCTTTGTTTAATGCAATAACAGTATATAGTGTTACACTGCTTTAATTTTTTTCTTTTCTATGTAAAAATATATAAAAAATGTCTACCAAGTTTGAATATTTTTATGTATTTCATACATTTCAGTATAAGAATCATTACAGAAAAAAAATAAATTCATACATATATACCTGCAAGCTCAAATGCTCACACACACACACACACACACACACACACACACACACACACACACACACACACACATACAGGAAGTAATAAATAAAACACTTTGTATTATATACTGTATAAATGCGCACAGAATGATGTTTTGTGTGTTCACTTGAGATGTATTTTAAAGGTAAGCATACCAGTAAGTTATTGTTATGAGAACTCTAAATACTGTTTGACACCACACCTCAAAGGTGTCTGATATGTCTGACACATAGCATTATGTATGTCATCGTCTACTTCACAAACTGCAGTGACACACAGGCTTCAAAGCATTACTCAACATCCTGACATTAAGTACAGAAAGGAAGGGTTGGATCTGCATTACAGGAACAAACAACTTCAAGTCTTGACTTTAGGATATTTGGCAGGTTGGTGCAATAGACATCCATTTTCCTGTTAATGTTCTCCAACTTCATAATTGCAACAGGAAAAGTCACACAATACAGCATATACTTTTCCAGGTACAAAGATGTTTTTCTCTGTCAGTTTAACTTTTATTAGCATTGCAAAGAATGATTTTAAGAGACTTTGATACATGTGTAACATAAGCAGTTTCTTTTAGAGTTCTGAATACAAATATTTATTGTGTAAAGGCTTTATCTAGATCTGGAACACATTCCTCCCTAAATAAGTACCATTGTTTTTGTCATGGGCCAGAAGAATAGTTGTAGGAAACTACTTGGCAGTCCATGAGACACAGGAGATTTTCTGTAAATATCCTTCCTTTAGGTCAAAATATAAGCCAAATGAATTGCACAGAAAACTGTTTTCATTTCCTGAGCAGATCAGAAGCAGATATTGAGATGAAAAGAATCAGAAAGCTTCCTCCAAACACTTTAGAAAATGGTAATGTGGAAAAATGTTCATATATCATGGATATAAACTTACTTAATATGTGAATATTGCAGAAATTACAATATTTTCTACCAGAATAAATAAAAATCTATCATTGTGTTAGTGCTGCATGAAAGCCCAGAGCTAATCTAAATAAGTCTAGCTTCCAGCTGGAACATATTGCTTCATAGTTTCCTTGTGGAGTCCTGGAGCTGTCAACAGGAATCCCCCACAGATGGCCAGAAGGTAAAAGAACAATCTGAAAAATCACTTGGCACACATTTTGAATTCATCTGATATGTGACTGAGTAATGTGTGAACTTGGGCATATGACATGGCCTTGGGGGCCTCTGTGGCAGCTGTCATGAGGGCAACGCTCAAGAGATGTTATAAAAATGGTAACAAGTTCCTAATTTTTTACCTCTGTTTCATTTTTAGTGATACAGTGCAGTGAAAATGTTCTTATCATTTTGCAATTGTTACGTGAAAGACAGAGTGAAAAAAATCAGTGTGTTATCTTAACACACTGAAACAGACACATTCTTAAAAACAAATATTAGTGAATTTTAAATACCCTCATACCTCAAAAGCACATCTTCCGTTCAGTTATCCTATAAAACATGGAAGTACTCAGAATACATAGGGAAGTATATTATACACAATTTACAGGTCCTGCAGTGCTACAGTTGTATTGTCATTGGCTTGCAATTGCCATTAGTTTTCATTTAAATATTAAATGAATAAGTGCACTGACAAAGGGCAGTGAATGTCGCCATCTGATTTCTATTACAGGATTAACCTTGAAGTGATAATCATTTTTTATACTCCATATATATTTTACAGGGCCATCTGGCTTGCACAATATCTGCACCACAGTATTGGCAGAATATATTTCATTCCAAAGACAGATGGTTGACCGTTAAATGGCAGTCAACAAAATGTAATGCAAAAATATACTTTGACAGAAATCAAGTACTCAGTTTGTTTTCTTTACCCATAGCTGACACGCAAATAAGTAACAAGTAGTCTATAATGTGCTGCTGATAAAAAGAGATCCAAGAGTAATTCCAGTTTAATTTTTATTTCAGTTTCAGCCTTTTACTACAATATCACAATCACATTCAAAGCTTCAATTAAAAATCTTCTATATCACAGCAATATGAAATCAAAATGGCTCCTATATGTCTTTGATTGGAAAAGAATACAAAAGCAGAATAGAATTCAAATAGATGTTCATGATGCTTTAAAATCAAAAGCATAAAGGAATTATAAATGACGAAGAACAAATGTTAATTTGTCAGTAAGGAGTTATGCACAATTTACTTGTACAAAACCTAGTAGGTGCATCTCTCTCTCTCACACACACACACACACACACACACACACACACACACACACACACATGCTCACTCAGTCAATATATACACGTATATAGAAAGATACAGTATATGTATGCATGTTCATATTTATATAGACACAGAGAGATGCACATTAGCATGTACACTTTATATGTGTTTGTGTGTGCATACATATATATGTATATATATATATATATATATATATATATATATATATATATATGTGTGTGTGTGTGTGTATATATATATATATATATATATATATATAGATAGATAGAAAGATAGATATGAACTTATGTAGACATAGATAGGTAGACTACTAGATACAAGCACAGACAGAACAATTATCAACATTACATTAAAAACTGTTATCTATCTTTAGCTAAATATAGATACAGTTTTTAATGAAATGCTGTCAATCTGAGAAAGACTAGTGACCTTCAAAGCTGGAGGGCTAGCTTGGGGGCAGGTCTGAATGTTTGAAGGTCATCTGATCCACATTTGATGGGAAACCTTGTTTTTTATTATGCTACAATGCTCTCTAGCAGAGAGTGGAGATCAGCATTAAGGTCCCACAACTGTGGCTGCACACTGATGGGAAAAGATGATGTTAAAATGTAATGAATAGGAAAATCCTTGTATACATGCTTACCCAAAAGTGTGCCACCTCCCACCCCACCAAGGAAAAGTTAGGGCTTTTAAAAATCCTTGGAGTTAAAAGCAGATCATGCTGTATTGGCATTCCTCCAATTCCTCTTCCTACCCCCTGAAATAGGTAACTGCTCTGCTGACTGTGTCTTCAGGTTCTGGTTTTGGTCTGGATAGTGGTAAGCTGATTGGTCTGATGGATTTGTGGAAAGAAGAAGCACTGACCCTATCTGATATTAATCCTTAGCAAGGGCAGCAAAAATTAAATATATATTTAAATATATATAATAATATATATATATATATATATATATATATATATATATATATATATATATATATATATAGGTTTTAATTTAAAGATGCACATTGGAGTTTATCTAAATGAAAGAATGGTAACAGATGGGCAGCACAGGGCATAGTACTTTGGCTATCCTTTTTATTGTCTTTGCAAGGAGATTGCTGAAGATCTGGAAAGAAAAGGTTGCTTTTTTGTTTGATATTTTTACCCACTATTATGTTGACAGGCATTCTGACAACAAACACTGTTGACAAGGTTCCCTCAATATGGATTACGGTATCACAGTGGTGCTAGAAACTAGATAGCTGCCACCTGAGTAAATATAAAAGTCAGACATGTTTTTAAAAAAGATCACCCATGTGTCTGTATATATTGATCCAAGTTGCAGTATCAGATTTCTTTTAGAAGGCAGAGAGCTGTCCCTATGTAACCCCAAAGTCAATCATTTTTGCAAGATGCCCATAACGTTATATCAGCTGTCACATGATACAGCATCACCAAGTAACCCTAGACATAACCCTTTTCAAGCTTACTACTGAATGCTCATATAAAGTGTCAAAGCAACTGCACAAATTTCTCCTGAAACCTAAAATTTTGTGAGGGTATTTCAGTATGAACTATGAATAGAAATTGCCATATTGCCTGTATCATCTTTCATCTAGAAGCCAGAGAGCTGCCTTTCACAAATGCTAAAACCAGAGATACTTATAAGGTTCCCTCACCTTTCATAAAAAAAAAATACGGCCAAATAGTTCTTTGAGCTAGTTTTCCAGAAAACTAGATAGCTGTCACTACATAAACCCAAATGCCAAGCATTTCTGCAAAGTTTCTTAAACTGACTAAGCTGTTCTACCTGCTCTTTCCTAGAAATGAGGGCGCCTACACTTGTATAAACCTAAATGTCAAGCATTTTTGAAAAGGTCCATCACTGTTGACTGCATGTAAGTTGCTCAATTGTTTGTATCAACTTTATCCTAGAAGCTAGATAACTGCTCCTGTGCAAACTTGAAAGTAATGCATTTTTGCAATTTTTCTCATTGTGGAGTGTACACAGAAGTTACCCAAGCTGCTCAATCAAATTTCACCTTAAAGCCAGAGAAGCTACCCATGCGTGAAACCAAAACCCAATCATTTTTAAGAGGTTGTATTACTGTGATCTGCACATATAGGTTTTCAAGGTATCTGCATCATCTTTCCCCTAGAAGTTAAAGAGCTTTTCTTGCATAATCCTTAATGGCAGTTATTTTTCCAGAGTTCTACCACTGTGGACTTAACCAAGTTGCTGTAAAATCTTTTTTTTTCTTAGAAATTAAAGTGTTGTCTTTACAGCAAGCCAAAAGCCATACATTTTTCCAAGGATCCTTTACTGTTGATTGTGCATATGAATAATCCATGCTGCGGTGTCATCTTGATTCTAGAGGTAAGAGAACTGCTTCTACATAAAACTGCAAGAATTGTACAATTGTATGGCCTTTCAGTGGTAATTGTACATACAAATTATCAAAGCTGCTGTTTAGCTTTCTCTAAGAGGCCAGAGGTGTACCCATACAAAATACAGAAATCAAATCTGTCAGTATCCACTCACAATGCATATGAATTTCTTTATCTCTTGTAGAAGCATTATGTAAGAAGCTCGATTGTTGTTCTGAATGCAACAAAAAGCCATGTGGTTTTGAAAGGTTCTGTTACGCTGACTTTTTCTTTTTTTTTTAGTTTGTCCAAGAAGTCAGAAAACTGTCTCTGTCTAAGACCAGTGGATAAATAGTGCTACAAAGTTCCATAATTTTTGACTGTTCATATAAACTTCCTAAACTGTTGTATGAGTCTTCTCTAAGAGCAGAGCAGCACAAGCCCCAAAGGCAATAATTTTTGCAAAGTTCCCATATTTTGGATTATGAATATAAATTGCTCAAGCAGATATTTCATCTTTTTTCTAGTGGCCAGAAAACTGATCCTTTAGGAACATAAAAGCCAAGCATTTTTTTTTTTGCATTTTAAAGATTAGAGGACTATAGAGTAATGAATATTTTCTAGAACATATTGTTCATCACTGGCTGTAATATTTTCAGATGCTCCAGTCCATTTTCAATTTTCCCTACTGATCTTTTTCCTCACATACTTCAATCGTCTCCTGCTGTTGCGGCTTTGCACCATTTCCTCCATTCTCTTGGCCGATGCATTTCTCCCCTCATACTGGTCTTTCACTATTACTTTCATTTTCTCCCTGCTGTCTTTTTGCAGCCTTGCATTTCTCATTCACCTGTCGTTACAAGGCCTTCAAAGTAAAACCTGGAGATTGTTTTAAGTTTGTCCTAGGAGAGGATTTTTGTCTTCTTGTTTTGTATTTTGCCACATGGAGGCCCATATATAAACCTAATGACGCTATGTGCCCTTAGGTTCACCACTTCATCCTGTGTTTATGTTATAGTCTGGAGCACCATATGATGCCCCTTGAACCCTCATTCAGCCTGCTCTTCCTACAAACAATCCACCCACCTGAGGATCATCACTGTAGGCCAAGAGAGCCCACCTGATATCACTTTCTATTCTCCACCATCATCTATTGTACGAACCACATTACTTATACTTGTTAATTTCCCTCTCCTGTCCTGGAGCACTATTAGCTGTATGTAAACACAGGTTTTCTCTAAGCCTACAAGTGTTCCTTCACCTGTCTTCCCCTTTCTACACAGTTCATTCTCCTACCTCCTATTATTTTACTGCTTTGTATTCCATTTTATATGCTATTCCATCCTTCCCTGTCATATCCCATATATATCCAACACTTATATTTGTCTTATACAAGGTCTAGTAGAGGATTAAGGCTATGAGTTGTAAATGACAGGCTTCCTGTAATCTAGGGTTTGATTTCCCCATCCTCCATTTACCCAGTGTGTGATTCCAAGCAAGTCAGTTATCAGAAAATATTCTAGGGGAATTGGGAAATTGTGCTACTCTCACCAATGCCTACTAACTACCTATGAACCCCTGCTTTATGCCATAACTGAATGAGAACTGTACACCTACCTTAGAGGAAAAATGCCTCATCCATCTTATCTTACCGCATGTCGATTCATAAATCCACCTGCTTACATCTGTTCCATAGCTTACACAAATTCTAACATTCAATAAAAAAATTTACTTCACCTGTATGTACCAGTAACATTTTTAGCACCATAAAGCCTTCACTGCACATTTTATCATTTTATTCTGGCTGCCTTGAAATTCAGTAATCAGTCTTCTAATCATCTACAAGCTTGTTCATGTCTTGGAACAAAGAGTACCTTCTAGCAAATGAAGCAGAGATAAACAACTCAGTAAAGTTTATTCAAAACAAGAAACAACCAAAACAGGAATGCAGCCACAGTTTTTCAAAACAAATCCTTGCTTAAGGATTACTTATCAAAACATACTGAGTCTCATCATAGCCCATTGTCTTTGATTATGCACCATATTCTGAGCTCAATCTGAAAGCATAAGCTTAGTGAATCAGAAATGCCAAAAGCAATACAACACCAAAGATAAAAAGGAAAACTGCAGCAAACAAAATAGTAGAAAGGTAAAATCTCAGTGAACCATCTTCTTCACAGGTAACTTTGAAAAAAATCTAGTTTATTTAATCCTCAGCTATCACCGACGGTGGAAGCTTTTGTCAAAGTATGTGAAAATGATATATATGAAATGCTGACTTCGGGGGCTAACAGTACTTTTTAAATTTGACAAAAGAAGAGAGTAAAGCTCTGGAAGAGTTAAGGGACAATATTATTTGTAAATGCACCGCCAACAAAGGCAGAGCGGTTGTAATCATGGACACTTCTGATTATTTACAGAGTATGTTAATGTTGCTAAGTGATGTTGATACGTATACATCTATAACTAAACATGATGTTAATCGGCTTATTACTGAAATTAAAGTTTCGTTGGATGATTTGCTTTTAACCAACATGTTAGGTAAGGAACACCATGATTATATGCATGTTGAACATCCAGTGATTCCTTTACTTAATGATCTTCCAAAGATACATAAAAGAAGGGTAAACCCCCCCCCCCAATGCGACGAATAGCAGGTCAGGATTGGGCTACTGAGCCTCTTTCTATCTTTGTTGAACGAACAAACAGTTCAACAACAGCTTAAACCATTTTTAAGTAGAGCCCAAGCAGTGTTGAAAGGTATGGAAGCTTTTTTACAAACATTTGGTGAATGTGCAAGAGACATAGAATTCATTACTAATAAGTTTATATCTGTATAGATATTAATACTCTGTTTATGATTATACCTAATAATTTTGGGGTTGATTCTATACATAGTTTCTTGAACAAGTTTAACATTTTAACACATAAGAGAATTGAGTTAATCTGTGTCTTATTGGATTTGATTTTGAATTACAATATTTTTGTGTTTGATGATGCTATGTATTGGCAGCGGCAGGGTTTTGCCATGGGCACACCCTGCGCCAATAGCTATGCCAATTTGATACTTGCAGATTGGGAAGATGGAGTAATATACAGTCATCATGCCTTTAGGGAAAACCTTATTTACTGTAAACTTGTTGTAGATACATACATACATACATACAAATGTTTCAAGCACGGGCATTAAAGCCCTTCTAGCTTGCCAATATGCCAAAACACTTGTTCCCATAAAAAATGTCCAGGCTATTCTTAAAAATATCTAAACTAGTACTTGCTTTAATGTAATTTGGTAGTCTGTTCTAAGCATCAGCTACTCTGTCAGAGAACCAATTAGTACACTTCTCATTCCTACAGAATCTTCTACATAGGTTATCCAATGATTCTCTAGTACTTTTTGATAATCCCAAACATTCCCAGAGGTAGTTGTCCCTAAATGCCCTATATACCTGAATAAGATCTCCTCTTAAATATCTATAAGAGACACTGTACAAGTTCAGATATTTTAGTCTTTCATTATAACTTAGATTTTCACATCCATGGATGCCCTTAGTATATTTCCTCTGTACTCTTTCCAATTTATTCACGCTTGTTTTCCTATAGGGTTTCCATATTGTTATTCCATACTCAAGTTTGGGTCTAATGTAACTAACAAACAATGACTTCATGTTTGATTTCCTAGACTTTATAAATCTTTTTATACAACCTATAGCTCTATAACTATCATTAGCCAATCAGTTGATATGATTAGAAAAACTCATAGCTGAATCTACCCATGTACCCAGGTCCTTAAATGAGTCTACAGTTTCAATCACTATGTGCTGTATTAAATATTCACCTTTCAGTTTATGTCCCCAAATCTCATATGCTTAGTTTTTGATGTATTTATCAACATATTATTCTCCCGTGTCCAAATGGTCAATTTAGTCAAATTATTTTGCAGACATGCCTTATCTGTAACACTTGTAATCAGTTTACCCAATTTCAGGTCATCAGCATATAGACTGTAGAACACCTCGGATGAAAAAGTAAGGTCTGAAAGATACAATCTAAAAAAGTAAGGGCCTAGTACAGAGCCCTGTGGGACACATTGACTGTAACCAAGGATTTCACCTGTCCAGTTGGTGTGTGATACTTGCCATGTCCTATTTGTAAGCCATGCAGTTATCCATCTTATCAACAGTACATCAATACCTAGTAGTACTAATTTATTGATCAGTGTTTTGCGCATGACCCTGTCAAATGCTGAAGTTAAATCTATATAAATCACATCACAACACAATTTTCCATTCATAGCTGTTATTGTATTGTTATAGAACATAATGTTACCGGTGATAATAGATCTATTTTCAACATATGCATGCTGATATATGGTTTCAAGAACCAATCTATCCAGTTCTGACAATAACTTATCCAGTATTACCTTTTCCATTATTTTTCCACAACATGAAAATAGACTTAAGGGTCTATATGATTCTGGGTTTGTCCTACTCCCCTTTTTCTTAAAGACAGGTTTAATAAGTGCATGTCTCCAATCTTGAGGAATCTCCCCATATTTATATGACCTAGTGAATAATAAATGTAATGGCAGTATAAGTTCTTGCTTAAGTGTTCTCAAATCAATGTTACTTATTCTGTCTACTCCCTGAGCTTTGTTTGGATCCAGTTTGCACAGTTCTTTTTCAATATAATCTAATTTGATTCTAGTATCTGGGGTTACCTGGATGTCACTAGGACAACTTACCACCCCTTTTGTTGAGCCAAACTGTTTTGCATACGGTTTTGTAAATATATCTATAATCTGTTGTGTCTGAGAATAAATTTTAGAATCTGCACACAGTTTATCAATTTGTGTATCTTTACTCCTTCCACATCTTATGTATCTATAAAAAGGTTTCCTATTATGCTCAATATCTTTATATAAATTTTCTTCAAATTTTTCTTGATCTTGTCTAACACTATGCTTAATCTGTTTGTCTAGTTCATTTATTTCAGTTTTCAAAGTTGTAGTTCGACCTCTCTTCCATTTCTTATATTTTTTGTCTCTCATCTTAATCAGGTATCTCGTTCTTATAGAAATATACCCCCCTGATGTTACATGCCTAGATCCTGATGTTACATTTTTTTTTTACTTTTTGCACTCAAACAATTTCTCTTTCAAAACTTTCCACATTCCATCTGCAGTTTTTCCACTGAACACCTCACTCCAGTTAGTTTTATATAGTAACTGTTTTGCTTCCCTATAATTTGTAATTAACCTTCTGTGCATTGGCTTAGATTTCAGTTTGGCAGAATTATCTAGCAACAAATTAACCTTTATGACCCCATGATCACTGCCCATCGATGGTGGTAAAACTTGACTTGAAGTTACAATAATTTGTTTAGGAACACAAACAATATCTAGTATATTCCGTCCCCTGGTAGTTTTTTTTACAATCGGAAGCATTTGTTGTTCCTGAATATACTCTGTGAATAATTTATTTACTAACGTTGTTGAATCAATATTATTCTAGTCTGTTTCCAGTAAATTTAAGTCCCCAGTTAATATTATTCTTCCCTCCTGTGTTTCATGTAAGAAATGTATGAATTCCTCTAGGTCATCTGCACTTGACTTTGGTGGTCTGTACATTCCAACAACTGTTATATGTTCCAGGGTTGTCTTTATTGTCACAGTTACACAGTCTATAGTATTGGTGTTATCACTGAACATGTAATAATCACAAGTCTCATAGCTATCTTTAATCCCTATCATAACACCTCCACCTGATTTTTTGTTAGAATGTTTGTTACAGTAAAAACATTTATACCCTGACAGAACTGGTTTCCAGTCATTGTTCTTTAACCATGTTTCACAAACTATAACAACATCAATCTTGTGTTAACATAGAAAAATTTTCTAATAAAAATCTTTATTAGTAATGCTCCTAGCATTAACAACCATCAGAGATGCATCAAATGTTGCTATCTGTGAACTGTTACATTTTTGACCTGGCAAAAATCCTGGCTAGTGTTAAAATATCTGCTGCAAAAATTCTCTTCCCTGATCTAGACAAATGCTCACCATCCTGTCTGAACACGTGTGCCCAGAAGAAGGCTTGGATGCTCTACACATTTCCATTTTTTTAAAACAGGACATTTTTTTCCATGTAGGTGTTTATCCAAAAAATCTTTTCATTCACAGTGACCTGACTATCCTTTCTATAGGTGATTTGTGAAAAATATGTCCTAACACCAGTACAAGCTATACTATCTAGGAGGGCTATCAGTTCCCGACTAACAGTCAGAGAATTTTTGTTGGTGGCATCATTTGTACCAACATGAATAAAAACAGATCCATACTTCCTTACATTAAGGCGTTCCAAGGCTTGTCTGACATCTTCTATTTTTGCTCCTGGCAAGCATAACACTATTTGATATTCATTATCATCTCTGCAAATATAAGTATCAGATCCTCTCATAACTGAATCTCCAGTTACAAGAATATCTTTGCTGACCATCTCTGAAGAATCTTCAGCTTCTAATACAGTCATTTCAGTTCTATCAATTGTTATGAAGGATAGATCTTCATCACTATTAGTCTTATTAATAATTCCACTGTTTTCATTGTGTATTAAATTTTCATCCAGCTGGCACTGTAAATCCACAGCTTGAGCCATGTAGTCAACATCTGTCTTTCTCTTCTGTTTGCTTACAGTAATGTTCTTCAATCCTTCCACGTTCAGTTTTGATTTCTTCCTTTTCACCTGCCCCTTGCCTCTTTTTTTCTACCTTTTCCATTGGAAAGGTGATGCCTTTTTCTGTAGACTGAGGGTTTTCTGATAGACATCTATCTTCATTCCCTTTCACCAGTGTGTTACATAACAAAGCAGAATGCTTTTTACTATGTATTCTCTTTCCTTTACAGTCATTAGTCAGTTTCTTTTCTTCCTTGTTATTTGTTGTGAACCTCTTCCTTTCTTTCTTTTTTTGTTTCCTTCTAAACAAACCAGATCCTCAGATTGCTGAGTACTTGCATCCAGAATTCCATAGTTCTCGAGGGCCTCATCATCTTTCATAGGAGTTGAATGTTCTTTACAGAAAATAGATACATCATTTCCTAAATGTGTTCTATTTGTTGTATGCCTAACATTATTTAGTTCATCAGTCCAGTCATTAATATATGATACAACAGTTCTCCAAGCCATGCCAATTGCACATGTGCAATCATCATCATTAAGTTGAGATTTGCTTCTAACAATGGTAAGCAAATCATCCAACTTTTGACATGAGGAACAAAGATCACCAGTGTTATCAGCTGTTACCTTTAAATATCCATAGCATTTATTACACTGTACAAGATACTTGTGCATTAGCAAATCGTTAATTGCATACTCATTTAAGGAATCCATATTCAGCTTTAATTGAATAAAATATTGCAAAGGAAAATAATTACACAAAGTCAGTAGCAAAGAATTCAAGGGAACTTAAATCAACTTCTATGACAATAATTATACCAGCAATATCCAACTTGTTGTGTCTTTCGGCTTTTCCCGGTTAGGGGTCACCACAGCGGAACTCCGGTCCGCTAATGATTGGCAGTTGATTTTTACTTGCCGAGTTGCTGGCCCTGATGCACAACCTTCAACGAAGGTACGCCCATTCATGCATGTCTCCACACAGAAAACGCTCTAGCTGAGAATCGAACAGGACAACACCTTACTGTGAGGCGACAATGCTACCGCAGCACCACCACCGCTATATCCAATTAAATAATAAAATACAATAAAGTTGTCCTGGCCATACAAGTTCTACTAGCCAGACAGAAGTTGTAATTTCTTTACTTTGCATGTGAAGCAGTAGCTCCTGCTCACTATAGCTCGCAGACGCACCTCCTTTTAACAGTAAAAATAAATAAAACTCTTACCAGTCAACTCCACAACAAATCACAAACCAAGACAGGATTGTTTTGATATGCTCACAATTTTCCTCTCTGCAGTCTGTGTAAATTTATAGCTGTCTAAGCCCTTTGTGGTGGCTAGAGTTTGCCTGTCCAAAACCTATCCGTTTCTCACAACCAAAAGTGAAACTAAAGGTAAAACAACAAAATATAAATTAAAGTAAAGCTTGTTAATAAGCAGTCTCTTCCCTACCTACAAACAGCTAAAAACAGTGATAACAAATGCAATATAAATTCAGATAAAACTGTTCTTACCAGTCAACTCCACAACAAATCACAAACCAAGACAGGATTGTTTTGATATGCTCATTGTAGATGATATTTTCATCTTATGGAAATATGATAGCCTTTGTGATTTTGTACAGTACCTAGAAAACAATAGCTCCTGTTTTAGATTTACCATGCATCATTCATATGAAAGCATAGATTTTCTTGATGTTACATTGGTTTTAATTGAAGATGGAAGCATAGAGTCCCTCATGTATAGAAAAGAATGTAGGAAAAATGGTTTATTAAATAGGCAGAGTATGCGTCCTAATAGGATTTTCAAGAATATTGTGAAAAGTCAGTTTTTACATGTTTTTGGATTACATACAGGTAATGAAGATTATGTCATAGCTACAGATACTCTTACTAATGATTTTCTGACTAGACGATATAATAAACAGGATATAAAGAAAAGTCTACAAGAAGTGGACACTCTAAGAAGTACTGTTGGTTTACCCTATTCACATAGCAGCAATGTAGTTTTAATTCCACATTAATTAGACCTAGATGTGCTTTTTCACTTAGATTTAGCAGTAATGTACAAAGCATATGTAATGTTATAGAAAGCAATTGGTCGAGTCTACATTCAGATGAAGCAATCAGGGATGTTGTAGGTGATGTGCCAAAGTTTATTTTTAGGAATAATCTAGCCTTGAAAAGAAAGCTTTGCTATAAGACTCTTAGAAAGGATAACAAAGTTAGGGTTAAATATGATACTTTCCCCTGTAGATCTTCCAAAGCCTGCTCTTCTATGTCCTGTATAAATACATTTGTTCATCCAACTACATCAAGGAATTTTACCTTTAATTTACATGCTGACTGCAAGACTGAAAATCTAGTATATCTAGCTAAATGTGTAGACTGCATAGCATTTTATATAGGGAAGACCAATGAGAAATTAAAAGAACATGTTCTGCAGCATTTAGGTGATATTAGAAGGAAGAATTGTTTAAATGTGTTATATAAACATGTTAAAAGCAATCATGGTCATTCTTTTAAGTTCACTGTGATTGGCTTGATTAAGCATAATGTTAGGGGAGGTGGTATTATTAATAAGACAGAGCTTCTTGAGATGAAGTGGATAGACACTATGCTGCCACATAAACCACCAGGTTTAAATTATACTATACCTTTAAAACCTGCCTTAAAAGCAAGGTCATTAACTCATTGATGTGAACTGTTTTTTTGACTGGTCTTCCTTGGGTTTAAAAAGTCAATTGAATTTTGTAAAGATGTTATGTTAGGATCTGAAGAAGCACATTTGTGAAAGCGCTAATCCAAATTTTAAATAAACTTGAGTTTTTTATTACTTGTTGGATTTTTTATACCTGAAGCTTTGGTGGACAAACCGAGATGTTACCTTTCTACTGAATCACAAATGCCACAGCATATAAAATCAGAGTAACGTCCTGCAATATTTGAGTACTTCTGAACAGTAATCTGTACAAACTATATATCATTTAAGGAGAAATCTTTCTTCAAGTCTACGCTATCTACTAGAAAGACTGCTACATAAGATGCTGTGGGTAGTTTAGCACGTTAGCAAAAGTGCATTAATTTATTAATTTATTATTACACCCCCAACAAATGCCAAGCATCCCTGGCAGAGGATCTGTAAGAAGTATATCACTGGTTAAAGTCAAGCATTTGAGATTTGTATGCAGATGCAGTCCCCTAAATGTGCAAGCCCCTGGGTAGAGGATGCCAAAAAAGAGTTAACTGATAGTATTAAACAGTCTCCAGTAAGCTGCTCACCTTTTGAGACTCAGCCATAAGATTCCATCATCCAGGACGGACTTCAGCCGCAGCAGTAGAAGAACCCTTCATATTACAGTTTTCCAGAATTTCTTAACTTGATCCTTCCCCACAAGGCAGTAAGCATTCTTGTCACGTCCCTTGTTGCCATACAATTCAATAAGATCAGCACTGATAATATGAAAAAGCAAATCTTCAAAACAAATCTCACTTACATCCCTGCAGCTGATACTCTGCTATCAGATATACCCACCCTCCCTGTTTTTGTTTTGGTGTTAATCTTAGTGGCCTTGCAGCTGCCCGCCCCTCTTGTAAATTTGTGTTTGGATACTCCTTCTGGGCCCATCTCATTTGCTCACTAAACTGAGTGCAGTGAGATCATATTCTGATTTCAGGCACTCCTACTGTGTACAAAGAGAGCATCTGGGAAACAGAAAAAAAAATTTAAGCTTGTTTCCTGCCTTTCCTGTTAAGTGGTATAGACTATTTGTAGGCTTTTGAGCCCCCAAGCCCTTCTGTGTTGGAGGGAAGCCTTCTAGCTTAGTTTTTTTCCCTATAACTAGCCAGTTTTCTAGTTTCAGCACTCAAATCTGTTTCTTTGATCTCAGCACTTGTTCAGAAAAAAAAAAAAAAAAAAAAATTTAATCTGCTTTTACTGTACTTGTGTTTCTACCTACTTTTTTTTTTTTTTACTTTTGCATCATCTTAAAAGTACTCAATTGTATTTATTACTGCTTGGTGTAACTCATTCTAGGCCTTCTGGTTTAAACACTTGGGCTTCGGACCAGTTGTTTTGCACTGAGAGGGTTTGTGGTCTGCACTGTAGTGGCAGAACAGGTAGCTTACATCCTTCTAGGTTGGGAACTGCTGATTGAGGGCTCAGTGTCTGTTATTCTAAAAGTGTATTAATTCTGGTTTAAGCACTTAGGCTTTCAGGCCAGTTATTTTACATTAAGAGGGTTCGTGGTCTGCACTCTTGTGGGAGGAGAGGCTGGACTCTGCCCTTCTGAGCTGGGAATTTCTGATTGAAGGCTTATAGTGCATGCATATCTGAACTGCTTCTTACTGAAGTTGGTGCCTTGTTTGCTGTGGCATAGACTGGATTCGGGCCTGCTGGATCTAGCTTTGTTTGTGTAACTTGAGCACTAATCCAGGCATTCTCTAAAGTATTCAATTGTATTTATTACTGCTTGGTAGTAACTTGATTAAAGTTTAGCTGTCATTCTAAGTCTTTTGGATTAAGCACTTGGGTTTCAGACCAGTTGTTTTACATTAGGAAGGTTTGTGGCATGCACTGTGGTGGCAGGACAGGTAGCTTTCATCCTTCTAAGTTGGGAACTGCTGATTGAGAGCCCAGTGTCTGTTATTCTTAAAGTGTATTAGTTCTGGTTTAGGCACTTGGGCTTCAGGCCAGTTATTTTACATTAAGAAAGTTTGTGGTCTGCACTCTTGTGGGAGAAGAGGCTGGACTCTGCCCTTCTGAGCTGGGAATTTCTGGTTAAAGGTTTATAGTGCCTGAATATTTGAACTGTATCTTACTGAAATTGGTACACCTTGTTTGCTGTAGCATAGACTAGATCCAGGCCTGCTGAATATAGCTTTGTTTATATGCTTGTTGTTTGTTTGCTTGTTATTTCCCTGGAACGCTAATTCCACCTAATACGCAGCTTCTCAGCGCTTCTGTGGCTCACTAGTGATATCTGCATTGCTTACTGTACTTATTTCCTTGTTTCACTTGAAAGAAAGTTACTGTTTGTCGTTTTTGCATTTAAGTTACCTGTAACACATTGCACTTAAGTTACCTGGCACTTGCTCACTAAAGCAATTATATAAGTCAGCACTAAAAATTAAAAGCACTACACCCTCACTCCCCACTGGCCCTGGTTTTCAATTATTAAGGAATTCCCAATATTATTCTAGCATGTCCAAAGGTTAGTTGTCAATCTCCTCTCCGGTCCAGCTGGCGAATCTGGGAATCTTGAGGCAATGTTACAACTGCCTCATGTACACAGACAACCCTCTCCTCCTCCCAACAAATTCCAACACATGTGAGAGATGCAACCATATAGCTAAACTGGAGGCTAAGCTCTCTCAACTCAGTACTGGCATAACCAGTCAGGAGGAGAAGGAAACCATACTCACTACAATTCCAGTCTCACATAGACCTACCACGACAGCAAACCAAACACATAATCACACAAAAACGTACTCGGAGGCTCTAAATAAAGATCTGCCAAAGCAGCAGAGACCTCCAAAGCAGACACCCAAGCAGCCGCTACCCCAAAACAAAACACGTGCAACACATATCTCACAAAGCCAGTGTGCCAAACAGTCACAGCCCTTAAGACTAAACAACACACCTGATACACTTGTAATAGGTGACTCTATCGTCAGGCACACTGACGTCCCGCTCACCAGGCTGAACAAGGAGAGGGTCACGGTGAGCAGCCTGTCGGGTGCTAGGATCCGCCACATAACACAAGCACTCAGGTCACTCCAAGGCAAGTACAAATATGACTCAGTCATTGTCCATGCTGGTGTGAATGACCTGAGACGTACCTCCCTGGACTACATGAAAAGAGACATAAAGGAGCTCTCTGAGCATGTAGCCCAGGCCGGTATGACCCTGACCTTGAGTAGCATCTTACCCTCACCAAGAATGATGCCACAATATGAAGACAAGATGATCAATTTCAACAATTGGCTTAAGTACTGGTGTCATTCAAAGGGGATCCAATGCCTGTCAGCTTGGGATGATATGCTCGACAAGCCACGATGCTTCGCTAGGGACGGCTTGCACCTGTCACCCCTGGGCTTTCGGATATTGGCAAAGGCTCTTGCTACCCCCATAGTGCTTTTTTTAGGCAAGGCTCAAAAGACAAACCCACCTCCATAGGTATCACAAGGGATAAGAAACTAAGAGTAATGCTACTCAACGCCAGAAGTCTAAACCTCAAGATGCACGCACTTGAAACTCTCCTTAGCATGGAGAACATCGATATCTGTGCAGTAACAGAAACTTGGTTCAGGGCTCCCGAGAGCACCCCAGCACTACCAGGTTATACCTCATACCATGCTTTTCGGCCCCAGAACTTGGACCGAACCACAAAAGGAGGGGGAGTATCGATATTCATCAAAGATACCCACACCTCCAGGTTGGTGGCAAAGCACGAAGCATCAGAGACTATCCATGTGCAACCAACAGTGGGTAAAACTGCCTTCCAGTTTATAGCCTGCTACAGACCACCCCCCAAAACCAGGAACCCCACTCGGCCTTCCTGAGAACACTGGAAAATATGAAGGTCTCTCCAAACACCATTATATTGGGCGACTTCAACTACCCAAACATAGACTGGGAGCATTACTCTAGCTCCAACACCCTAGCCCAAAGGTTCCTAGAATTTATAAACTCAAATGCTATGGAACAACTTGTTACCACTCCCATAAGAGGGGAAAACATACTGGACCTGATCATCACCAACATGGGGACTCTATGCTCCAGACCAGAAGTGTATCCCTCACTGGTAAGATCAGACCATAAACTAATCTCACTGGATATTCACATCCCGACCCCATCCCTGCCCAGAAAACCACAGTGAAAAACTTCTCTAAAGCAAATTTCACACTCCTCAAAACTGAGGTGGAATCCTTCAAAGCCCCCGGGCCTGTGGAAAATACAGCCCAGACCGCAGAATCCTTTATAAACGCATTCTATGAACACCTTCAGGAATGCATGGATCATGCGATTCCAAATAAAACCAAGACCCAATCCTCCAAAGGCAGACGTCCTGTCTGGTGGACCCCAGCCATAAACAAACTATACAATAGAAGGAGGAAGCTACTAAATGATAAAGCAAAATCCCAAAAAGGGAAGGCATCACTGATCAGTACTAGCAAAAAACTACGGGCACACATAACATTGTCTAAGGCCAGCTTCGAGAGAAAAATTGCACAGGACACTAAGGATAATCACAAGGCTTTCTTTAGTTATGTTAGGAACCTGGGTGGTAATTCCCAGATATGCTCAGAATTAGTCCAAAATGACAAAAAATACACTGAACCCACAGACATTGCCAACATCCTAGCTGACAGGTTCAGCGCAAACTTCTCCCCACCAAAAGGGCAAATATCTATCCCAGCAGAGTGCTGCCCCCCTGACATCTCAGATGCTCAGGTAAGAGCCGCCCTCTCCAAAGCAAAAAACACAGCATCAATGGGACCAGATGGTGTCCCGGGCTGCGTCCTACATAAACTCAAAGAAGAGCTAAACCCAAACATAAAACTACTGTTCAATCTCAGCCTTACTACAGGATATGTGCCCAAAGAGTGGCGTACAGTAACAGTGGTCCCTCTCCATAAAGGTGGTGCCTCAACGGATCCTGGAAACTATCGCCCCATAAGCCTGACTAGCTTGGTCTGCAAAGCTATGGAAAGGATCATCATGGACCTCATAAATAAAGATATTGGGGACCTACAAACACTGGATCCTACCCAGTTCGGCTTTGTTAAGGGCAGATCCTGCCTCTTAAACCTGGTTGATTTCTTTGAAACAGTCACCAAGGCCATTAACGAGGGGAAGGTGGTCCACACAGCCTACCTGGACCTCGCAAAAGCCTTCGATACAATACCCCACTTGGGCATTATAGATAAGCTCACCAGCTTAAATATAAACCCCTATGTCACTAGATGGATTGCAAACTGGCTCAAGGACAGAACCCACATGGTTAGAATTGCTGGAGCCATGTCAGACTCCAAACCAGTTACAAGTGGTGTCCCACAAGGCTCAGTCCTGGGACCTCTCTTGTTCGGTATATATTTCTCAGAGGTACAGGCCAACACGGAAGGACTGTGGCTGACCAAGTTCGCAGATGACTGCAAACTGGGTGCCATAATCGACTCTCCAGCTGACACAAGCATCCTCCAAAAGGGCCTCATAGAAACAGACAACTGGTGCTAGAGCCATGGCCTCAAGCTAAATGCCAAAAAGTGTATAGTCATCCCCTTTGGCAAAAACAAAGTGCCCACAAATTACCACATAGATGGAAATCCATTAAGTACAGAAGAAGTAATTAGGGACCTGGGGACCCAAGTTGATAGCAATCTCTCATTTGACAACCACGTGGCCAAAGTGGTTAGAAAAACATTTTATATAGCCCACTTAATCATGAAGGGATTCACATCTAGATTAGGGGAGGTCATCGTGCCTCTTTACTCATCCCTCATCAGGCCCATAATTGAGTACAATGCCCCTTTTGGGATGTACCTTACCAGACACCTGCAGCAACTGGAAAGACCCCAAAAGTACCTCACCAAGAGGATCAAAGGGCTCAAACAGATGCCATATGCTGCCCGGTTAAAGAAACTCCAGCTCTACTCAGTGGCATACCGCCTGTTCAGAGGAGATCTGTGCCTGACGTATAAAGCCATGTCCAACCCGGAATTAATGGACATGCCGCACCTCAGAAAATCCAAATCCCATCGAGCTACGCGCTCGAGAGACTTGAACCTCAGCACTGAAATAAATAGGACATGCTGGAGGGACAGATTCATAACCCAGAGGCTCCCTTCACTCTGGAATAAAATCCCAGTCCAGGTTAGGCAGAGTCCCTCATTGACTCTCTTCAAGAGGAATCTTGATGAGTGGATGGGAGATTGTAGGTTTACCCCAGGTATCACTTCTGTGTCACTGTTAGATAGAGGCATAGTATACTAACCTCGAAAAAGGGCATAGCAAAATAAATTTAAAATGGGTGGTGAAAGCCAAACACATTCTGGCTAGGCTTATAAATGCCCTAGGGCAGATAGCCTAGTATGAACCTATGAACCTATGAACCTATCAAAATTCCTTCAGATGAATTCTAGTGTCCTGACTAGCTTTGCAATGATATGCTTCCACTATGAACAAAATATCTGATTTGTGAGGAAAGGTGAAAAATCACAATTACAGTGCATAGTGATCTTGCACAAGCAATGGCAAAGTGCCTTTAAGTCATGGATATAATCTAAAGGATATAATCTATGGGAAAATAAATTAGACTAGGCAAACTAGTCTGATAAGCTTTTTGGTTCCAGTAAAATATGTAGCAAAGTATGGAAAGACAATGTTATATTACCTCTTTAGGAAAATATGCTGCCAAATGAAATGTCTAACTAGAGGTCTGCTACTTTGCTATCCCATCTCATATAGTTAAAAAATAATCCATTACACATTACATATATACATCACCCTAAACAACTTGTTGATATGAAATACAGTATTAGAGCCAAACATAGAGTAAACATGACTCTGTTTACCATTTCTGAATGTCTATATACTGAAGCATGGAGGAGTATTAACAGAGATGTGTTTAAAGCTCCAACTGCAGCATAGCTGATCAACTGTTCAGCATACCTCTCAACTGTGCAGCATACCTCTCAACTGTGCAGCATAACTTTCAACTGTTCAGCATACCTCTCAACTGTGCAGCATACCTCTCAACTGTGCAGCATACCTCTCAACTGTGCAGCATACCTCTCAACTGTTCAGCATACCTCTCAACTGTGCAGCATACCTCTCAACTGTGCAGCATACCTCTCAACTGTGCAGCATACCTCTCATCTGTGCAGCATACCTCTCAACTGTGCAGCATACCTCTCAACTGTTCAGATTTTTCACAGAATGCCCAGATTTTTGCCTATTATTTTTGATCTGTTTCTTATCAAATTGTGGTTTTCTAACAAGTCACTGGCAGATCATTGAGAACTGAAGCCAGAAAATAATAGTAGACATTTGAGTTTCAGACTTCATATCCTTCAGAAAATTCATGCTAATGTAAAACTTGTTATTCAAACAACTGTCTAAGTTTGTAAGAGCAATATTTAAAAATTGTCCATATTTTTCTGCCTTTGTCCCCCTATTATTTGTGTCTTTGTCCAGATTTTTTGATCTAACAGGTTGACAGGTATGCTGTGTAGTCAGGCATAATGGTTGTGCTCATCACCGGGAGAGGGGAGTAGGGAGATGCAAATGTTTGTGGCACACCATCATGGTTCAATTTCCTTGGTGGAAACTGAGAAATAATGCTTGAGTGACGGGTGGCATGTCCTGCTTATGCCATCCCCTTCAGAAGTGAGGGGTGGTACAACACTAATGTCCATTGTACATCCAATCCTTGTGGTGTTACTGGACATATGCAAGGGTGCACAAGTAGTACAAATCAGTCTCCAACTGCAGTATAACAATGCCTCAGTTTCATTAATCTTCTCACTGGCTCTGAACATGGATTAAGTCTAATCCAGGGAGGCTAAGCCACATCAAATAGCCCCATGGTCAAGTAAAGGAACTAGGATCAGTGGATGATCAGAGCAAAAACGTGAGCAACAAATTATCCAACAGTTTTAACATTGTTAAGAGCTCCATTTGGCTAAGCAGACTGAATGATATGTATTACTATAAATGAATAATGTTGGAATTTCTAGCTACTTTCATAGAAAAGAATTTGCCTGGACATGTCAGCAGTCAGTTTCAGCATTATTCCCTTTCACAGAAATGATTCCAGGGCTCACTATTATTCCAACATTTGTCAGCATTAATTGAGAAGATTTCAGAAACTCTTGTTTAATCGATAGTCTGACAGTTCATCTCTGCTTTGCGCAAGTAAAACCAGACTGAGAGTTAGGATTGGAAAATGTATTTAATAAACTAAAATACTGGCTGAAATCTTTTTCATTGGCACATAAAACCTACAAAACAAAGGGAATGCTTCATACTCACAAAACTACAGACGATGTCAATCACTGTTCTACTGCTCCCTTTCTTGGTGCCCCTCTGTGGCTTAACTGCATAAAATATGCTGACATCTTGCTAGAGCAAGGTCATAAGTGACATCAGTGACTTAGACAAAATAAAAAGGTCTCGCGCACCAGAGTCTTAACAACCATTTGTCAAGATCTAGTATATAATGAGAAAGAACACATGAGGTGACCAGCCACAGCCTTCAAGAGCACTTTAGCATCTAAATGAACACTGTTCTCATCTGTAGCTACCTCATCTGGTACCCACCCCATGCAGTTCTCTGAACAGCCCGACCCAGCTGCGACATGAGTGAAAAAAAGTCTTCTCAAAGATGAAGAGCTCTAGGCCTTTTTCAATTGTAACAAACAGCTTGACACAAATGTAATAAGCAACTTGCTAAAGTTAAATTACCACAGATGCAGCAGTTTAGTGCTTCATCCATAACCAGAAGTACAGTATCAGCAGCCACAATATCCTTGGCTTCATAAATCAGTGCTGGCAATGCCCTTCCACACCATCAGCACCTGCTGATCATAAGCCCTGACAGCTTATACTCAGGGCTGCTGGGCTCTTCACCCCACCTTAGTTACAAATCTGACTGTGCTCATTCAAGGCACATTTTACACTGCAGCCAATTACACTTTTATGGAAAATCAGTGAAGCACTCATTCTGAACAGAAAGCTCAACCCCCCCCCCCCCCCCCACACACACACACTCTTCTAGTTAGAAAAACTTCATTTCACTTTATCAGGGTAAAATGGAATTTTGAGTCAATTCATTGAGGTAGGTAAATGCCCCCAAAGAAATATAAATCTTTATGCTAAAAACCTTACACCAAAATGCTGCGATGGTTTTCAACACTGTGAAAAATGTCTTAACTCTCAGATTGAGTCAAATGTCTCTGAAACTACTATAGGCTCATAACTTGGCATTATGTATGCCTGTGAAATTTCAGATTCACTTATATCACTCTAATAATGGTTCAACAATGCAGTCTTTGGTAAGTGATACTTATGTCCACTCCTACAACACAAAGCCACAATGGAACTATCTGCTTTATAAACACACCTTGGATACACCTGGTACCGCCCTAGTCAAATCTCAAACAAACAGAATTTGATTTTTGGAATGCCATGTGCTTTGCTTGTTTGTCAAGCTGAAATTTCTGTATGTACAGTTCTTGTTGACTTATGTCCTCTCTGCGGTCGAGTGGCCTCCGAAAGACATGCGTGAATGGGCATGCCTTTGCTGAAGGTTGGGCATCGGGCTGGCAACTCGGCACCATAAAAATCTACTGCCAATCATTAGTGGACCGGAGTTCAGCTGTGGCGACGCCTATCTGGGAAAAGCCGAAAAGACAAAAAAAAAACAGTTCTTGTTGACTCACAATGACATCTGGCTTTAACTTATAAAGTCCAAGTCTTGCTTTGACATGTCTATTCAGAAATAACAAAGCCAGTGATTTATCTGTGATGTAGCTGAGTATGGAAATCTAACTTAACAGGAATAACATAACTTTGTCTTTTTATTCTTACCAGCCTTGAATGTCTAAATATACTTTTGTGTTAAATCACTGTTTGCAGGAAGTCCTGATGGGTTCCTATCGCATGATCGAAAATTGTAAACGACGAACGCATATTGAGTGAACCTGATTGGTCGAAACATTGAAATGTCATGCGCGAAACACAGAAATCACCGTAGGGAATATTTTCCCTTGACTTCAAAGCAGTGTGATCTCGGAGTAGGAATATTTAAGTAGTGGGGGTGCAGGGGGGGTTGCCCCCCTGCCTACAGCATTTAGTTAAGTATTGTTTTTATTTTTATTTTTTTGTTATATTTTCAAAATTTCAAACATCGCTCATATGGTGTCGACCATATGGTGTTCGATGTTGGAAACTTTCAAAAATATAATACAGACCCCGTCCTGATACATAGTTGAAATAGATAACTTATAAAGAAATGATCTCAACTTGCTGATGTATGTGATATAATTTATAAGAAATGCTTACTAGTCATTCTCAATGAGCATACACCTCAGTAGTGAATATAGGGTTTATGACTATACCACTAAGATGAGTATGCAGTCTTTTTCAATATCTTCATGGAAATTCCTGCTGTTCCAATACTGCAAGTGTAGACATTTTCTGTTCCACCTGAAAAAATGCAAGACATTCTCCCAAATCCACTTAGCATCATCTCTAACTTTAGCCATTTGCATACATCTCTGTGCGACGGTCTTCATTTTTACAGTAACGGTGTCCAACATGCAAGTTGTACAGTACAGCTTTTCTCAGTTATCAGAATGATTCATAGATTCATAGACTGTTACTAGACTAATGACTTGGGGGGGGGGGGGGCTTTCTAAGCCTAGCCAAGTTTTCCTGAAAGAATAATGATGTCCTGCATCCAAATAGGACATTGAGGGCCAGGTATTTATTAGCTACCTCTGTCCATAAGGGATACGTCTCAACCTGTTAATGCAAAAAATCTGGACAAAGCTTGACAAAGCGAGGGTACAACTAGGGACATATTTTAAATATTGTTCTTATAAACCTAGACAGTTGCTAGAGTAACAGGATTTGTTTTAATATACATTTTCTGAAGTATTTGAAGTCTGAAACTCAAATGTATGTCATTATTTAGTGACTTCAGTCCTGAGATCATGCCAGTGATTTGCCAGGCCAAAAATATGAGCCAAAAATCTGGACAGTCTGCAAAACTCTGTACTGTTGAGAGGTAGGAGCACTTGTTGAGATTGTGCTTAAACTGGGTAATAGATGAACTCAGATTCACATGGGTGGGAAGCCTGTTCCATAGGAGGGGCAGTCTCTGGGACACATATTTGTCTTTCCAGCATGTTCCCTTTAAGCACAGACAAAATTCAGTTCCCTAGACCTTATATTTCTGGTATTATGGGACTTATGAATGTGTGAGAGTCATAAGTGTGGGGTTTGTGGATGACAAGTAAGCCAGGCATAGATCACCCCTTTGCAATCCCCCCTCAGCAATCTAAAGGAGAGTGAGTAGAGGGAAAGGGCTAATTTTTCCCAGATAACATAATCTTTCTGTATGGATAATTAAAATCTTCTTTTTTTTTTAAAACAAGTTTATTGTTTTTAACATACAAGAGAAATATCATAACAATTTTATACAAGTAATTAAAATAGATATGATTATAACATTCAACAAAATAACCAAAGTATTTACAAAGACATCCACTACAATCAGATCAATTAATTAAACTAAAATACCATGCTATTGAAGTTAAGATTTTTTTAACAAGTTTTGTAAATTATCCCGTACAATATAATAAGATGTTTTTCTAGTAGTTCTTGATTTTATTGTCATCAATTCCATATGGCACACTATAGTCATAACATGTTTAAATTCATTGAACGAAGGAGGTGTATCTGAAATCCAATTTCTGGTTATTATTTTTCTAGCCACTGCTAGAATAGACCATAACAAGGGAAGCTTAACCTTTTTAACACTTTGAGGTACAGGTGTGTTGAATAATATAAGAGATTTAGAAATAATGAAATTATCTGTAAAAAGAGCCTGCAAAAATTCATTAATTGACTTCCAATATTCTTTCAATTTTATACAGTCATAAAACATATGAGCCCAGTCAGCATTAATTTCTACATTACATCTTTTACATAGATTATCTTTATTATTTATTTTATTCATCATCAAATAAAAGGATCTATGTAAAAATTTCCATGTAAAAAGTCTCCAGACAATGGAAGACGTAGTTTTATAGGCAGATTCCAATATATATTGTTTATCTTCTTGATTTGGTGGGTCACCATTAATGGAAGTGAAATAATTCCAGTAGGTATCTACACTGTAAAAAGTTTCTTGTCTGATAATTTTATGTATGTATGAAAGCTTACCTTTATCAGAAACTTTATGTTGTAAATTTAATATCAAGTAATCAATCAGTGTTGGGATAGATTCTTTAACTGTTATAGACATTAGATCAATTTTATCAATGAGATGTTGTCTAAAGGTCTGAACTTCTAACCAACAAGATTCTCTTAGATCAAATTCCTGTTTTAAGAAATCTAGATTTTTAACTTTATTATCAGATAGCAACTGATACCAGTACTTTAGATCATTATTTGTAGCTAAATGAGTTCCTTCAGAAGTGGATGACAAAAGCATACCTCGAGTATACATTATAGGGAATATAATAAAATTCCATTCCTTATATTTAGGATGCATGAATATAAAATTACGATAACTAATAATAATGTTTAATGGGTAACTAACTATATATTTAGGTGTAATAGGTGAAGTACAAAATTATTTTAGTAACCATAGCATGGAGTTATTTACAATCATATTTTTATGTGTTAAGGAGATTTTCATGAAGTGAATACTAACTAGCTCCCAGTAATCTTTCCATTTTGCAACATATGACTGATCTATTAACAAAGTAATAACTTTTACAATAGAAGAGATAGTATATAAGTTAAAGTCTGGAAAAGAAATACCCCTTGAGACCAGCTATTAGTATGTTTCTTTAATGCAATCCTAGGTCTATTAGGTGCCCATAGGAAATTTAACATTAGTGCATTTAATTTTTTGATAATTATTTTTGTAGGTGGGAGTATTATTGATTGTATTAAGTATAATATCTTGGGGAATATTATCATTTTAATAATTGCAAGTCTCTCTTCCATAGTAAAAAACATATTATTCCAGGTATTGAAAAGATTTTGTATATTAAGAAGACAGGTATTATAATTATTATGTATAATAAATTTAATATCTTTAGTTAATATTATACCTAGATAAGTTATCTGACCTGAATTGGGTACATATTTAGTAAAATCACTAATGAGAACATTTTTTCGTGTATATATAGGTAGTATTTTAGTTTTTTCTTCATTGAATATTAAACCAGAAATACTTTTAAAATTCATCATTTTATCAAATAGAGACTGCATAGAAGAATTAGATCCTGCTGATGTAATTAGAACATCATCTGCAAATAGTTGAATTTTAGTTGTTGTATTTTCATCTATTTTAAATCCCTCTATATCAGTACTATTTCTGATCAGATTGGCCCAAGGCTCCATTATTAAAGTGAATAATAGTGGAGAGAGTGGACACCCTTGTTTTGTACCTTTAAAAATGGGTATTTTTTGTGAGACATATGTTCCTATCTTAATATAAGCCAATGCTCCTTTATATAGATGCTCAATTAGATTTACAAATGCATCTGAGAAGTTTGTGCACTTCAGTAAGGTAAACAAGTAGTCCCACCTTACTGAATCAAAAGCTGAACTTATATCAAGACTAATAAGTGTTAAATCTTTCTTTTTCCTATTTGCAAAATCAATTAATGTTAGAGTTCTCCTTATATTATCAAAAGTATTTCTATTTACAATGAAGCCTGTCTGATCTATATCTATAATGCCAGGGATGATTGTCTTCAATCTATCAGCAAAAATACTCATAAACATTTTATAATCAACATTAAGTAATGAAATGGGTCGATATGAAGTACATCTAGTTGGGTCTTTATTAGGTTTATTGGCGAAATAAATGTGTATTGCCAAGATGGGGGAGTTATTAGCTCATTTTGGGCCAAAATAAAAACCTTATGTATTAATGAGTATGTACTTTTAGAAAGAATTGTATATATCTCTGGTATAATACCATCATTACCTGGTGCTTTGTTTGATTTAAGCTTGTTTATTTGTGTAACAACCTCTGTATATGAAATGCTTTTATCCAATAGTTTAATCTGTTGTTTATTAAGTTTTTTATTCATGTTTGTAGTTATAAATTCCTTTATTTTATCTTTAGTTTCCATGTTAATGTTATTATGATTAATTTTGTGAAAGTGATTTCTAAATTCATCTAGTATTTCTGGTAGACTAGAAACATTCTTCTTTTTCCTTAGAGAGAAAATTTATTTGAGATGATTTTGCTTATTCAACCTTTTTGTTTTGCTTTTAAGTCTATGTAAGTATTTGGGGCTTATTGAGTAAGACAAAAACTTGTATTTCTCCAAAGTTATTTTAACTTTATGAGTTAAAATTTATTTGTATTTCTCATTTAGTTTGTTTATTTCTTCAATGACTTTCTTATCCATAATATTTTCTTTATTATTATGTTTATAAGAGTCTAATTGACTTTGAATATCTAACAATTCCTTATCCCAAGATTTCCTTTTCATTATTATTATGCCATCTGATACTTTGTCCATATAGATATGATTTTAAAGCATCCCAAACATAAACAATGGAGACTTCAGGAGTATTATTTATGTCTAGAAAATGTTGTACTTCTGAAAGTATATATTCTTTATAGTCTTTTAGTTGAGTTAAGTATGCTGGTATCCTTTTGATCTGAATATTGTAAGTATTTTTTATCATGAACTCAAAAACAATTGAATTATGATCAGATATAGGACATGAAATGATTTTAGAGTTAATTAATTCTGTTACCATCTGGTTAGAAATAAAGACTCTATCTATTTTTGAATAAGTTTTGTATCTGTTAGAAAAAAAGGTGTATGGTAATGATTTCGAGTCTATATGATTATTAATATCATTTAAATGATAAAAATTAACAAAATCCTTTAAATGTTTTGCATTAGATGTAATTTTCCTTTTTCCTATAGTAGTAGTATCATTTTCATGTAGGATACAATTAAAGTCACCAGCTAAAATAATATCTCCTATAGAGAATGATATGATCTTATCAAGATTGTATTTCACTGTATTAATACCAACTCCAGGTATCCAATATACATTGATTAATGTATAAGTCTTCCCATTAATTTGTATTGTAACCATACAAAACATTCCTTTATCATCTTGATAAGACTTAATAGTTTTAGGAATGGGCATACTTTTATTCCATAAAATAGCCACTCCTCTTTTTTTGAGTGTGCTCTGAACTAACCAATACTGTATATTTGTTTGTGGCTAATTTATCAATATCTTTTTTCAGGAGATGTGTTTCTTGAAGGAAGACTAAGTTGGCCTTATGTAAATTAATGTATCTTATTAGGCTTGCCCTTTTACACGGATTATTCAGTCCATTAATGTTTAAAGAAATTCCTTTTAGAGAAGTCATTTGGCATTTTTAAAACATATAAAACTTATAATCAGAATAACAATTAACAAAATAAGTAATGTTATACCTCCTCCTTTAGGTGTACCTTTAGATATAGCTGTATTTATTGAATCTCTTATGGGATTTTGTATAAGATTCAATTTTGTTTGTAGTGACAATAAGCTTACAAAATGTATTGTGGATGTCAGAACTATATACATACAACAGTGAACAAAAGAAAATAATGTAAGGATTAAACCTTGCACCCAGCCTGGAGTTAAAAACTCCAACTTGGAGTAGTACATACTACTCAAGTTAACCCCCTACCCTAAGCAGCAGTACCTCAGCTGCCACCTTATCAATTTAATACTAGTTATTATTAACTTAAATTAACAACTTTCAATTAGATTATCTGGTAAGACAAAGCTATACATTTGATAAATCAGCATCATATAAACTAAGAGAAACTTTTAAAAACTATTCATATCGCTATGTACATCTATTTAATATAATACATTTATACTCAAATAGCATTCAAATAAACTTGATATTAGGAACCAAGAAGAGAGAAAGAAATAAAAGACGTGAGAGAAGGAGAGAGAGAGAAAGAGAAAAAAAAAAAAAAAAAAAAGGAGGGCATATCTACATATTAATTTATTCAAAGTTTGTAAAAATAAGTTCTAATGCTCATTTAAATCAATAGCTTTGGCTATTATGGTTCAGACATTACATATATTAAGATGTACCTATTTTCTGTCATATAAATGCAGTTAACAGCTTCCAAAAGACTTTAAATTACTTGTATCAGAGCTTTTTTCTCATACTTATTATTGCCAATAAAATAAAATATTATATTTATAGAAATTGTTATAAATCATACTGCATAGCTATGTAAATTCTCAGAAACACTTGCATTATTGTGAAGAAAGCCATCTGTATTTTGTATATCTAAACTGCTGCTTTAAAATATGTCACATGACAACTTCTTCCAAAATAGAATCATAAAGATATTTATGCTTATCAGTCAGATAAATCAAATGAATTATAGCAATGTATATGTTTAAATCATAAGTTTTTAACATACATTAATATGCTGCAGTCAAGTAAACTTTCAAAAACACTTGTATAAATGTTTCACTTTCTATGCCTTCTAAAATATCACATTTGCTTACTATGAGATACTGAATCATTTAAAATCATTATAACTTTCATATTTTATAAATTATAACATGAATAAGTAAGTAGTTATAAAAGATAACTCACATTTAAATGTTATAGAGTTTATTTTCCATCGCAGAGTCGCATTTGCAGCAGTTCTACTTCCTGGTAGAGTGTTCTTCATGAATCTGCGATGTGTCAGTGTGAATTCAGGGGTCAAAGTTCAAATTGACTGCTTTCAGCTTCTCTGCGTGAATTCTGAGTGTTGAAGCTTTTAAAACAACTCGAGGACACTGTTAACGAGGTAACCCACATCCCAAATTGTCTCCCTTAACATTCTGGCGGGAATTTTGTTAAAAACAAGTGACTGACATTCATTTAGCAGTAGAAATGAAGCTAAACATAGCAATACCTTCTTAAAGTATTTTACAAGTTATTACAGCCTCTATGAAAGTGAAACTAAGCCCACAGTTATTAATATGTAATAGAACTAATTATTTATGCCCCATTTCAATTTTCATACAAATCTTATTATTTACTGTACCAGTATGATCAAAAACATGTCAATATATTAATATGAAAGAAAATAAAGAGAGAGAACAGAGAAAAGAAAAAAAGAGAGTAGAAAATAAAAAGAGAGTAAAAGAAAAGATAAAAAAATGTAAAAGGAAGCTATAAAAAGTATTTACAGTGGAATATTACTTGCTGTTTATATTAATAAAGATGGATATGAAACATACTATTTACTATTATTTAGTTCTAATTATTATTAATTAAAGCATGACAAATTATTTATAAACAAGCATAAGCAATATAATCAAGGAAGTATAATTAGCAATAGCATTTAAACAACATATATACTTTTTTACAAGGAATAAATAAGTTATTATTCCTTTTATCATATTTTCATTACACTTCTCTCCCTGCCCTCCCCCACCCCTTACCCACTGCATAAACTAAATAGAATGTCATTATTTAAAATAAAGGAAAAGAAGAAAAAGAAAAAAAAAAGAAAAAAATGTATCAAGCTACTAACCTTAGTTCTCTTTGTCAGAAAGAGAAACATATTGAATGATAGCTTGTTATTAGTTCCTCAAATATTTTGAATGATTATGAAACAAAAACAGATCTTTGTACACAGAAAATAACTTTGATTAAATCTTTTTCAGAATATTTGTGGCTTTCTGAAAATGCAGTAACTATATTTAAAAAGATTAATAATGAAGAAAAATAAAGAGAGAAAAAAAAAAAAAAAAAACATAGAACAAGTCATTTGTTTTTTAGTCTCTTTTTCTTCTCTGAAGTCTTCCACGAAGTTTCTGTTGCCAACCTCTTTAATGAAGGACTAGCCCATTCCATTTCCTCTATTTTATCCAAAATCTTATTTTTTTTGATAAACAGCAATGCAGAGTCTAAGTCATCAAAAATTTTAGGACCATCAGGAGGGAAGATTTTTAGCTTGGCAGGAAACAGAAGGTAGGTTTTAAACTGTGCTTTCTTAAGCTCCCTTATTAATGGCAGAAAATCTTTTCTTTTAGTTATTACCAAGGAAGAATAGTCATTGTCAAAACATACAGTTGTCTCATTAATTTTAACAGGAGCTTTAGCCCAAGCAGATTTAAGAACCATCTCTTTATCAAAAGATGATAGAAATCTAACTATAACTGATCTAGGATACTTTTTGTTAGAGTTAGTATTAGCTATAGATCTATGGGCTCTTTCGATACCAAAAGAAAATGCTTCTGGTAAGTCTAAAGTTTTAGGGAGCCATGTTGTTAAAAAAGAAGTAATATTGTTACCTTCAATATTTTCTGGCAGTCTAAAAATCCTAATGTTATTGCGCCTAGATCTATTTTCCAGGTCATCAAGCTTTGTTTGTAGATGTGTATTTTGTTTCAGCAAAAACTCAATGTTGATTTTCTCTTCTTGGATTCTATTTTCCATGTCATTTACAGTCTCTTCTATGCCTGTAATCTGGATCTTCTGTTGTTGCAAGTCTATATGTAACAAGTCTATTTGTTTTGTAGTTTTTTTTCTATGAAGGTATCAATTTTAGTATCCAGTTTATCCATCTTAGCAGTAAGTTGCTGGATTGTAGATATCAGAGACTGAAGTTCTTTCTTGATGCTGGAATCTTGAGAATTTGTCTTACTGGAACTCATTTCAAACAGATAAACTGACAGGAAAATTTCCAAGGTGATTTCTGACAGGAATATTATTAAAATTTTCTTTCTTTTTTAGATATAATTCAAGAAATAGATAAACCAAACATATTTAGAAAGAAAATTACTTCATAAATTAATTTTTAAAGTAATTATTTCCTGTCAGTGCAGTGAAATTGGTGGAGCTGAAGTGATCTGCTGCTATCCTGTGTTCATCCTTGGCCACGCCTCGATAATTAAAATCTTCTGATGCAATACACTTTTACTCTCTTATCTAGTCTGTGAGACAAGATCTGGCATCCTAGGTTTTAACAGAATCACCAGTTCCTTGTCATTTTCATTTATTATTTCAATGACATTTCTTGTATATGTGCATCTACTTATGTACCCTGTCTTACCTTGTGGTACTTTGTTTGTAATTTCTGAAAGTAAAATCTTTGACGCTTTATATCTACTACCATTTGGTTTTGGTGCAATACACTCAGTTTGATAAGCATTCATTGGTAGGCACTCAGATAGCAGGACATTCAGCTTAGTAATGGTGAGTCTGTCTGCACTTTGATATCAAATCCCTAAATATCTTTTGCAAGCATTCATCTGAACAATAAGGAGGCAAATATTTGGAGGCATGGTTTGCAGAAGTTGTAATTTCAACACCACTAATAAAGTTTACTTTGAACTTTAGAACCACAGTCTCAGTTTGTACCATCACAAAATAATGAGATTCAAGAGATGCAATTCAAGTTAAATGTATTATACATTTATTGGCCACAAAATGTTGTGATGCAAACTCTAATGACACTAAGTCAGCCACAGGAATCTAGTGCAAGCCACTGGAGCTATAAAGCAAGAAAGGTAAACAGGTTATGTCAGTCAGGCTCCCCAACATCTATGCTACATAGTACTCCTACACTCTACCTTCCAGGGGAAAGATGCAAGGTTGGTTAATGTTGCAGGTGCAGCAGATTAAAAGATTTATTTCTGTATATTTGGTGATCATACAGGTGCACAAGAGATGACCAGGGAGCATCCTGACTAGGTGGAAATACCTCTTAAACTGGCCCCTCTTGATGCAAAGGAATGACAGGTCTGCTCCAAGATTCTCCAGGATTCTTGAGCTCAATCTGTTATGGAAAATGAATCCAACAATCCTTTAAAGCAACCTCAGTTTTACTACTTGTATCTTTATTTCTTATCCTCACAATCACAAATCAAAGCTCTTGGATACGGGTGAGTATAGGGACTAAGACAGGCCAGTAAATTGTGAGCTTTTTAACATGACTTATCACTTGTTTCATCACTGTGGTCTGGTAAAATACCTGCAATATTGCTACTGCTGCACCCATACACAGAACCATCTCACAATCGTCTCTGTCCTCATTTGTGAACAAGTCCAAAAGATACTTAAACTCTTAAAATAGCAGCTTCCTCCAAATCTCCAAATCTGCAAAGAGCAACCTGCTTTCTTCTGGAAAAGACCCATGACCACTGATTTGGAGATATTAATTTTCATTTAATTTGCTTCACATTCAACAGTGAACTATTTTTAGTGCATGCCAGAGATCACTTTCATTTAAGGCTATGACAATGATATTAGAGAATGACATCATTTGCAAACAAGTGAGATGCAAATCATCCCTAAACTGGAACTCTGGACTATTTTCCAATGTGCGTGTGTGTGTGTGTGTGTGTGTGTGTGTGTGTGTGTGTGTGTGTGTGTGAGATATATATATATATATATATATATATATATATATATATATATATATTTTTTTTTTTTTTTTGATAGATAAGTATACACACACACACACACACACACACACACACACACACACATTCATATATAGAGAGCTATTAGTTCACGGTGAATGGCAGTGATCAACTGTTGCAAAACTTTGGAGAAAATTTGAGATTCACCAAAAAACAGTGCTGGCACTTTAGATTGTAATTGTTTCCTCTTGAAACACATCATCATTCATTTCTAGCACTTATAATTTGAAACATTTTGATTCATAACCTGTATATGTTTTCATTTTAACACAAACCTCTATAACAAGTTCTTCCCTCACAAAGCTGGTCCTCTTCCTTTCACAATAGCTAATAACTGTTTTTTTTTGCTTTTCAGATCACATTATAACCATAATCTGACCCATTACAGAAAAAATATCATCAGTGTATGTTGTAATCATTGTGGCTTGTAATAACGTCTTTGGAAACATAGACGGAAACATCTTCTCAAATAATAAGAATTTCTGATTGCATTATTTTCCATTTAATTTTTTTCATTATTTACCAGAAAATAAGACATAAGAAATGCTTTTATTTTTATCATTTAATATTGAAAACAGTTTTGATTTTGTTTCATCTTTAGAAACATATCATTTTAATTTTTACTCATTGCTTGAGAATGTTTTACTACAACATGCTTATTTTATATTATTTCAACCTTACACAATTAAGTCTCTTTGCTACATTAAAGTTGCAGTCTTTTGGTGAAGATTTTTATTATTAAATAATAAAAAATATATTTTTATTGTAAAATTCAGCTGATGTACTGCCTCAAAAGGTTCTTTGTGCTTCCACAATTGTAGTGCATCAATGTCTACAGTTACTATACTCAATGCCATTTTAAATGCCCTTGGAGATTTTAGATTTGATATGGATAACAGCTTTGTCAGACAAGCTTCATTGTGAGTATCACTGACAACTCTGTTTCTTAGGTCATCACCAAGGGTTGCACCATACTCGGAGTTCTGGGCACATTGCTTCAGTTCAGCTGAGTATTTCGAGAGTAAGAAAGTAAAAAGCGTAAGGGAAGTGAAAACTGCAGGAAAGCAGAGTGGTCTGTGTTATCTGGCCAGTAAGATGACAAGCATATTTAGCTTGTCATTTGAGGAAGAATGATTTATGTTTCAGATCTAAATTGAGATTACCAGAGACTAGTGCCTAGAATACAGCAGGAATAATTGGATTGTGGCATTTAAAGAAGTGTACCTGAGAGGCTATGATCTCCAGTGATGTATGTGAGTGCTTATTGTATATGTTTAGCTGTTATTCAGCACCAAAGACCAAGTTAAAGTAGTTATAAGTTGTTTAAGATTAAAACATAATTAACCCTTTCCATTCCTTTTTAGTTATTAGCGCCCTGTCCTTATTTCTGTACAGCTATTTTTAATAATTCATAAGCTTGGAAATGTATTTCCATAAATTTAAACATGCAGCTAATTTCTTTTACAGAGCTTGTGTCCCAGGCTGTACCTGACAACAGTTACTAAGGTACATCTGGCATTTACCCATTCAACAAAGAAAAGAACACATTAATAAATACATGCGTACAAAAGCTGTCATGGTACAGTGGTAGCATTGTCACCTCACAACAAGAGGTTCTCCCGTTCGATTCTTGGCTGGTGCGCCTTCTGTGTGGAGTCTGCATGTCCTCCCTGCAGTCGAGTGATGTTCAAAAGACATGTGTGAATGGGTGTGCCTTTGTTGAAGGTTGGGTGTCAGGCTGGCACCTTGGCACTGTAAAAATCTACTGCCAATCATTAGCAGACCGGAGTTCTGCTGTGGCGACCCCTAACCAGAAAAAGCCGAAAGAAGAACAACATAAAAAGCAACAGAGAAGGAAATGCATGATGCTGGTCTCTAGAAAACATATTTACAGGATGCCGAGTCATATTTCTTTTCTGACTTGTATAAAAGCCAAACACACACACACACACACACACACACACACACACACACACACACATACACACACACACACACACACACACACACACACACACATGCATTTGACTGTAATTATTTTTCCCTGAGCGGCAGTTATTCATATTTGGGTTGTGAAATTAAATTGAATTATTTTTTTTGTTCTTAATTGCTTTGTGTTTTATGCAGAAACAGCCATGTAAGCAAATATGTACTGTCTTTTAACATGTTAAAATTACTGTACCATGAAGGGCAAGATCACATAAAACTGCATTTTAGTTAGTGTGCATCCTACAAGTTGATAAGTATTGCACATTTGTGTCAATGGGTGTGATTTGGAAATCACTTGCAAGAGAAACTGGAAGTCCATGTAGCCAGCAAGGGGCAAAATGGCCACCCATAACCTGGAAATAAGTGTTTGCAGAATGCGGTGCCTAGTTGCTTATGTCCCGCTTATGTGGTGCTGTATGTCATCAGCTAAGAAGGTAACCAAATATTCCCTCAGATGGTATTACGATTAACATCTCATGATTCTGAGAACAGGCAGTTAGGTCAGCACAACTGCTAACTGGAATCTAAAAATACTTGACATATAGGGCTTGCCATTATCCTGTAAGCATAAACAAAGTAGATGTGAGATCATGGGCTCTGCAGAACATAAGCAGTACATACAGGGATGGTCGGAGGTGCAGTAGTGTGTGCCACTGACATATTGGTATAAAAGCTAATACTTACATCTGTTCTCTTCAGTATTCTGCACAAATATGACGCATGAGCTTCATGCATGCTTACATAGTACCTTTCAACCCTACCTGAATCATGGACACTATACAGCTGTGTTTATGAGCTATTCACTTGCACAGCTATTTTCCTTGTGATGACAAGACACTGCAACCTAGAAAGGTATGACTTTGAGTTACATTGCAAAGAAGAATGGTCTGGCAGATGGGGCCTCTATTGCTATGTGAGGTCACTTTTATTACATGGAGTCGGTGCCATACACTCCCCTTCAATATAGAGACTACTGCTGGGGTCACTTATACAGACATGCTTCTGTTTTGTATCCATATCTCTCAACCTCTTAGCACAAGAAATCTGGACAAAGCCTAATATAATGGGGAGACAAAGGTCCAATAAAAAGGGATAGATTTTAAATAATGCTCCTATAAACTTACAAAGTTGCTAGACTAACAGAATTTGTATTAGTGTGCATTCTTTGAAGGTTATATAGTCTGAAATTCATATCTATGTCATTATTTAGTTACTTCAATCTTCGGTAATTTGCCAACAAAACTCAAATTATATGAGGAACAGATTAAAATATGAGGCAGAAATCTGGACATTCTGTGAAAATCTGGACAGTTGTGAGGTATGTGCATATCCAAGTCAATCCAGATAGCTGAGTTTTGTACAAAGGCTACCAAAATGATTTCAAACAGTTATACTAATTTATTTCTGGTGTGTGTGTGTGTGTGTGTGTGTGTGTGTGTGTGTGTGTGTGTGTGTGTGTGTGTGTGTGTGTGTGTGTGCGCGCGTGTGTCAGATCTGTGACGTATCTTTGCCTTAAGCAAAACTGGACTTTTTCACAAATATAAGCCTATGTGTACAGACAAATAACAATATCAGTTGTTTCACATTCACATGTTACTATTGCATAAAAAAGAAAGAAGAATGAATAAGGATAACACTGACTAACAGCACACTCATTATTTTAATAGACCCAACCTGATATGCATGTACGTGCATGTATGTACACACACACACACACACACACACACAAACATATGCATATGCACACATTTCTGTGTGTGTGTATGTATATATACAGCTATATATATATCTTTGCTAAATTTGCAGTTGTGTCTTTAAAAGTGTGTGTTGATTTTTAAAAATGTGTAACATCCTCTTAAGTGGACTACAGTGTAAAGTGGGGTAATATTCTAAAAGATCAATAGTCAGAAAATGCAATAAAAATAGCTAGATATAAAGGTGTTACTTGTAAACTACTATTGGACAAAAGGGAGTAATCTGGACCACTATATGTAGGAAGTTAGCTCTTCATCTGGAGCATCATTGAAATTAAGACCTAGATTATTATGACAGTCCTATCAGGACTAACATGGAGTTTTCTATATAAAGTATACCTTCTCTTTACAGAGATTAACACTAGTCCTGGGAGAGATCTATAGCCTGAAATCTCTTAAGGCAGACTATTTGGTGGAGAGGCTAAACAAGACTGTATGTGGTAGACTGCTCCAATGAGACTGAGATCTAAGTGGGCTATATTTGTATTTTAAACAATGCTGTAGAAAGATAAACCTGTGTTGTTATGTATATCTAGCCCCATTGTCTACATGGACTTACACTGGTGGAGAATGTGTGCAGCTGGTGAGAGACTTGTTGATTTTTAGCTGTGTGCAGTACTTATACTGCCAAGTGGAAAACATATTTTGAGCTACAAATTCCATACTGCAGTGTGACAGTTGTGTTCCCAGCATGGTTAGCTGGTGATTACAACATGAAAGAACTACTGGAAAAACGGTGCCATCAGTTTTACTTTCCATTTGATTCTTACATGATCTGAACTCCCTAATGGTTCCAGGACAGTATCAATACTGATGTCCATTCTTGATAACACTACAGCTAACAACATTTTATTTTTTATACTAAGATGTATGTGTCAGAAATAACCGTTTTTGAAGTATGCAGAATAATTTATGGTCAGATTGCTTAAATGAACTTAAATTTTACGTGTTCACAAAAGGCATATAAAAATCACCTGCTATTATCATCCTGTTAAATATTGTAAACTCATTAAGTGCTATTATGAATTGGTACAGTTCTGTTAAACTTTGATTTGGACTTCTTTATAAATCTAATATAGTAATTGAATTGGTCATGTCATCAGTTTGATCTATAGTATTCCTGTATCTTCTTCCCGCCTAAACTAAACATTTTCCACCATTACCATGTCTTTGAGATGCTACCCACATCAGTATTATTCACTTTATATGCACCTGCAGATCTAATAGCTTATTATTCAAACCAAAATCAGGGGAATGGATTTGACATACAGGTTACAAAACAGGCTATAATTTTATTGTGGTTTAAAGGTAAACTGGATCCTGTATGTTACTAGAAACAAGCCAGTCATTGAGTAACCAAACTAAAAAATGCATAAGGTACCTGTATAGGAAATTAAGATGAACTGATGAGAAACATTGAATTAAAAGTAATTTCAAGAATGGTATATATACACAGAAACTTACAAAAAGTGTTAACACAAAAACACGGAGGATATAGATATAGAAAAAATGCAGTTGAAATGGAATATTCAGTAGAAATTGAGTACAGAAAATGACAGAAGTAGGAGAATATGGAGTTCTAAGGTAATTTCTGCTAGTGTAAAGCAGAGGCTGTAAATAAAGGAACATTTTGTGCAATAGATACCTATACAAAAAGGAGGTAAAAGCAATTATATTTTTTATTCTGAGATACCATTCACAGTGAAAGGGCAAATATGTAAGAAAATAAAGTAAAAGGATGGCATTCATGCAAACAAGGGTAAAGAGAGAGAACAACCTAAAAAAAAGAAAGTACTTAGGAGGCCTGTACTGATAATTGAGAAAGTAAACAGGTAATTTTGTTTAGCACTTCCTTTTGAAGAAGAAAACACGGAAGAAGTTGAATTACCAAAATTTGTGGAGTGGAAATGAAATCTGCCATCATAAGGTAGGTTTCCGGAAAAAAAAAAAATCCAGAATTACTGGAATTACAAGTAAGCCATATGAATTTAAAGAGGCACAATGAGAACATAATACTTTAACTAGAGCAAGAAAGAACTGATTAAGGTTCTAAAGTAAAATAAAGAGGAGGATGTTCCCATTACCTCTTCCTTCTATTCTGAGTTAATATATTTTATTTATTTATTTATTTATTTATTTATTTATTTATGCACGCATGCATGATTAGTTGGCCAGGTTCATCCTATTAAGCCATTGGTATCTTTTCATGGGAGCAGACCTAAGGTGGTATTCATACTAACTAATGGAAATTACACCAGGGCTTCAGAGAACTTCCTCTACTTTTTTCTTGCGGGTGGATCATAGGGTACCTGAAGGAGGAAAGATGGTGAAGAGAGGAGAGGTATTAGAAGTAACAACATTTACAAGAATCATTTGTTTCTCAATACAAAGTGGAAAAATATAGATCATTAACAAAAATTTAAGAATAAAAAGTCGGAATTATTTTGTTACAGAAGCTGTGCAAGTTGCCTGTGACACACATTGCTGTCATTATCTTTATACAGAAGATAAAAAGTGATTTCCTTATGCCTAGCATTACTCATATAAAGGGAACTTGAAATGGATTCTAGGAAAAATACCTCCAAAACAACATGACTATGTTAGTCCATTGAAATATAAGAATCACTTAACGATTTTTGATGCATTAAAATACCCAGAGTACAAAGATGTAATGAATGGACTGAAATATAATTGTAGTCATAAATGAATACAAAGACAAAAACTGTGTCAAGCCACATGAAACACCTAGTACTCTATTTCTGGTTTGCTGTAGTAACACCAATAGAGGTAATTTAGGTCTGAATGTTTTGTGATAACACCATTCCTTTGTACTTATTTGGCCAAGAATTCTGTCCAAAGCCAAAAAGAATGGGGGCAGGGGGTGGTGACAAATTCAGGAACAAATTTTAAGCATTACTCTAATCACTTAAAAATGTATTAAAACAACAGGTTTTAAATCAACATGCATTTTTTGAGCAACAAGAAGTATTGAACTCTTTCTCTCTCTCTCTTTCTCTCTCTCACACACACATACACACCCACACACCCCCACACACATACATACATACATTCATACCCCCTTTGCATGCTAGCCATACAGTCTTGGGAACAGACCCTGGAATACAGTTTGCTCCTGAGGGCAGCCTATATACCTGCTCTGAAGAACTCTAAGATGTATCAGTTAAACAGGACCTCATCAGACCCTTATAAGTGGATGCTAGACAGACAGTGCTGGCCATAAGTAAATTAATGTCTTAGGTAAAAAGGCTCTGTGCACACCCCACATTACCCACACCATCCTGGCCTATTCATACCATCTGATTACTTTGTTTTTTTTTTCCTTTTTCTCACAGATTGTCTTAATCTTCAATTTTTTCCTGCAGCTGTTCATTCATCCATATAACTTGTTCTATCTAGGCAAGAGTGCACTCTTAAAAATGTGGAGGAAACAATTGCATTAAGCTAGAGGGTTTGGGGGCCATTTTCATGGGAGTTCTATATCCTCTGAGGTGCAACTTAGAGTTTTTAAACAACATTTTTGTCCAGTGATGCCCTGTATAAAAACATGTTCAAAAAAGAAGTTTAGTCTTCTTGTTCAGCTGTGTTTTCCTGCATCCTTTCAGCACATGCTACTCGACCAAGATTACATTATAATAACTGCAGTGTAAATTATTCCATTAAACCAGAAGTTCGGGAGCCATCAGGCCCTCAGAATCCATGAAGGTTGTAGATACCCTGATATGCATTATAGATTTTTTAAACAGCCTTTTCATTGAATAATGGCCTGAATAAAAAGCATGGTTAAGGAAAGAAATTCAGTCTTATTCTTCAGCTTTGCTTTTTTGCATCTTTTCAACATACCCTAAATGACCGAGACCTGCACTGTATTATCTAAATTAAGCTAGGGGTCTGGGAGGTGCTAGGCACTAAGAAGCCATGAGGTTATAGATGGTCTGGGGTGGGTTTTATGGCCTTTTTTACATCCTTTTGGTCTAATGATGCCTAAAGAAAAACATGTGAACAGAAAAGAAATAGAAAATAAATTCATATCTTACCTTATTATTTCAAGGATTAAATAAGTTGCATCTAAATGCTGGTGCTCATAGATTACCAAACACAAGTTTCACAAAAAGCTGAGAAGACAACTACAGTATGTCATACCAGAGAATACAACCCCCCCCCCCCATCCAAGCATAGTGAGCTTCTATATACACCTGTGAGCAGGTCTGTTCTAGACTAGGTGGGGTTCACAGCAGAGGTCACTACTAAGCCTGTGTTAAAATCCAGCCAATAACCCCAAGAAGCTCTGAAGTTCTGAGTATTTTGTAATGCATTTTATCCATAATTTATTTGTGTGATGACTGTTAAAATGAGCAACTGACAAAAGTGTCAGTTGCTTTCATCCAGACAGTCCCACCAAGTCAGATGGAGAGATAAGTATGTATTCTGAGACTACCACGTCTATAGAACAGGCTCCCCATCCATGTGAATCAGAGTTCCTCCCTAACCCAATTCAAGTGCAACTTGGACAATTGGATGGGAAACCGGAAATTCATCTATGGTTTGGCACCTATGTCTCTAATGGACACAGGTAACCTGTAAATGGTTCATCTCCCAGGCCCATGCTTACACTTATCAAGGGTATCAGAACTTGTCAGAGATTTGAGATGTATGGCTAGGCTTAAAAAGGCCCTTGTGGTCGTTAGCCTAGTAAACACGTATGAACCTATGAACCTAAGAAGGAACAACTGTACCAGAGGAGATGATTGAAATTTTATCACAAGTTAACAAGAAAAAACTTAGTGCTCACTGTTTAACTGCTAAAGCTGAAGATGGCTTGGACATTGACACATTGCATAGAATGATGGAAGAAAAAGAATCACCCAGTACCACTGCATTATATTGTCTGAAGCTGTTGAGGAAAATGTTTCTCAAAACAATGATAATGCTTTTCAGGAATTTGAGGTTGTAAACAAAGGAGCCTGAGTGGAAGGTGATTTGTAGACACAATCTGAGGAACATGGGCAGGATATCAGAAGAGAGGTTACTTCTAGGAAAAGTTACATAGTGGAAGCAGCAGAGTCGAGAAGAGAGTGGAATAACATGTCTCTGAAAAAAGGAAACGGACAGTTTGAATATGCATTTAAAAAAAAGCAGTATTAATGATAGATAAGTGGTCTGGAAAAATGGTATTGAACTTTTGGGCTTTAAAGACTAAGATATTGACTCACTCGTTCATTTTGAGGTTGAAGATTTTATGATGTATCTTTAGAATCATTCATGTTCAGAAACAAAATCATGAGTATGAGTGTCTGTAAAAATATTTTTCCATAAAATAAGTACTTGTTTTGGCAGTAATCCCAGTAATGAGAAAAATGCTTATATTGCAATTCAGATTGGACACTTTAACAGAAATGGAGTCTTTGTTTTATAAATTTTCATAAGGATATGCTTTCATTCAATAAGGTTTATGATGATTTAGGGACTGGGATGTGGGAACTGAGTTAATACTGTTACAAAGCAAATGTTTTACATTATAAATATTAATGTTGTAAGAGGCACAGTACACTAAAGTGGACATATTAAAATGTGTTCATTTTGAGGATCAGAGGATTATTTGGTGTGGCCAAATAGGTCATACTGCTAGAAACTGTAAACCATTTTGCAGGTATTGTCAAAAAGAGACACGTGGTTTGATTGTGGTAGAAGAGAGGCTGAAAATGAGGTTATCCAAGAAAAGGAAATACAAAGCACTAGGCAGGCTTGACAGAGGATGATACATGGAACAGAAAAATAACTGGGTTAAAGGGGGGAGAGTTCTATGGCCTGGAAGAAAGAGAGCAGATTTACTATATGACAAGAAAATACTGATGAAAATGAAAGTGGGTTATAAGGAGCTTCTATGGTTGAAAGAGTTAGAAACAGAAAGAGGAAAAACAGAGTCAAGGAGATAAAAAGAAAGGAAAGTGGTAACTGTTGTATCCTTTCTGCAAATGTAAACAGTATCAAAAGCACTGATAGTGGATAAACTGTATTACTGTTGTATAGCAATGTGCACTTTCACCAACTTTCCTTAACAGATATCAGAAGTTTATGCTTTGGATGAAGAGAACAGTTTAGAAGCCAACAGAATTGTACTATTCGATGAAGTCTAGGGAAAGATAGTTGCACTGAGATGGCAGTATTAACAAAGTTATCTGGTACTGATGTTCTTCTTGTAGCAATAGCTAATCAGGAAGAACGCTTAGAACTGAGTGAAGTATTAGAAGAATGGTGTTTGGACAGGTCACTATATGTGCTTATACTTCAGATAAGGCACAGGAAAATTATTTACAGAAATAAAAAATATGCAGGTGTGAATATGGAAGTATTGTGATACCTGGGGCAGTAAAAGGAAACTAGGGAAACATGACAGATTATGTGAAGAAATTATAAAGACATATAGGGTGAGGTTAGGGCAAGAAAGGAAGTATATGTGTAAAAGGGTGACATTAAAAAAGGAAATTGATTTCATATTTTTTTCAAAAATATTAAAAGTATACAGCAGTAGCAGAACAATGGATTTTCAGACCATATGGCAATTTGATCTGTATATAGAGAAGAGGAAATATAATTAAAGAAAGTAACGGAATAAAAAGAGCAACAAGAAAGTGTGCGTCATTGAAAGTGACATACTTTCAAATTTGGAGGTCATATTATAATCGTAAAGGATTGGGGGATTTTTAAATGGATTGGCCGATATAGAAAGATATAAATTAACATATTGTGACATTGAGAAAGATTGCAATATATGCATTCAAGAACTATACATGAAGAAATTTAAAGAATTCGAAGATAACATTTGAAAATAAAACTATGATATTTTTTGTCAAAAAGAGAGAAATTTCAGATTAATAAATATGAAATATGTGTAAAAAGGACAACAATATTTCATGAATGGAAGGAGGGAATAAATTAAGCTGTATATCTGCAAACAGGTTAAATACAAAGAGACCGTGATATTAGAGGTGTAAGATAAAAATGCAAAGTGGTTTGGCAACAAAAATTTATTTTGCAATATATATAAAATTGTTTAATGCAAATATACAAAAGGGCAGGCACAGAGACTGTGAGTACATGGGAATTAAGAATAAGTATTGAAAATTGTAAAAAAATGCAAAAAATATAATTATATTACAACTTGATAATGAAAGGAAAAGTGGATTCAGTGCCAGGGGATTGTTTAATTGATTATTCATTTTATAGGAACATGATGATAGTAGCAAACATATTTTTTTCAAGTTTTTAATGAATGATTAGTAAATGGAATAAGAAAAGATGCAATCTGCATGAGCACAAAAAACGACTACAGAAAAAGCATGGCAGAAGGACAATAAGAATGGGAGAACGTGGATTACAGAATAACGTCTGGTTTTATTTTTTGTGGCAGTTTTATTTATTTATATTTTATTTAACATTTGTTTACTGGGCAAGTCCAACTTGGAACAAAGCCAATTTTTTTTTAGCAAAAGCCTGGGGAGAAATGCTCCAGATGCATGTCTTTGTAACATGGGAAGAAACCGGAATACCCAGAGGAAACACACATAAATACAGGGAGGACATGAAGACTCCACACAAAAGGCACCTCAGCCGAAAATCAAACTGGAGAACCTCTTGCTGTGAGGTGACAACACTACCGCTGCACCACTGCACCTTTTATCCCACAGTCTATCAAACTTCAACCCTCTCCCAACTAATTGGCTAATTTTTTCTCCATCACTGAAACATCAGTGGGGGACATCATCTACGAAGTTATCTTGGTAGTTCACATTTTCTTATTTTTCTCCATGCCCTTAACTTGCACACATTTGGCTAGGTGCCACACAAGGATGTGTAGTGGGATGCCCACAGAGGTCATCCCAACACTTCTGCAAGGGGTGTTCCCTCCAAGTGGTCTCGCTCCTTCCTTTGATGCATAAGCAGTGATCTTGCCAGTCTTTTTCAGGAAACTCACACTGCCCAATGTACCTTGGAGTGCATATGAGCTCCTTCCACCAGCTGTAGATATCACCAGGTCATGTTTTTACTCTTCTCTCACCCTACCTGGCTTCTGTATCCAGGCCACGAATCAAATCCCAGTCACCTGAGTGACAGTGAAGGCTCCATCCCTCTCTATCAAAAAAGCAGGTAAATAATGTGTATGTTTCAAAAAAAGATTTGATAGAGCAATAAAAGAAGTGCTAGGTATGGGGGGTATATGATGTTAAGCCTGGCTAGGCTTAAAAAGGTCCCATGTGGTCAATAGTCTAGTAATCACTCATGAACCTATGAAATTATAAAGGTGTACATAGGGAAATCTTCATTTTAAAAACACACCTTAGAGAAGAAATAATAAGAGAACTGGTGGAAAGTAGAACGATTGCATTTAACATTATGAAAGCAAATAACAATGTAAGTCATAAGCAGCTTTGGAAGATAATGGAATCCTTTTGGAATCCTGAAATAGTGATGATTTTAGGAAAGTATATAGCATATCATGGCTAGAAGTATTAGTAAATGAATGCATTGGAAACATAATACGTTGGGAAAAGAATGAAACAGGCATGGTCTATGCATACAACTGTATCTGAATTTTGTGAATTGTGTAAATATTAACATAGAAGGAGAACTGAGTGAAGATAATACAATATTTAAAGAACAGCTTAGGTTACTGATCATGAATTATGCAGATGATGCAGCCATTACGACTAAGAAAAGAATATGAGTAATAACTGATGTACTGAAACAGGTAGCCTTAAAATTAAGTATTGTAAAAAAGTAAGAGTTACGGAGGTGTTGATGAAAGTTGGAGGGGTGTATTTCACAATAAAAGAGCTCACTGCTTTTGGACTAAGATTTATAGGGAAAGAGGTGGTGCAAAAACAGTGGAAAGAGTTGATATAAGGAATAAAATAAATATTATATACAAGAAAAATGTGTGGGTTATGTTTTGCTGAACAGCATGTTTAATGTATTCTGTGTTTTAGTGAGTTATTTAGGAAGTAGTTTTAAAAATAAAGGGTGCATTTGGTAATTGATTTCCAAAGTTATTTGGGTATTTAGGTTAATCCTATACAGACAGGAATTGTATATATCTTGATTAATTTCAAAGATTGTAGGAGAAGCAAGATTTAATTAAGAATAGTTTAAAGATGAAATATCAAAGCTTTTTTCGGAATATACTTGCAAAGAAGAAGAATTTTTACAAAGAAGAAATGAACATATACTACAAGTTATTAAATGAGTAGAAAGTACATTTATTACAAGTTGAAAAACAAGAAAGGATTGATATGAAAATTTTGAGAAATATTATTGAATAGATCCGTGACAGCAATTACTAGAGGGAATAAAGAGTACAGTTTGTGACAGACCACATAGAATTGAACTTTTAACAGAATGTGAAGATTTTATATGGAGGTTAGTAATGAATGTCTTACCTGTCAGAAAGCTATGTTGAAGTATAAATACTGCTTTTTTTCAAATGTGATAGATTTTAGATAAAAACAAAGTGCAATGGGAGAAAAGTATACTTAAGGAAATACACTTGGAAATAATTATATGTGGTTGTTATAAAAATTTAGCTACAAAAGAAAATTAAATAGATATAGAAGATGTGATGCAACTGTTATATAAGGATGAAGCTGAAATTAAGAAAGATATTGAATTATGGTTTGGGTTGACAGGTTGGGTATAAAATGAATTGATGAGGGTGCTTTAATTGCTATTTATGCAAATATATAAAAATATTTGCATTTATAACAAAATTCTATTAGTCTAAATATGTTTGACATTTTTATTTAAATTAAGTCTCCCCTACTCATTTTGGTAAACGCTATGGGTTTTTTTCCATCCAAATGAGCCATCACCAGCTCAGGCAGATCAGACCTTATTTTATGTCTCATCCAATGGACAGCACACTCAGGAGTATATACCCCCCCCCCCATTTCTATGCTGTACTGCAGAGTCAGTACTGACAAATAAATACAAGCAGTAGGTGAAGGAATAGAACCTAGCCCTCTGATCCTCTAACATGAAAGGCAGGCACGTTACCTGTTGAGCCAGAGACAACAGTAGAGTGTCACAGTAAGATGACTTTTTATATAGGTTAAGTAAAGAAAAGAAGTCAACTAGGGATGAGAACAACAAAGGCAAGAATGCTATCCAGATTTTAGTGGACAGGCATAATGAAAGTGATAGAAAATGTCTACACTTCTTGTTAAGAATACCAGAAAACTACACCTCATCCTGGATATAAAAGTCCATTTTTTAAACAAGAAACATCATTATTGAACTATCATTTATGACATAGGCAATCATGTATTTATATAAATGAAAACAAACCATATTGCCATATTTTCAGTTGCAAACATTATACATCACATGTAATCTTCTATAATGTCACTGCTAGTCAAACATTACATAGCTCATTCAATTCCTGCATTCCTTTAAATCCCATTCCTCCTCCAAAACATTATTTTGCATGTATTGTTCACACACTTCCCAATTTTTCACTGTCATTTGCTCCTATCATTTTCTAAAGATCCTACTTCTCAATCTTTTATCTCTTTTACTATATTCACTACTTCTAGTATGGTTGGTTTAGACTTTGATTGTAATTCTCTAGAAACTGCTGTTTTGGCTGCCACAAGAATTAAATTCAGCAAGGATGTACTATGTCTAGGCAATTTCAATTATGTATCACAGTTCAAAAATCACGTCCTTAGTTAAACCAATTTGCTCACCCACTCATTCTGACAGAGATGCATGCAGGGAATTATTAAAGTCTGCCAACTCACTACACTTCCAAAAATATGTTCCCATGTATCTATTTCTTCCCCATTATACCGCCAACATTTGCAATCTACCTGAGGAAAAATTCTGTGGAGTCTGCTTGAAGTAAACAATACTTATGCAAACAATTCCAAGCAAAGATTTCAAATCTTATAGACTTTGTTGTATATTTGTGAGCCATACATATATCCTCCCACTGTTTCTTTGTGAATTGCTTGTCCAGTCTCTCTCCTTCTATTCTTTTTTTAACTTCCACTAATTGATTCCTACAGTTATCATGCAATATTTAATGCCCTACGAATTATCCCTTTTTTAACATCATCTTCTGTTCTAGATTTTTTAAAAAACTCTACTAATGCTGGTCTTTTGATTAGGATCCCATATTCCTTTTTCTTTGTCTATACTCTGTTATACATCTTTGACAGGGAAGGCAGTCTCTAGCTTGCAGTCCAAATGAATTATTGATGTCTTCCCATTGTATTACCTTTCTCTCTCTAATTATTTGCTCACAATACCTTGATTCCTTTACAGACTGTGGTGGTGGTGCTGCAGTAGCATTGTCGCCTCACAGTAAGACGTTGTCCTGTTCGATTCCCAGCTAAAGTGTCTTCTGTGTGGATACATGTGTGAATGGGCATACCTTCGTTTGAAGGTTGTGTATCACGGCTGGCAACTCGGCATGTAAAAGTCTACTGCCAATCATTAGCAGACTGGAGTTCTGCTGTGGTGACTCCTAACCTGGAAAAGCTGAAAGACACAACAACCTTTATTCCTTTACAGGTTTTCTCTAGTAAATTCCAGTCCCCTCTTGCCTGTTCTCTGCACACCTAAATGCAGTCATCCCATTAGTAGCATCTCCTTTCTCCATTCACTTGTTGGCTTCGTTTTTAGAATGTGTTCTGCTATTTTATGAATATAATATTCTGTATGGTCATTGTTATTCTCCTTAAGGATCTGCATCCAAAATGCTAGTCACTCCTTATTTCTTGACCCCTCCCCCATATTATCATCATTCCTTTCCACTTTGAATTATAGCTTTCTGCTTGTTCTATATATAGGAGCCTTAACTGTGTAGCCCTGAAATGCCTCTTCAAACCAGGTAATCCCAAACCACCTTGTTCTATTGGAAGGAGCAACTTATCCCACTTGGCCTTTGCTCTCTTCCTCGCCCAGATAAAATCCTTCAACTCTTTAACAATTGCTACCCACAAATTCTTCTCTGGTGGATAAAAATATGATATAAAACTAAAGGAACTAAAAACATTTTCACAACTTGTATCTTGCAGCCATATCCATAAAACAGAGTTTCCAATTTCTCAGTTTCTGCATTATTTTTTCTTTAGCCTCTTCCCACATATCCTTAGTTGTCATAACAGAATCTTTTTTGAACCCATACTCGTAATTACTTTATTTTATCATGTCCTCATAAATATAGGTATTGCTAAAACAATTTGTTTGTAGATATATAGTTTACAGCTATTGCCTTTGTTTTATCTTTATTAATTTTGTATCCTGAAAAGAAGATATAAAAGTCCATTGACCCAAATAAATAAATAAATACATAAATACATAAATACAAGTCCCTCAATCTCAATGGCTATCATAGCAGTGCTCTTTGAATGTATTATTACGGTCATTGTGGGGGCACTGGTAACATCTAGCAAAAGAAAGATGCAGGTATTGCATGGAATCCTACCTTCACCAGAAATTATGTGTTGTACAAGGAAACAGGATTGATTTCAGCAATCGGCTTATGATTGGCAGCATTCAAGGGGGATCCATTATGTTTCAGCATGGTATAAACTGTTGCTGTGCCTTATTCGCTTTGTCAGGGATGGCTTGAACCTCTCATTCCATGGATTACACATACTGGCTAAAGCCTTTGTTGGCCCTGTAGTGCCTTTTTAGGCAAAGTCCAACTAATAGATTTTCACACCTAAGAAACATAACAAATAAAGCATTGGACAATATCAGTGTGGTACTGCACAATGCTAATAGGCTAAATAACAAATTGCCTGATCTTGAAAGCGTCTTGCATTTGGAACACATCCATGTGTATATTATTAGTAAAACCTGGTTCAGGAGCACAGGAAGTACCACATCTATGTCATGTCTTTAGACCCAATGGGATCTGTGGTGAAGTATCTATATTTGCTAAAGATCACATTAACTCAAGACAAATTCCCAAAGACCACAAACCAAAATTATTAAGATTCAGCTCAGCCTAAATAAAACCAACTATGAGATTATAGCATGTTAGGGGACCGCTTGATGAACCCCCAAAACATGTAATTTTCTTAAATACACTGGATGATCTTCATATACATAAAACTCCACCATCCTGGGAGACTTTAACTACTCAGTAATAAATTGGGAGACCTTTACCTCAGAAGTAGAATATGTCCCAAAATCCCATGATTTCATAAGCAAGAATTTTCTAAATCCAATAGTCAAATGGCCTGCTACTGGTCAAAATATCCTTGACCTGGTACCTACAAATATGGCAGCAATATGTACTATCCCATAGATATACTGTTTTCCAGTCAAGCCTATCCATAAATTAGTAACCGTCTCTTTCAAAATATCTAAATCAAAGACTTCCAATGTACTGGCAAAGTGTGAAAGGCAACATGGCTCTTGCACATTTTATGATTTTGTGATTCTATGGGTATCCTTGTATACCAAATTTTCAGAAGTATTACCATTATAGAAAGCTAGTGGTAAGGCTATTGCCAGAGAACTGGTACCCCAAAGAAAAAATTGACCAAGGCACTACATTTATGTCACATGTACAGCATCATGTATGTCATGTCTTTAAAGTCAGACAATTGAATACCTCAGTCTATAATCTGCAGGCTGATGGGTTAGTAGAGAAGTTTAATAAAGCACTGAAATCCATGTGAAAGAACAGTGTTGATGCATATGGAAAAATCATGAGGCTGATTGTTACTCTATTACTGTTTGCAATTCAAGAGGTGCCACAAGCTTCTACGGGGTTTACCCCATCTGAACCTATGTACAGCAGGTATCTGATATCCCATCCTATTGCTGGGAACTCTCTTTTTATATCTGAGTATCTCCTTTCTTCATTGATTGGCTTCTGAATGATATTGCCTATACAGTGCACCTCATCTTGAATGTCTTGGGATAGCACTGCTACCAAGTATAATTCTGATGCATCACTATATAGGGGAAACTCTTTTGTAAAACCAGGAATTGCTAACACAAGTTTAGAATAAAGGATCCTTTTTAGCTCATTAAATGTTTCATCTGCTTCAAGAAACCATTGCTTCTCAACAGGAGCTTTTTCCATTCTTAGATTTGTCAAAGGGAAGAAAAAGTCACAGAATTTGGCACAACTTTCTATAGTTCCTAGCTCATCCAAGGAAAGCATTCCCCTCTTTCTAAGTAGAGACAACAAACCTGTATTGTATGGCCTCTAACCTACCTAGACATTTACTTACTGTCCCTCTTCCTCTAAGAAACTCCTTGTACTTGGCTTCCGCCATACTTAAGTTCCTTTATAGAGTGTAACACTGCTTTTACTTTTGGTACTTTTCGTAAGTGTGGCTACTAGTCCTCTGAATGAATGATAACATTATCCAGGTATATCACAACATAGCAGGACTGAAGTTTTAGTATTTTATCCATCAGCCTACACCTGTCAACTGTCTGGTTTATCCAGAAAATACAGAACTTAAACTTAAAATAGCAGGGTGTCAAAAACATTTGGGTGGTGCCTTTAAATTTTGATTTGCTACAATTTTCTCAGCAGCCATTGTCATGTCATTAGCTCATGCCTTTTGTCATCGCCAATATGATGACATCACTAGTGACACAACTGATTATTTGACTGACTATATGCAAGAGGGAAAAACTATCAAGACTGGGACTATTCCAATCTAGTGATGAGAACTCAGAAAATAAAGAATTGTGTTCAGCTGCATCTCTTTCCATGCCATCTGTGACATGACTAACTCATGGAGGAAAGAATGAAGACAATAAACTGAAGCAAATAGCCTTGAAGGCAAAGTGAATTTTTTGATAAGAACTTCTGATCCAAATGATGAAAAAAAATGTTTTCTTTGGGCAGATGGGTGACTTTCCAACAAAGTTTGCTTTTATGAATAGTCTACTTCTGCTCAATAACAATGACATTCTGCTGGTTAAAGGCTGATAAGAAAAGTAAAAGCATAGCAAAGGCTGGCAGCTTGATTAGTGATAACAATACAGAATCAGGTTATCTACCTCTTACAGAACTGCCAAAACAAACTCTGTTAAATTCACAGTCACTTTTATTGGTTGTTGGCACGCTAATACTATAACTTGCAATGATTTAATGATAACATCATGTCCTCATATCTGGACAAATTATTACAAATTGTTACTTTTACCTCGAGCAGATATATTACTGAGAGCGGTATTATTTTTGAGCAGAATGGACATGGCCCACAAATTGATGATTTCATCTTCAGAGGTAATACAGCAATGCACATGACCAGCAGAACAAATCTAAATATGCCCTTCAACAATTCAATATCAGTCAAGAAGTTGAATCAATGAAGAATAAACTAAATCTCAAAAGAAAAGCAATGATTTAATATGTTTATGTGATTCATAGAACAAAGTCATTAAATAGAAAAAATAGTAGCAGGATTTCTTAATAATGAGTTACAAGACACTGTTCGGGTTGTCTTGTATATATCAATATATATAACTACACACAAATACATACACGCACACATGCACAATGAAAATTAAAATTGCAGAGTATATGCAGATCCAAGATGGCTGCTACACTATAAGCACTGTATCCACTTAGCTCCTACAGGGGGGAAAAAAACTGAATATCTAGGTACAGAGATGAGTTATTCAACTCAAGATATGATTATTGGATAGAGAAACATTGCCTGGAGCTAGCAATGGATATATAAAAACGACAACACTATCTCAAAAAGTAAGATTAATTTGGATCTGAGCAAGCACATGTGGCTGACTGATATTGCGAGGCCTATTGTACTAGACTACTGAATCCAATAGAGGAGAATAACTGACAAATATTTTCAGAAAAATAAGCTGAAAGCACTGAAAATAAAAAGGCAAGAAAACATGTCTAAATAACCTGACAAGATGGATGCAAAAGTTACCAAAACTAAATTTTCTGCACTTGCTTCACCTGAGAAAGACACAGCAACAAATAGATCTAGAACTGGGAAGCTGCAAGAATCAAGTAAAATTTCACTAAAGCTAAACAAGCAATCTGCAAAACTAGATGAGTTGAAAACAACCTTACAACCAATTCAAATGGCCATTCAAAAATTCTCAGATAAGCTGGAAACATTTGGGAGCTCTATTGCCCAGATAGCATACAGGATGGAAATAACAGTAAAAGAAGCCAAAACAGCATTTATGAATGCTTTTAATGAACTTCTCACAAAGGCAAAAGTAGCTATAAACTATAAAAATCCTACTTCAATAGCTTCCAGATCACTTCCAATTAATGTTTTGACTGTTTTAAACTCATTCTTACCTAATTTTGGCATCAGATCCTTTCCGGACATTTTTTCAATCAAAATTCGCAGCCCTGTTTTTTTTAAAAGGGCAAATCATGCTCCCAGGAGGGCTGCCTGACCTCACAACTCGGTAAACACATGAGATTTGAAGAAACAAGCACGTTTCCACCTAGTCTAATGTTGGTAACAGCAGATTCATGTTTAAGTCATTGGAAAATGCATAAATAAATAAAAGAATAAGGACTAGAGACTTTAGAAAGGTTCTCACTAAAGAAACACTTCCAAATAACAAGGAAATGGAAATAAAACTTTTTCTTGATGCCACTAAGCTGCATGATAATGAGAACAACAGCAGATTCAACAGAAGATCCTAAAAGTAAAGTTGTGACACAAGAAGAAATTGAACTGCATGCAGGACTTTTATAAGGACTCTAAACTGGCACCAAACTATAACTAACCTAACAAATGCAATAATTATTACATAACTTGCAAAGTGTGTTTATATATATATATATATATATATATATATATATATATATATATATATATATATATATATATATATATATATATATATATATATATATATATATATATATATATTTATGTATGTATGTGTATATACATATATATATATATATATATATATATATATATAGGTTACAGCATTTAATATCAGAAGCCTAACTGAGACTCTGCATAATGCATTACTTTAATTGTCTATTACATAACTTTGAAAACAAAACTGCAAGAAATATTATATACATTAGTTTTCTTGAGAAAATTCTGCATCTGCTAATGGGATGAAAGATGCTATCGACTAAAGGTCATGATTTACTGCACAACTATTGCAGAAAGGTGTAAGATTTACTAGATATATTTAACCTATATAATGCTAAATGTGCATAGCACCTAATACAATGATATAACGCTATTAGTTTAAAGGATACAATGCGATTTGACAGTCTCCATTTATATTGGCTTTGTTTGTGAATTACTACTATGCTTACAGGATTAGCAAAGAATGTAAATGTAAATATATATGCATCTGTCACCTTATTTTCTTGCTAAGATTCTTCTGAAATGATTCTTTAAATTATGTTTATGCAGCACATACACTACTGACAGTTTAAATGTTTTGTTTAGAGTGTTTAAAACAATAGAAATTAATACAATAGGGTTACCTTTATAATAATAATTGAACTTTAGTCTGTTAGATTTGTCATGGAAAGGGGCAGGTTCCTTTTATGATGCCACATACCACCCTATCCTACAAAAAACTATGCACAATGTAGATATATGGCTTTAAACAACTATGACAATACCCTATCTACACTACTTTGTAGTTCAATGTCAACTAACACCTACTCAATTTTTCTATATCTCTTACCGATTATGACCATATTTATAACCCTGATTGAGCTGGGAGATAGCTAGACAGTACTACGGGAATGGACACGCATCAGGACTTTTATCAATGTGATATTTTTAAACTAATTTACTATACTTAAGACCATTTTATTCTAGGGATTTACATGGTTACTTATCTACCACTTTAGTAAAACCTTCCTAGTTGTAATGTTAATCTCTTCTAGTCCATATAGTTACGTGAGTAGGCACAGAGGAAGGGCAGGGAGGGATAATGTACTGCTTGCTGAAATCATAATAGAAACTCAGTTTTTATTAATGATAAGAATATTAACTGACCTCATACACACTAACACTTACAAAATAATTAACCTTATATGATATGGAATATTGATTCTTAGAACGTAAAGGGGATTCAGATATCTAAAAAAAAGGGAAATTATTTTTTCATTTAGTTATAAAGTCAAAAACAAATATAATCACAATACAGGAAACTCATATCTAACTGAACAATGGAAACAGGAGTTAAGGAAAAAATGGATTAAAACAATTATGGCCATGGGGGACAAGTCAACTAGCAAAGGTGTTGCAATTATTGTCAAACAATTATTTCAAGACACTATTCTCGAACTGGATCCTGATCAGGAAGGCAGATGGTGCTATATAATGATAAACTCCCCAAATATTAATAAACCTATACTTTTCCTAGACATTTATGCATCATGCATAAAACAACAGGATTTTATAGTATCCATACATAAGTTATCTAATTTCCCCAACCATTATTATATTATAGGAGGAGATTGGAACATTGTTCAAAACCCTCCCATAGATAGATCAAACAATAGCACTTCATATAACTCGCAAGCAACTGATGCACTCAACAAGTTAAAAAAAAACTTTATACTGGGTAATCCATACCACATTCAGACAATAAATAAGCATAATGACAAATATGCATTCTACTTTCAATGTCACAAAACTTGGTCTAGACTGGATTTTTTCCTAATATCAAATAATTTCTGAATTTTGATCTAACACAAAATACAGATCCAAGATTCTTCTCAGATCATTCCAAAATTACCCTTACTATTAGCTGGTTTGGAAAATCAGATGACAACACTAATCAATTTAACTGGACCTTAAATCCCAATTTGTTAACTAAATATGAAATAATTCAGGAAGTAGAAAATATACTTAAAGACCTTCTTACACAGTCATTCTCTTCCCAAATCCCCTTTGATATCCAATGGGCCTCTGCGAAGGCTGTAATTAGAGGTATAATGATCACTAAAGCATCGTACTATAAGAAAAAAACATGCAGCTAAAGAGATATCACTCAAAAACAAAATTACTGAACTTGAAAATAAATTACAAACTATGACCAAGAAATAAAAAAAACAATTAGCTCTACAACAAAAAGAATTATACCTTTTAAATGCTAATAATCTCTGTTTTCAAGAAATAAAAACAATAGCCAATTATACTGAATGGGCACAAATGCCATCCAAATTTCTAGCCAACCTGATAAATCAAAGAAAACCTCTACAAATTATTCCAAAACTTGTATACAAAGATAAAAAGTACAGCTCCAACCAGGACAAGGTCCAAATATTTGAGAAATTATACTCACATACATACACAGAACAATCCAACACTATAACAAACCAGGAAATGGAAATATTCCTGAAACAACTAAACTTTCCAACACACTCACAAGATCAGAGAGATCACCTCTCATCTCCCATCACACTACAAGAAGTAAGTATAGGCATTAAAAATCTTAAATCGAAAAAATCCCCAGGACCAGATGGATTCACAGTGGAATTTTATAAAGCTTTTATTCTAACAACTCCTGAAATATTACTAAATCTTTTTAACTACCTTATAATTAATAATATCACTGATCAGCATCTAAATGCATCAAAACAATATTTGTTCTTAAAGACTAAGCTGACCCTAAAAAACCCAGGAAACTACAGACCTAGCTCTAATTAATGTGGACATAAAGATATTTGCCTCCATCTTAGCCAACAGATAAAAAACAGTGATAACTAGCATTTCACCCCATCAGTCTAGTTTTATTGAACACAGACAAATCTATAGCAACACTATAACACTGGATGCTATGATTACCTTGTCTGGTCGGAAAACTTCCCGTTCTTTGCTCTGGCAATAGACGCATCTAAGACTTTCGACAGAATCAATTAAAAATTCTTATTTTCAATACTACTATATTTCAACATTCCCCCAGAATTTATAACATTCATTGAAGTATTAGACTCCAAAGCACATACTATACTACAGATTAATAAAAGGTTCTCTTCTAGAATAGATATTAAAAAATGGAACTAGACAAGGATGCCCCCTGTTACCATAGCTCTTCAATTTATATATAGGACCATTATTTCTACTTATTACACAAAAAAATCTATCAACAAATACCAAATTTATATAATACAATGATTCCTTTTACAGCCTTCACAGATGACCGGAACCTATATTTTACAATACCGATCTCTGGTATTGAGAAAATGTTAACCTCCATAAGCGACTACTCAAAATTCTCTAATTATAAAATAAACCCAAAAAATCACTGGTATCTCCTGCCAATCTATCCTCCAAACCAACAAAATACCCACTGCCCACAGAAATTAAATTTAAGCACACTATGAAATAGCTCTGAATTATTTTTCATCAAGACCCATCATTGGTGTACCAAAGCAATGTAACAAACCTATGGTCAAGAATACAACAGGACCTTCATAAATGGGAGAAAGATCATTCTAGTACTAGCCAGGGTTGCCATTATCAAAATGAACATTCTACGCAGAATGTTATACCTCTTCAATGCTACTGACAGACCAATACAAGCTAATTTCTTCCATAAACTACACTCCTCTCTCTCAAAGTTTGCATGGTATCCTAAATCAGTCAGGGTTGCATATAAAAAACTGATTCTACCTACAGAAAAAGGAAGCTTAGCTCTCCCAGACTTTAAACTATACTATGACAAAATAAGAGTCAACAGGGTACTGGCAATATCTGAATATAATCCAAGAAAAAAAATATGGTCTTCTACTTGGATAACCCTATACTATAACTATGTTAAATCATTAAACATAAATTCCCAGGCTCTCCCTTTCAAAAATTGTTTGAAGAACATGAAGTTACATAAAACAATTGGAGACAAAATAAAGGCACTGCAAAAACTTATCAACTCACTGAATTTATATAATGCCTTTATTATAATACAACCTCTGCATATGACTCATAATCTTAGGATTACTGATAAAATGTTAAACTTAAAACCATGGATCTAGGACTATTGAACGAAAGTTCAGTAGCCCAAATCCACAATCACTGAACACACTTTAACAAAAGCACTTTCTCAGAAAAAGCACTTTCGTTAAAGTGCGTTAAAAATAAACTATAAATCTACTTTTATGAAGGGGGGCAAGCCCCGCCTGCACCCCCCATGTGGGGGGCTGTGCCCCCACACACCCCCTACTTTAATATTCTCACTCCGAGATCGCACTACAGTGAGGAAAAGGGAATATTCCCTTATCCGCACCATAGTATGATCTCCGCAACAGTCATACCCCCACGGCTCCCTCTAGCTGCAGGCATACTTCCGCGAATGCACTTTTTTGGTAAAAACACTTTCGTAGAAGTATGCCCGGCTGTTTGTGCTTCGGTGAAAAGTTCCTTTGGGGATCAGCACTGATCCCAAAAGCATACCCCTTACTAAGGGAGCTGACAGTGTTAGACCTTTATTCATATAGAAATCAGTCCCTCACAGAGCTGAGAACAACTTTAAACTTACCTAAACAATACCTAAGTATGCTAAGACAAATCAGAGATATGTGTGCCAGTATGCTAAATAATCCTACAATCACACAGAGAGACATAAGTTTAGTCAAAGCACTCTGGTCTCTACTAACACTGAGAAAGAACATGATATCCTGCTCGTACAAACGAATGATGTCAATAAGGTACCAGGAAGTTATTCTTTTCTCAAAATACTGGCATGGCATAGATCCACTAATTTCTAATGACCAAATGACTCAATCTATTCAAATAATTAAATATATTCCCTTCAGAAAACTGAGCTACACTCAGTTCATGATACTAAATAATGCGTACCTTACCCCAAGACAAATAAACAAATTTAAACCTAATTTACCCCCCTATGTCCACATTGTGATAGATAGAATGCTGACCTACTTCATATATTCTGGAGCTGTAAATGCTTATACAAATTATGGTGTTCACTCAAAGTCAGATTAAGCAAACTGGGATATGAGAAATCTACATTATCCTGGAAATTTGCCATATTACATGTTCCCCCTGTGAAGCTAAAGAATCAACAAGAAAGAATATTAATTACACTATTCATACTTATAAAGTATTATATTACACTGAACTGGAAAGACAGAACTCAGATGTCTTGGAATGAATTCAGACAAACAGCTATTAGATACATAACAACACACACATTTTTAATGCATACCCAAAAACGAAATAAACATTTTGCTGAATTTTGGAACTTGCTAATGGATCATATATTGAGATAACACTCACTGACTCCTACCAATGTCCACTTATAAAGGAATAAAACTGTATTTTCTCTCTATGCTCTGTCCCCAACACCTCTCCCCCTCCATCATTTACTTATAATAAATACACTTTTGGATTACTTGTTATAATCCATCCTAATTTTATTCTTCCCCAATAAAAAATAATTACATACCAAGTACACCTACAAGGTCGTCATATTGGTTGTATTTTACTGGCAAGCAGTACATATGTATATATGTATATAATTTATTTAATGATTTACTATTTTTCTCAACTGTTTTGCTAATCATATGTGATAACACCATCCTGTCACTCTATTATATCCCATTGTACTTCATATTGTTATCTAACTATTTTTGTTTTCTGGTCTGATGTGTTTGTTCTTGGTATTGAACTCAATTGAAATGTTATTTAAAAATGTCAATAAAGAGATTGTTAAAAAAATAAAATTAAAATTGCAGAGTATATACCATCATACTACAATATTTCAGGAGCTCCAAACAATAAAAAGATCAATATGTCAGCAACAGGTCACTCATATAGATGAATAGTTTGTGTTTTGGTGATGATGGTAGTACAGAAACAAGAGTAAGAAGTGATAGCTAAAGATTTCTGAAACTCTGAGAATGGCAAAGTAAAGCAGTTTATGTAAAATGAATATCCTTTTTTTTCTTCTTATCCTGAGCTGTAAATGGCACTTGTGTCACAAAACTCTGCAGTTTGTATTGTTTGTAGAAGAACCAGAATTACAAATCTGCTACAAAGGACTGCAGAGCACACTGGGAGCTTTTAGATGTAAGAAGCACTGGCTTTCTAGAAGTATGAACTAGTTTAACTTAAGGCAGAATGACAAGTTAATGCGAGTATGAAAATAATTAGTTTGATGTTACAAAACTGAGTTGCTGCCTTGGTAGCAGTTCTACATGTGATTTGCCATATTTCATAACTTGCAGATTTTTAGCCAATTATTTATTTATTTATTTATTTATTTATTTATTTTTGTGGAATCACAGTAACTTGTGTTTCTAAGTGTTGATATCTCACAATTCTACAGGGAGTGGAAGGAGTTATCAGGTACGCAAATTTCATGCCAATTATATTTCCAAGTTTTTGGTCAGATGTACCTACTTTTCAAGAGCCTTCATCCATATTTTCAATTTCTAGATGTTTAGAGGTATAGATTAACCTCTAAAAGGTAGCTGAGGAGCCATGTAAGCCAGATGGTATCACAATATACTGATTGAAATCATTAGGGTTTATAGATTTTGAGCTGTTTTTATTTTGGCATATAGGATAAGTGTTACTGCTAATATCCCTTTATCAAGGCAAAATCTGGCCTTGCCTATTACCTCTATCAATTCATCAATTTTGGCTATGTGATAACTATCAAACTTTGGAATGCTATTCAACTTCCTAAAACTATTATAAAATCTAATACTCAAATCAAATTTAGGAGCAAGCACTATTGGGCCACTCCAGTAACCATGAGACTCTTCCATCACACCTAATTAGAGTACCTTTAGGAGACTTTTCTTACTAGCTGTTTTTGTGAATTGAGTACTCTGTAACGCTTTATCCCTGGTGTCATTCCCTACTTTTGTTCTCTGAGGCATTTCAGAAACACTCATTTTTTGTCTTAAAGGAAACTCTTTCATATAATTTTCATTATATCAGTTGTCTCTGAATTATGTTGAAGTAGTTTAGCTCTCCCAGGTATTTCAGAAGCACTTGTTTATTTTTAATGGAAATTCTAATACTTCCTGCTTCTATCATTTGGCCAACTATTCCTCAAGCTGTATCTTAAAGACTCCCTAGTCTATCCTGCAGAAACTTCAGGTTGCGCATTGTCTATATAGTTCTGTCCTTCCTTCTGTGACTTTACTACATTAATATAGTAAATTGGCTCTAATTTTCTCTTTTCTGTCTGCCTAACCAAATAGATTATTGTATTTATTCATTTCAGTAGCCTCAAATGGCTCCTGTCATGTCATCAGAAAAATGTTTTCCCATAGAGTGCACTAGCATATTGTTTGATCTCAAGGTTAAATTCTCTAAGTCAAGGATTCTTGTTATTAACCCACTGTTACATTTCCTGGGCTGTCTGCATATGCTCCCTTACTATAAGCATTGCCAGATTTTATCTAACCTGCAAACTAACACAGTACTTTGTCATACTTTCAAATTATGTCTTTTCCTCTTCCCAAGTTTCCTTATTGATATGAAGCAGTGCTCTCTCCTTCTGATGCCTGTGATACAAAAGTTCAAACAGAGTAAATTACAATTCAAAATTTGACACTTTTTTCTCCCCATCTGCATCAGTGACTTTCTTTAGCAAATATTTCATTGTTGTATTAAATTTCTCTACTAACCAATCAGTGTCCAGATGGTAGCGTGAAATCTTCCCCCATTTTACTGTGAAGCACTGACATAACTTGTGTGATACCTTTGACATAAAGTGAATGCCATGTTCAGTAAGTTTTTCCTTAAGGATACCCACTGTGTAAAATAATAGGCCAACTTTCCTAGCAATACCTCCTATACTAGCTTTGCATAATGACACTGATTTTGGAAATTTGGTAGCCAAGTCCAGTATTACTAGTATGGACTGAAACCAGTTGCTGGATTTAAGTAATGGACCCATAATACCCTCAGCAATACATTGAGAGATCAAGGGACTTTTATGTTCAGGATGGGGTGCCTTCTTCTTGTATCCTGGGCAAGAATCAAATAAGTCTTCTATCTCTTACTTTGTGCCTGACTATTGAAATCTGGATAATTTTCTTGCCTTAGTTTTGTCAAACACTAGGTGACTTCCTAACGTGTGACTATGGATGAACTTCATTGCTAGTGACCTGTAAATTCTGTAGCTGATGCAGAATGACTTCTCTTTTCTCTTTTTAAGCTACACAGCAAATCATCTTTAAATTCAAAATAAGGTTAGGAAATACTGAACATGTCCTAACAATCTTCTCATGCAATATAGAGTATGATCTTTCCATTGTGCTTTTTTAAATGTAGGTGACTTACCTGTAGAGCAACTAAGTGAAGGTCACTTTCCTTGATAACTTACCTTGAAGTGTAGCTTCTCCCTCCAAAATCACTGGCACTTCACCTTCTTCGATGTTGTCCCTCTGTAGAAGGTAACTAAACAGCAATCACTTCTGTTTTACTTTTCTGTACATTAGCACATGCCTCTTGATCATTTTGCACCTTCCTCTCTTTTTTTTTTCTTCCCTTTGCTGCATTTTTCCTATCAGTGGTATATCTGAATAAAACTGATCATCAGTTTCACTTCTTTCATGGCTTACAAGTGCCTGTTGCTGAGAGTTTGTCTTTATTTTCCATCTTGGCTCTGCTCTAACAAAAGTAAAACTCATCATGCCCTTATATTTATGCTGTTTACTTCACTTTTTTGTCCATTTGTTGTGCATAAACTAATTCAAGTGCCTTTCTTTTTCTAATTCTTTCCTGTTCCTGAAGTAATACTCCTTGTAAGTTTCTGTGGATACGTCTGTCTTGAACTCACTTTTACAAAATCATTTTCAGTCAGTTCATATTCAGTCCCTATAGTGAAGTCTCTTATACTTTTTGGGTTTCTATTGCTCTGTCACTGGGACATGCTTCTGATAACAGAAAAGATCCATTTCACTATCTATCACTATGTGTTGTACCATAAATGCCAGCCTTGATCTCTTGCTCTTTATTCTGGATCTCTTTATGAGAGTCACTGCATTATATCCCCCCCTCCCATTCTTATAGTGAATAGGTGCATCAGATATCTGCTACGTGTCTTTCTATTTAGCCGTATCAGCCTGCCTCAGTGTCTCTTGAGTTTCCCTACTTCCATATCTTATATTGTTCCTTGAATTAAGGAAAATCTTATTCTAATGTTTTATATAATGAGTCCAATCAGGTGTTGAAGCCACTGAATATAATATATTGCACAGTATCTTTAGATGTGTATGGTGACAAGCTTTTCTTTCACCATGAAAGCAAATAATTCAACTTTTTGGTCACAACTAATATACTTACCCACCGGGTGATGCTTCACAAGGAACTCATGCTTAGAGAATTTAAAAGGGCCTCTAGGTTTTTTTTTCCCTTATATTACTGTCTTATAATTTGCATTTCTTTATTGCTCCCTTCTGTTTTGTATATCGTGTTGTATTTTCATTACAATGTGTTTTAATTGCATTCTGTTTTCTATTGCTTATTTAAACTAGGAGAGAAACCAGGGCTGTGTCTCTTGTGAGTCACACAGAAATTACATTTTCCTCACCTTCCCACACTGATGCTGTTGTGTTTTTAAACTCATTGTCTCTCTAGTTGTCTGCCTCTTATGCTAATTAGATCACACAATTCCTTCCCTCTCCTGTTTCATTATGTATTTTCAGTAAGCATAAAATTATCATTTTGAGAAGTCAGTCCCTTTTCAACAGTTAAATTTATTGGGCCGTCCACTGTATTCCATAGATCCAGAGTATTAGGTACCCACCCCCATCCAATCTATCTTACTCTTTAAAATTAGTGGCTCTCCCCATAGATTGCTAAACCTTGAGTTACCCCCTTTTTCATATCAACTACATAGTGCCCACTGCAACTCTTAAGATAGTAACCCATTGTTTCCATCTTACCTTTATTTGCAACATTTGGTCCAAGACCACCAATCTTTGGAAAGCCCACATTTTGCTTCTCAATACTCATCTTGGGATTACTGTGTCTGTTTTGCTCATGGTGAGGAAAGGAGGAGAGGGCATTGATTCCTGACTGTGTCTTATTGGGCAGCGAGTGTCCATGTGGGATCGTCCTGATTCATCTGGTCACTATTCAAGGCATCTACCAGGAAATGGATACAATAAGCCTACAGACCCATCTGGGACAAGACTGTTTATCACCAAAGAACTTGTGGCCTGCTTCTCATCTTGGAATTAATGCTATTGCTTTGCTTCAGGTGAGAGCAGAAGCAAAGGGGCATTGTATCCCAGAAGTATGAAGATATGGTGAGACCAGCAGTAGTAGCAGCCAGGTAGTAGCCAATTAGTTGAATCTCTACTATTCATAATTCTTGACAAAGCTAATTCTCTCTTTTTGATTCACTATGGGTAACAACTTCAGAATATTTCCTTAAATACTTCATCCCTAAATTGTCAGGGTCTACTTTAGTAGGTTCCCCTCAAGTATTTGGCAGTGCCCTCTATAGACACAGGCCCCTTGAGTTAACATTTTTTTTCCTGTAAAGCACACTTGAAATTTCAACAATACCTAGTTGTATATGGGAAACTTGTTTGCAGTGACAAGCACTGGCCCCAGAGTTGCAAATCAGATACACCTAACTTCACTTTATATTCTCACTGCAACTATCTAATCAATAAAAATCTGTTGCCATGAATATGAACTTTCCCACTATCACTGTTACCATCTTGGTGGCTATGGCCATTCTGAGGCAATCAAGAAACTCCATCATGCTTACTGACAACCAGCTAATTCCCAAACAAACTGATAAGGTATGTGAGAGATGTATTTACACAATGTCACTGAAGGAAAAGGTCTCACATATAAGCTCTTTAATGTCAATCAGGATGTCAGTAGTACACACACTGCACCCACTATACACAGTTCAAAGTAGACCCAAATATGTTGAGGCACATAAATGCAACTTTCCTAATCCCCAAAGACCTCCTAGATGAAGCACATATAAGAAATGCCCTGAGCAGTCCCAAATGCACTCTTTCAAAACAATGCTCTCATCAACACATGCAGCCTCTACTTCTAAGCCCATAAGGCAGGCCACTATGCAATTGAACATTCTGGTCATTGGAGACTCAATTGTGAGACACACTGATGTCCCTCTCACCAGGCTGAGTAAGGAGAAAGTCACGGTCAGTTACTTACTGGGGATCAGTAGGATTCACCAAATTATGCTTGCACTCAGATCATTAGATCATAAGTACCAGTATGACTCAGTTATAATCCATGTTTGCTATAAATGACCTGAGACATACCTGTCTTGATTATATGAAGAATCCCAGGCTGGTATGAGACTAGCACTGAGGAGCATTCTACATTCTCTATGAATGATGCTACAATATGAACAGAAGAGGACTGACTTTAATAACTGCCTTAATTTCTGGTTTTGTTCTAAGAGGGTACAATATTTGTCAGCTTGGAAGGAGATGGTAGGGAACAGGTTCTCAATGCACTGTCTAAGGCCAAGAAAACTGCATCCATGGACCCTGACAATATCCCAGTCTGCCTTCTAAATAGCATGAAACATGAACTATTGGGCCCTCTAGAATCACTATTTAACCATAGCCTCCAAATAGACTCTGTGCCTAACAGAAGGCGAGCAGCAGCCTCATCCCTATGAAAAATGTGGCCATTTACAGAACCTGCAAACTACACACCCTTAAGTCTCACTTGTCTCATATACAAAGTCCTGGAAATAATTATCATGGACGTGATCAATAATGACATAGGAAACATCCTGGCACTGGACCCAGCCCAGTTTGGTTTCATCAAGGGCAAGTCATGCCTACTTAACCTGGTTGACTTCTTTGAGAAGGTCGCCAAGGCAATGGACAAAGGCAAAATGGTTCCTACTGCCTACCTTGATCTGGCCAAGCCATTTGACACAATACCCCACTCAGGCATTATTGATAAACTCAAGAGGGTAGATATAAACCTTTATGTTGCCCAGTGAAGAGCCAGCTGGCTCACAGACAGGACACATAAAGTTAGAATTGGGGAGTCCACCCCTACAAAGAGGCTAGTCACCAGCAGGTTTCTTCAGGGATCGGTTCTGGGACTGCTACTGTTTGGCTTCTACTTCTCTAAAGCCAAAACCAACATCTAGGGCATCTGGCTGACCAAATTTGCATATGGTTGCAAATTAGGAGCAATTATAGAATCCTTCATTGATGTTAATGTTGTCCAGGAAGGGCTGACACAGACAAATAAATGGTGTTAGAGCCATGTACTAAAAATAACTGCCAAGAAATGCATAATAGTATCCTTCAGGAAGTCATCCACTTCTGGTAACAATCATATTGGCAACAAAGTGTCAACCTAGCAGTCAGGGACTTGGGGGCACACACTTAGACAGAAATCTAGCCTTTCACCATCACATGTCTACAGTAGTGAGAAAATCATTCTATGTTGTACAACCTATAAACAAAAGTATGGCATCTAGATCCAAAGAGACAATTGCTCCACTGTATTCTGCATTCATCACACATATCATTGAATACAATGCCCCTTTGGTATGTACTTAACTAGGCACATCCAACAACTGGAATGTCCACAAAGGTTCCTTACTAAAAGAATACAGGAGGTAAGTAACATCTGTGCTGTCCTGTACAGAATACCTCAAAGCTCTATCCCTTGCCTTTAACCATCATGTGTCTATGGTAGTGAGAAAATCCTTCTATGTTGTGCAACTTACAAAGATAAATATGGCATCTAGGTCCAAGGAGGTCATTTATCCACTGTGTTCATCCTTCACCAGACCTATCGCTGAGTACACAATTAGAACATCCACAGAGGTTCCTCACTAAAAGAATATAGGGCATAAGTAACATATCCAGTAAAGACCAGGTCAAAGCTCAATCCCTGTAGTCTATCTCCAAAAGGTTGTAGAGGTCAGACCTATGATTGACATACAAGGCATTGTTGGACCCCACTCTGATGGACCTCCTGCATCTCTACTAAACAAGCAGCAGCAGAATTATCCATTCTAAAGATCAAAACCTTGCCTGTAATATAAATAGGATCTACTGGAGAGACAGGTATGTATTCCAGAGACAACTCCTTCTGTGAAACAGGCTCTCCAGCCATGTGAAGAAGAGTTCCTCCCAAGTATAACTTAGACAATTGGATTTAGAAAAAGGAAATTCATCCCTAGTTTGGCACCTATGTCTCTAATGGACACAGGCAGCCTGCTTGTAAATGTTTCATCTCCCAAGCTTCTGCTTACTCTTACCAAGGGTAGCAGAACTTGTCAGAGATTCAGGATGCATGGCTAGGCTTATAAGGGCCCCTGTGGTCATTGGCCTAATACACACTTATGGACCTAGGAGCCTCTTGCCCTTCTAAAAATATAGTACATTTCCCTGAGTTAATTGTAATGCAGAAACACCAAACAAATTCAAGCATTGTGGATATAGTCTTGTCACAATCTATATGATGGAGGTGATGGGAAAAGGGGATCAATGCTGATGATGATCTGATATGGATCCGTTTTTTAAAACCTTAAGTTTTCCTTTTTACATATTTGTGAAACTTTTCAGTTGCATTCTATTTGGTAAAAAGTAGAATTGAATCTAACAGCTGTACAGTGCTTGAGACATTTTTCAACTAAAGTCATCACTGTACACATAATTAATACATACTTGGGCTAGCCATACAACAGTTTCTTTAAGAGTTCAAAGCTCAAGAACTGCTGTTTTTTCCTCTCTTTCATAAAGAACTAGAAAGTGCATATAATACTGCTGTACAGAATGTGACTTATTCCCCTAACTGCACAAATACAAGTAATGTGATAAGAATTACACAGACTATAACAGTAACACTTTATGTGGTGATCACTGTAGAGTACAAAAACCAGGCCGACCCACTGCAAATATTTTGTGCCCAAAATTGCATCATCAGAAGGTAGCACCAGATGACATAGCCACTAAATAATTGGACATCTGCTCAGCATATAGTCAGACCTTTCAACAGTCCCTGTTTTGAAGGAATCATCCTATTTTCAGGCCTGATTTATCCCTAAACATGATATACCTATTTTTGGAGGTATGTTTCTATTTTCTGGCTTGTTTTACCCCTTCACAGATTTTTTCGGAATCCCCCCTTGCCATGCATGATTTTTTAAGCTGTATAATACATAGAAAACCATACTACATAACCTATATACTAGTGTCACCACTAAATGGAAGAAGGATGACACAAATCTTACATCTCCCTTTTGCAAAAAATAAATGACCTTATGTTGTAGAATTGTCCAATATAGTTCATTGAAATCTATAGAGTTTTACACTGTCTCTTTAATAATCTGCTTATATTTTTCTATCATTTTTGTCACTGTATTTTTTAAAAATGTTTTTGATTATAATCCCACAGTCCTACTTGAAGTAGGAAGACTTATGTGCTATTTGATATTTAAATTTCATTCAAATCAGATGTACAGATTTTTAGTTAGATGTAGTTACTTTTCGAGGGCCTTTGCAACTATTTTGAATGTCTACATTTAGGAGGTATGCATACAAATACAAAGTCAATATATTTTAAAATCAGAAAACCCATGATGAAAGCATAATTACAGTTAAAGTAAACAGCAAAATAAAATTTGCACTTGATTTTTTTACTATATATTTTAACTGTGTTCCCTCCCCTTGCAAACAATGTGTGTCCGTGCAATAAAGTAATTTTATAGCATGCATGCAACAAAATTACTGTGGAGTATGTCATTTGCCATCATTTGCCCTGATACTCCTCCTTAACCTCCAAATTGTGTTAATAGTTTATTTCCAACATTTTCTTGTCATCAATTGTAATTCCCTGTTAATGACCCTTAGACTGTACTGTTGCTAGATTGTTACTACTATTATTGTGAAATGTAAAAATTTTAATTGCAATTCACTGTTAATGACTCTTAAACTGTATAGTTGCTAGATTTTATTATTATAGAATATAGATTTTTTTTTTTGCTGTAGAATGCTGCATAAAGCTATATGACTTCTTTGCTTTGTATTTGTATGTGTATGTGCTAATATGTCATTGTTACTGGTGGTTTTCTCCCCAGGCCTCCTCTGAAAACGAGCTCTTTTTAGGCCCAGTGGACTTCCCCAGTCATCAAACTGAAATAAATGAATATGTAGGATGTCTCCTTGTATCCCTCAGTCAAAGAACAGGTGAATTGGAAGTTAACCATTAATTACCCCCTACCAGACTAGTTCTACAACACTAGGGCTGCTAAATTTAGGTATAGACGTGCAGGGGAGATTAAGTTTGCCTATGTTACTATAATAAACACCAAATCTTGCCACTAAAATGGCTGACATGAACAGTGAAAGCCTCCATACTGTCACACTTTTCTTGTTTGTTTGCTTGCTTGCTTGCAAAAGTACCTCAGATTAAACTAAACAGCACAATGACAAATATACCATGAACACAAAGACACTGAGATCGGACAGTAAATACTCTTAGAACCTTGCTTTCTTGGTATGTTTTAAATAAATGAAATCATATTATGATACATTTTATTACTGCTGCTGCCTTGTCATTCATGCGGTTAAATTAAAATTCACTGTAGCAGGTCTTAACGCCAACAGTAAGTTACGCATCCTGTTTTTTCTAACTCTGTATTAATAAATTGTAATGTGCATTTATTTTGATGAAAATAAAACTGCATACATTTTTATCTCTTTTGTTCCCTGAAGCATCTGGTGTGTTTTGTGTAATGAACAAATGTAAGTTATGCACTTTTAATTATAATATTCAGGATGGAGAAACATGCTGTAGAATGCAAGAGAGCAAAATGCAAGGCTACATTTTTAAAGTGAAAATATTTTTCATGGACTAGCTAGGACTATTGGAAACATGTTAGGCCACACTGTAATGGATATACAGTAGACTCATGTCTAAATAACAGGAACAAAATGCATAAATAGTATTACTTTAAGACAACCTTCATCAGATTTAATGCATTGTTTCATGCATAATCATCAGAATAAGAAAACATGGCCACTGCGCAAAGCACCCTTTGCATTTCTATGCCAAAAGAAACAACAAACGTGGCTCCAGGCAGGGTAATTTATATTCTTAGGTAAGTACTGGGCTAACTGCCTTTATGGGTTATTTTAGCCCCAGGCAATTTATCTTGGTAAGAATCAAGCCATGTGCCTTTTGCCTGTGAGGTAAACAGCTTTACCATTATGCCAGCCCCGCCATCTAAACTGAATTTCCCCACACATTTTAGAATTATTAAAGCACAAGCAGATGGCTTGATGATATTTAAACTCATGACCCTTGATTTACCAGACTGAGCTGCCCCCCCCATAGCATCACCCACACCACCATTCCAGTGTCCCGTCAATTGGCTATTTCTTCCCATTTACCAGAAACACTATACAAACCTGTCAGTGTGCATAATATTTTCTTCTTTACTTCTAAAATGATTAGAGATGTTTAAAACTTTTATTTCAAATGTTATAACATAAACACTGATAGTCATTTGTTAAACAAAACAGTTCCACAATGAAAATAGACGTAACATGAGCAGTAAGCTTCTCTGCCCTTGAAACTCACATTCATTGAAACTGCATTGAAACCCACATTCTAAGAAAACTCATCTGGTCAGTGGTGGATTATGTTTACCTTTGTGCTATTTTCAAACCATAAGCCCCACACACACATTTAAGACCATGCATACATGCATGTATTTGTTCTTTGATGCACCATCCTGATATTATTAAATTATTTTCCTTGTATAATACAGCACTACTTGTTAGAATGTGTTTTAAATTTGTAGTTTTGAACATTTTTCTGGTAAGCAATTAAACAAAACATGTGAACCAGTAATGACAAAACTACCCATTATAAAACATTTCAATCACAAAAGGCCACTCAAAATTCTGTCATTAAAATCAATGAATATCAGTCAACATACACAATATCTGCAGAAGTAGAAGTCATCTGACTTTTTTCACATTAAAGGGATCTATAACTAATGAAGAGGTTGCCACTGGCAAACAACTTTACATTTCAGTGTCTCGTACAATTTCGGTGCCTCCTGCCCTTGAAAATTAAATTGCCCATGTTATATTTTAAAGAAATGGTAAGCTGGTAATATTGCAATAGGAAATGGCTATCAAATCAGCAACAGAGTCATTGTTATTAGGCATCCCATCCAAAGGAAGACACACTCAGGAGTGCAGCACCCTCATCCCTCCTTAAAGGGTACTGAAAAATCAACACTCCATCTACATTGTGTGGAAGTAGAACCCACAGCCTTGTGCATCAAAGCCAAATATGCTACCTGTTGTGCTACTAATACTGCTTTCCAGTTTTATAGCATAAATGCTGATGATGGATTTGCTAAACAAAACAGTTGCACACAGAAAACAGACTTAGCACGAGCAACAGTAAGCTTCTCTTTCCTTGAAACTCAACATTCATTGAAAATGCATAGAAGCTCAGCATTCTTTGAAAATGCACTGAAACTCAGCATTCCTTGAAAATGCACTGGAACTCAACACCCTTTGAAAATGCACCTATTGATGACAGTTTGGTAGCTGGTGTAGAGGACTCAGGCTCTAGTCTTCTGTAATCAAGGTGCAGGGTTTGAGCTTGAATAAGTTAACCAACCTGCCATCCCTAACTGGGACATTTTACATAAACACACACCCAGCCCATTATCCATGTTCATGTGTCTCTTTTATCTGGAACAGCAATTCTCCATAGAAATCTCACACTCAAGTATTAAAAAGATATGTGCATCTTCAGTAAGCCACATGTCCAGATGCTACTAAGGACGCACTCTGCATATATTACATTTCTTAAAGATGCACACTGTGTATCCTTAAAGAAGAAATTAAGTTTTATGGGAACCCCCCCACACTTGGCCAGTGCCCCCCCCCCCAAGTCAGCAGAACCATTGGCAACTGCCTATATCACATAGGGCTGGATCTGGCTATGGTCTCTTGTAAGCATTTTATATGACATGAGGAAGGAAGTCAACAAATTGTGCACATGAATGTGCTAGGGTTACAGTTGCAGAGAAGTGCAATAATGAAAATAGAACAGGAAAGGCTGTCTTCATGAGGGGTTGTAAGAGTTGTGTAGGTAGTGTTATAGTAGATGCGTCTTTGCTTACATTGAGCATTAATATTGTGGTGTATAGGAGTATTATTGTTGTATGGGTTAGCACTGACACAGGTGTGAGGACAGAAGCTAACAGCTGACAAAGATGAATAAATGAGGAGGACCACAAAGTCTGATGCTAGAAAAGCAGCAGAAGCAGACAATGGACTGCACTCATCAACAGGGTGCAAAGGCTTTAGGAGGGTTCTGATCACTGACATGCACTTTGGGGAGAGCATGGGAACTTTCATCATGAACTGAGAAAATAAAGGGTGCCTCTGTCCACATACAGGAAACTCTGAGAGGGGCCCACAGGCTCCAAAGCTGGCTAGACAGCACTAGACTGGTCACTGCTATATTGCACTGGAAGGATGCAGGTGTTAGAAGTGGGAACCATGATAAACAATCCCTACTGGAATGAGAAGAGGAGTCTGTGAGAATAAGATATGGAGTCATTACATCCATGAAGGTGCAGGATACAACAAGTTTTATAGGAAGCACTTAACTGGGTGATTGGATACTTCAACTTTTCAGATATAATGTGTCAGAATTCCAGAAACACTTGAATTTATGACCTATATATTCCATACCTGCTACCATCATGTAAGACTTTATTTGCACATCATAAGTGTAGCAGCAAGATACTCAAGGAGTTTGCGGCATGGGTTGTCTCTGAAAGAGAATGCTCCATGATATTCATTTTTAGCTTGTGTCATTCAGTCTGAAACAAATACTTGAATTTCTAAGTGAATTTTCTAGCCATGCTAATTCAGGTGCCAGTGTTCTACGCTGGGTATTTTATCAAAAATATGTGCCTCCCTAGTAGTTCACCCTTACAATCACATGTTTATACATTGCTTGACAAAAAACTCCATACTTGACATATGAAAGGAAGCAATAGTTGTTCTGGTATCTAAACTACCATGTCTTAGTCTATTTTCTTCTACTCTGCCATTTCAAGTTCTTGGAGAAACTAGTTCGCCAGCAAGTCCATGTATGTTTTCATAGCTCTGAGTTTCTGGCTGATCAGCAGGGTTGCTTCAAACAAGGTAAAAATACAATCACTGCCCTTTAACTCCTGACAGGTTCTTCTTTGAGTAGTATAAACAGGAGTCTATTGAGCAGATCCCTATTCATTGAGATACAAAAGCACCCAATATAAAAGATAATGTAGTCCTATGAGATGGAGCGATTATGTTTGCAGATGGCTTCAGTGCCTTACTACTGAGTATCATATTAGTTGATGTTTTGGGATAGAAGTCGAACATGCCCAACCTGATGGCTTTCAAAACTCTTTTCAGGGGTCACTAAGAGCCCTCATTTTAAGCTCCTAACTTTTGGATTCTGCATTAACCAGTTTTGCTAATAATCCTGCCATCCTTAATCATGTGCATTCTCAGTAGGTAAGAAGGTTCTATATTCATTTTTAATGACAGAAAGATCAGAATGTTGTCAATTTTAAATTTTACTCCTATATCAACTAATTAGATTCATGTTTTGCTATTAACACTGTAGTGCAGCCTTAATAAGGTACTGCACTTCTGAAGTCCCATTCATTGAGTAAAACATCAAATCAAGGTCCCATTTGCCTGGACTGGTAATAGCTTAGTGGATGTTAAGGTTCCTACAATACTATCAAAAGTACTAAGTAGTCATTTTTTATTAAAGACATATTTCATTAAATGTCATAATCATTTGTATCTCTAAAAACAAAACTGTTACATCCATTGCAATATCACTGAACAATTTTGCAACAAGAGCAAAAGCCTTGGGAAAACAATGTGCAAATAAAAGAAAAAGGACATGCAATTTGCAGCACTTTAGTTAATTAAATATATTTATCATTCTGATCTAACAACTTTAATTTGCTGTAACAGAACTTGTGTTATCCTCTTCCACAAGATATAAATATTTCACTTTCCTTCCCTTCAGGTACAGTCCGGAAAAACAATTCATACATTTGGCTGTTTTTGCCTCACCATTTGTCCATGTAGAATTGCATCAGTTTCAAGTCCAACTTAACGTTGTTCTCAGAAAGACATAATTTAACAATAGCAAAAGTTGCTTCTAGTGTTTACTGAATAACTTTCTAATGCTCTACATTTATGTTGTTCCATATCAATTCATTATACCCCCATGTTAGCCCTTTTTTTTTTTTTGCCTGGCGTGATACTTTGGCTAGCTTTTTCAGAAACCCTTTATAAACGTATGTGCTTTTGTGTAAAAGGGATATCATACCCTTCTTCACAAAAATTTAATCACAATATAAATCATAATGTATACAATTCTAAAACATGGATTTCCAATGACAATGTGCAAACAATTCATGTAAAGTTTATGGATCAATTAAAAACATCTAAATAAAATATTATTACAATTGAATATTATAATTTCTAAGCACTTCTCAGTCAGAAAGAGAGTCTGATCAACAAGATATAATTTATGCTGTGTTCTTTGTTCAGCCTTTAAGCTATATTACAATTTCCAGGTATAGCAATCTTTCCATGGCATCACTTCCTAGAACTGGTTGCCATACTGTGGAGCATATCAAATGCAAATAAAGTCTGACAATGAATTTGATGTTTCTACTTCTGTCATCTATGCATGATTCCATTTTTTATGTTACTTGATCTTTTAAAACTAAACTTAGGTTTCTCTGTTATATATTTACTAATATTAATATTTCCATCCTTCACTGGAAAGTACCAGTGTTTCATATAAATCTTATACATTTCCTGACTAGATACACCACATTTTAACAACATCTCTAAATTAACTCAATCACTTCTTTTTTTTGTAATAATTCTGTACTGAAACGTGTTTTCATTTATATTTGTTAACTGGGGTAGAGAACTTATCATTATGGAACTTTTTCAGACACAGCCCAAGAACACTGTCTAATTAAGTGATTTGATCAAGAGTTACAGTTAGGTACATGGGGGTCTTCTTGTAAGAAATCATGAATCATGCTCGTCAGCCCTTGTTTATCATAAACTCTGCTAGAAAATATGTAAAGCCTTTTTGTTCAGGTACTTTTTAATTATGTTCTAAAAGCATTCTGAACCAGAAACTATCCCTTAGAGATGTCTCAGATTGAGCAAATGCAATTTAGTTATGAAAATGCCTTTAAAGTTACTTAAGAAAACATCAGCATCTAAAACTGTTATATCACTAACATTCATATATAAAACTTTAAATTTTCATTAGATGTCTCCATTTATTGCCAAAAGACTTTTAAACTGTTTAAGTTGCCTGTCTGTGTAATAAATCATGAAAGTGATGTCAGTAAATGTTAATAAATTAAAAATAATGCTTCTTTTCTTGCACAGAGACAAAATATTTATTTTAAATAATTAAGAAATTAGCAGCATAATTAAGGTTCACACTGACTCTACCAGCTTCACTTTTGCAATGTACTAAATGTCCCATCCTAGAGAAATACATTATGTTTTAAAACGATATCACAACTATTTTCTATAATATTTTCCCGATTATTTCCAAGCCATCATCAGTCAAAGATTCTTGTAATACTTTTGGGCATTCTTCATGTTAAATGTGCATCATGTTAATGTATCCATTACCATACTAGACTGGATCCTACTATCCCATCCTATTAAAGTCTTAAATTCTGGCATTATACCTGACCCTGTAGGAGACCACTTGCCAGCTTTCATACACCGAGCTACCCACTCCTCTCGTCACCTACACCAATATATTCACGCACGTAACATCACAAACTTTAACCCCACTACTTTATCTGACTCCCTAAAGCAAACAAACTGGAACCCCTTAAAAACTCTTCCACTAAATAATGCCATAGAATTTTTCAACTCAGCCTTCTTAAACATCTTCAGCTCCCTAGCACTACCAAGAACAAAAAGAGTAAAAACCAAGACAGCCCCATGGCTAACCAAAGATACCAAAAAACTTATGCTACAAAGAGATAAATCCTGGAAAACATACCATCAAAACAAGCAGCCAGAAACTTTTCTTAAATATAAACAACTCCGCAACCTCACTAAAAAACAAATCAGCAGAGACAAAAAGTCCTACTATGTCAAACTCCAGTCTAACCAATCAAAAAACCTCAAACATTTCTGGAATTCCATTAAATCTCTTCTCAACCCAGGTACCAAAAACAACCCCTGCCCTGACACCAGCAAATCTGATACTGAAATAGCCTTTCTATTCAACTCCTTCTTCACCAACTCCATAGCAGAGCTGACCAAGACCTTCTCTAACAATAACCCTTCTCCTCAACCTATCCAATCTTCCTCATCCCCTACACCACCCTCTGCCCCAATTCTCCTCCAATATTTGAACTTAAACCCATCTCAACCTCCCAAATAAAAAACTTCCTCTCCAAATTAAAACCATGCTCCAATGACCCTGACAATATCCCATCTTCCTTCCTAAAAATAGCCGCAGATGGTATCGCTCTCCCCATTAGCATCTTGATCAATAGATCCATTCAGGAATCTTATGTTCCAAAATTATGGCATGCTGCCTTTATTCTACCTCTCCATAAAGGAGGCAAAATCAATAGCATCTCTAACTACCGCCAAATCGCTGTCCTCTCCCCAATCTCAAAATTTCTGGAAAAATGCATCCACCTTCAGCTTATGCCATTCCTAGCCAATCACCAACTAATCACTCCAACCCAACACGGCTTCCGTCCTGGCCATAGTACAGTCACTGCCCTTCTCTCCTTCTTAGACACAATAAATCTTGCCCGTGCCTCTGGTAAAATAGTATCAACAGTTCTACTAGATCTGTCCAAGGCATTCGATACCATCTCCCACACCCATCTCTTGAACAACCATCTTTCTAACCTTAATCTGTCCCAGAATGCCTTATCCTGGTTCTTAAGCTACCTCTCTGACAGGTCTCAAGCTGTGAAATGGGGGAAAGGCACCTCAACCTTCCTTCCAACCCCCACTTGGGTACCCCAGGGATCCATACTCAGTTCAATGCTATTCAACATCTTTATTAATGATTTCCACAAAGCCATACCCAACACCAAAATTGTACAATATGCAGATGATTCAACTTTAGTCTGCTGCACCTCTAACCTCTCAGAGCTTCAAACACTGACCCAAACTGCTTTCTCCACCACTGAAAACTGGATGCTCCAAAACCACCTCTCGCTAAATGCCAACAAATCCAAAATACTATTATTCTCTCCCTCAAAAGCTTCCCCTCTTGATTAAAACTCATTCCAAATTATTAGACAAAACAACTCTACTAGAGAGGTTGTTCCCTTTGCTAAACTACTTGGGGTTACTATTGATGAACACCTAAAATTCGACACTCATATCCAGCAAAACATTAAGAAAACCCATATAAAACTTGCTATGCTATACAGAAACATCCACTTTCTCTCTCCTTCCACTAGACAAACTCTTGCCACTATCTATCTATTCCCCTCACTAATGTATGGTGCTCATCTACTAACAAACTTATTCTGCCTCTCTGTCCTCCAAATTAGAAGTCTGTTATAATAAGATTTCTAAATCTGCAACCAAAGCCAAATTCTCCTCCCATCATTGTACTGCCCTTCATTTGTTAAATTGGCTTGAACTCTCCAATCATCTAGACTATCTGTAAATTACTACAGCCCACAGACTAATTGTTCAACGTACTAAGTACCCACCACTAACCAACATCCTTCAATCTTACACCCCTCAGAGAACTCTAAGATCTACTCACCAAAACCTAATCACTGTCCGCAAACCCAATCGTCCTGATGGTCAGCTTCTTCTGTCCTCTTCCTTAGCTAAAAAATGTAATTCTCTTCCTTCCTCTCTAAGAACTTGTGAAAACTTTAAAAACTTTAAAACTCAGCTACACTCCTACCTTTCCTCTAACAGGAAATGCAATTGCACTCTCCCCACCTAGCCTAATAATCAATCCACTCCTTAAACTCCTGACTAACTCTGAGTACAAGCTAACCGAACATAAATGTACATATTGTAAATAACTTTCAAGCTAACCTAACATAAATGTACATATTGTACATAACATAATTGTATGTATTATAAATAATCCATCCTACCTTTTTTTCTCTTTTCCTTCTAAGTCTTAATTCTCCCTCTCAATTAAGTTACCACTGCCATCCTAAATATTTATATACTATGTAATAAAGAATGTATTCCTGTTCTCTAGCATGAAATGAAATTGTAATTGTGTCTTCTTTACTATGATTGTATATGTAACTAAACTATGTAATGCAGAGCTTTTCTCCCAGGGTCTCCACTGAAAACGGGCTCCCTGAGCCCAGTGGACCTCCCCGGTCATCAAACTGGAAATAAATAAATAAATAAAATAAATAAATAAAATATACCCCATTTTTATTCTATAGTTTGCAATACTTGCTAAAAATGTGACAAGTGTTTCCTTGCTAACAGCATCATCTGGAAAAATATTTCTTAATACGTGCAGCAACAGAACTGAATAAGGTCTCAATAACGTGCACCCAACCATTAACTTGCATCCACAATAGCAGTCAAATCATGAAATTATGTTATGGATTTGAGGTAAGCTGTATTTTACAGGATTTATTAAGAATCTAATTTTCTTCTAATTTAAGAAGCCCCAATACCAAACCCTATTAAAAGGCTCTAGTTATATTTTTTAAAATATAAAAGAATATTATGATAAATAACATGTAACTGAGTGTAAATTAACATTTTAATGTATTGCCTTTTCTTTTGAGTTACTGCATTCTTGGACTTTGTGTATATAGAATGGATGGAAGTCCCATACTGGGAATTAGGGAAGCACAAATGCTTCACAGCCATATCTTTTAACATTTATGGTACTGGTCAGATGGTGTAGTGTGACAGTGTGGCTCACTTTGATCTTATCAAGAAAACACCTTAGATCACCTATCTTGTGTAAATTAAAAAGAGGGGAAACAAATCTAAAATATACCTCTTGTTATTTGAATTGTCTTTAGAAATACATCAGCTTTTGATGAAAAATTGTCATATATTTGAGTGACTGTTCAGTTTAAATTCGACTACACTATCAATGGATTGGATATCTACTTGAGGTACCTTTACCTTGCCCATTTCTTTCAATGTTTTTCACATAACTGCCACCTCAAGAAGCATATTTGTTATTATGAGACCTTATGCAATTTTATTGATACACATAATAAGAAGAAATATGCTTGCAGAGGTGATTGCTGTCTGAGAAACACCTGTCACATTTTAGAAAATATTGAGAAATATATACTACAATGTTTCTGATACACACTAACACATATAGAGTAGGCATCACTGCTGAACATTCTCACATTTCAGAGGGGAACATCCATAAAAGTGGTCACATATTGTACTACCTGCCAGTTCAAGAACACTGAAAAGTACTAATCTGCAAAAAAAAGAAAATGCTTAGCAATCAAACTGATCCTCAACAACCTCAGATATTTATTTATATATGTATTTATTATTTATTTGACATTTGTTTACCAGAAAAGTCTGACTGGACCAGAAAGTGTCCATTTTCAGTGAAGGCCTGAGGAGAAGAGCTCCGCAATCACAATCTTTCAAAAATTACAGCTATTTTACATTGCAAAGTATCATGTTACACTACAAAACATAGGAGTGGAAAAATGTAATGAGAAAAGCATAGAACATACATTTGCTTTATAGCAGAGTGCAATAAAAACAATAGCATGAGTTGGAGAAAATATGTGAGGAAAAACTAATTTAGTCATATTATTTGTTACTTAGTTTACTATGTGATAAAAAGACCTGAGACAATTCTCATATGATATTTATAAAGATATATTAGAGATTACATGATTAGAGACAGTAAAGAAAAATTGAGTGATGTCTTAGTATGAAAGATGATGTTCATATTATGGTTATAGGAGGAATGATCAAGAAAAAAAGGATATTATAAGAACAGTGCAGAAAGAAATTTTAATCTGGTTACAAATCATACCCCATCAATGGCTATACAGTCAGAAAGAGAATAATGCTAAACTGTCTCTTTGGATGTTGACCCTCCAGCCTTATAAAAAGTCTTTTGGCTTTTCCCGATTAGGGATCGCCACAGCAGAACTCTGGTCCACTAATGATTGGCAGTGGATTTTTATGGTGCCGAGTTGCCAACCCAACGCTCAACCTTCAAGGAAGGCACACTCCTTCACGCTTGCACCTACCTGCATATCTTTAACATCACTCGACTACGGGGAGGACATGCAGACTCCACACAGAAGGCACTCCAGCCGAGAATCGAATGGGAGAACCTCTTGGTGTGAGGCGACAACTCTAACCGCTGCACCACCACGGCCCTAACCCTCCAGCCTTATAACTTTCAAATTATACATTATCTAGGCTACATGGTGAAAAGTCGCAAACATATAGCTGATCTGCTAGGGCTTGTAACATTGGAGATGGTCTTGTTGCATTCTTGAAGCTGCTAAACCGGGGACTGACACCTTTAATAGATAAACACAGAGGAGGCAAGAAATCTCAGCAGGGAACAAATACATTTTAGGGAATCAAACAGGAAGGTCAACGCCTAGATGGAAAGATGGCTGCAACATACTCTGCAGAAAGAACATGTTCCTGGAATCTGTGAAAAATGGCAACTGCAGTGTTCTAAGGACAAGTTTTGAAATGCACTTCCTGCATGAATTATCTTTCTTGCATGGATTTAACCAGACTATGGAAATATGTGTAAGTATTGGGGTATATTGCCAAGGGAAAACATACAACGTGTATGAATTTAATTTTTGGAAGCCTGTTTGGACTTGTATCTAACCTGTAAAAAGTCATTGCAATCAAATCCATTTAAGACCATTTTTACACTCTTGGGTTAGCCCTGACACAGGGCACACTGATTTCCTTATGTACAGGATACCACACACACCACAGCTGATACCAAAAGTGGTTGGTCTATACAACTCTTTCACCTGTATGAATTGTCTACAGCATGTGTGGCTGCCCACAACTCCATTCTGGGGTGTGTTTGTAGAGCATGTTTGTGGGAGGAACCCCACAGACACATTCAGTGTCAAACCTTGTACTGGGGAGGTAAAGACATTAACTATTAACCCAACTGTGTCTCTTACTTCCAACTTGTAAAAAAAAAAAATGGGCAATTTTTGTTGTGAGACAGATTTGCTTTGGAATTAAGATTAACTGCTCTGAGTCATTTTGTTTTCCCCTTCCTTCAAAGGGAAACCTTTTTATAATGAAACCCAACATCAGACTGGAACCCGGCTTCAGTAACTAATTATTTTACTAAAGTCTTTACCATTTGGTCAGAATATAAATAACACCACAGTAGCAATTTAAAGTTATTCTCTCCTGGTTAGTCTTCTCCATATACCATTCAGGCAAGTAACTTCATCTTCCATATTGGTTTTATCCACTTTTTATATCTGTCTCCATCTATATATTTTGCTAAGTACACTGATAATTTTCACTCTTTCATTCCTCTGATGCACTAGCTAATTGCATCACTTTCTATACACCTGTTCCACTAACTCTCTTCTTATATGTATGTTCAGCATTACCTGTAACTGCTACCATTTCTTCCCATCTTTTCCTTGTATCATTACTCCATTAATACTTTCTTTTTTGGAACTCTCTATTACCTTCAAGGTATATAGCATAAAAACTTAGAGGAAAATGAAAATACTTACATTACAGTGATTGCCATCACATCAGATGTCTCACCAATTTGCACTCCACCCTTTTCATCAAGCACAATCCTCTAGTCAGGACTACATGTGAATCACCTTCATGATTAAAATGCCATTTCACTGGCTCAATTAACTTCCCCATTCTGTAGATTCTTGCTATTATCTAAGAAGGGCAGGCATGTGAACAGCAATAGAATTCACCATGGTGGTCTCATATGACATAAATAAATTCAATAACTACAAAAAGAAGACAGCTATGAAACATAGTATACTCATCCTAAAAAACTGAAAAAAGGAGCAAACTAAAAGGCTTTCCATATACAGCAGCCAAAATGCTTTATTAAAATAGAACTATAGACAAATGTTTCAGACCAACAGTTCTTCTTTAGTGTCAAACAGCAAATGATGCACAGCCAGTATATATCCAAAATTAACCACACCGCTTGCAAACAACAAATATTTTTCTTTAAATGTCTTACATATTATTGAAATTGTGAAGATTGGGTGAAGATAGATGAAGGCTGCCAGCCTAGCCAGATAGAATTTTGGAGATAATTCTGCCATCTGTAAATATTAATGTAAACCACAGGCTTGTTGTCTTAAATGGTAAAAATGGTGTTACATGTGGAACTGAAAAAAATGTAACAACAGTGCACTCTACTGACCAAGTAAAGCATGTTGTGACCCTTTGATGTTAAAACTCGGAGCCAGTGAGTCTAGAGTGAGGCATCCTGCCTATTGTTTTAAGGCCAGAGTTAATGGCCAGAATTTTCATGCACAAATGTCCTTTATTACTCTGTTTTTTGCCCAGAGGTGAAGAATGTAAATGTAGTTTCTGTTAGCCTGGGAACTCAGGGAAGTGTAAAGAATGGTGTAATGTGAACCAGAAATGTGATTTTAAAAACAGAGAGACTCAAAGAGCATTAAGCATTTTTGTCTTGACCGTGCAACTCACCAGCACTGTCTTGCTCTATATGTAAGTTTATCTTAGACTTGTGTTTTCTCTTAGAAATAGCTAGAAACTAGAATGATTAGACTAAGTGTTTATCTGTGATGTCAGAACTGTACTACTGAATTATTTTAAGTATTTCTCTGCGATCTCTGAACTCTTAACTAGCACTGTGTAGTAAAAATTATTGTCTTGTGTTTTGACTGTTATTAAATATTTTTAAACCCTTTCAACTGTGGCTGTTTTTGTAGAGATAATTTAAGCTCTTTAGAGTACTTGCATGCCTTTGGTAAAATTGTACAGAGCCACTTCAATAGTTTTAGCCCCGGGCTATACTACCAATTGGATAATAATATTGCACAGTAATAATTGGACACCCTTTTAAGGGCCTTTGAGTATCTGATAAATATTAATGGGTGGTGGCAGCTGATACAACCATATAGTCTGGGAAAAAGGGGCACAGCTGGAGAACCTGTGCCAGCCTTCCCCAGGAGTGCCTGTGTGGTTGTATAAACTCTTCTCAAAGTGTGTGTGTGTGTGTGTGTGTGTGTGTGTGTGTGTGTGTGTGTGTGTGTGTGTGTGTGTGTGTGTGTGTGTGTGTGTGTGTGTGAGCTACTTGGGTAGGAACATGAAGCACTGGTTGGACAGAGAGGGTGCAGGAGATTTTAGCTTGCCCACTAGGCTGATATCTGGACCCTATAGCTTTGCCAGTGGGGAGTCTTATTCAGGACCTGGAGAGCAAGGGAGCAACCAGCCCTGGACTGACTGTGATCTCTGTGTGCTCTTAAGGGAAATTGCACTTTACACTGTGTATTTGCTATCCTTTCCTCCTATATGAGACACCCCTCACTGGTGTTATTGGAAAATAGATTAGAAGAGCAATAAATGGTAGGATGAATAAATACTTGGATGGATGGATGGATGGATGGATGGATGGATGGATGGATGGATTGATGGATGGATGGATGGATGGATGGATGGATGGATGGATGGATGGATGGATGGAAGAAAGAATGAGAGGATAGCAACTTCTAGCAGGGTATAACATTAACTAATTTCCCCAACATTTTTTTCTCCATCATGCCTGATCCTTCCACTCCCTAATTTTTCTTCAGGTAGAACTGTTTTAATTGATCAGCTAACCAGAACTCATGCAACCAGAACAAAAAATCGAAGAAATACAGTACAATTTTCATGTGTCGCACTTCCTGCCCCCCCACACAGACAAATAACTTACATTTTTAGTGTTTTTGAGTTTTAAAAAGGAACATAGGAATAAATTCCTTCTCCCCCCAACCTAAGAACAAGTCAAACCAAACAAATAGTATAGGGTACAGTATTAGTCAGGCCTATTTTTAATAGTAACTCTCAAGCAACCAGAAGCTACAGCTATCTGGCATCTACCAATCCCCGTGGTTAACTGAGAGTTTACTTTATAAACAATGTGATATTTTGAGACTGCTAAAAGCATGTTTCTAATTGATGCAGCATAGGCAGGTCTGTACAGTAGTTGTGTTACTGGATGTAAGCTACCTATATTGGACAATCAGAGTACTAATTATGCTGTTTTTGTATAATGGTCTCACATATTGTTTCATATATGGTGAGAATTACAGGTTGTACTGAGTTGTACAGGTTGTGCTGAGTGTTTGTCCTAATGCTGCACCTTTAAAATGTCTTACCTCAAAAGAACAGAGTAGCTGATTGTCTCACAGGCCTTACAGCTGTCCAGGAATAGGGCCCTGTAGCCTTCTGCCATGTCTTGTTTTCCTGTGATGTGACCAAAAATTCTTGTGCACTCTCTAACCAGGATGAAAACCTTGTTGTGTGCCTGTGAAGATCGTGCATTTTAGTAACACATCAAATTTCTGAATATTTGGTTGTAGGCAAGTTTCTTCTGCAGCTGTTTTCTTGAATGAGACTGTTCAGCATATTATTAATGTTCTTTTTCTCATTATGTACCTATCCTGCATATTCCACTGGTGCTGTCCTAAGCCTTCTAGGTCATCTGAGCATGGAGGTTATGTTATTTGATTATTATTTTCAAGGCATTGGCTATTTCTAACTATAAATATGATTATGTTTCATTGCAATCGGTAATTCTGTGAGATCCACAATATAGAATCACATACCATCAGCCGCTGTAAATGTATGACAGTAATGAAAGTGACAACTTTTAAGTAGCCCCTATGTTCACCCTTCAAATTTCTCTGAACATTTTTATGGCGGCGCTTCTCTACATTTCTCCATGTCTCATAAACAGCAAAATATCTTGAACATTTTTATGGCAGTGTGCTTCTCTACATTTCTCATAAACCGCAAAATATCTTTTTTTACTTTTTTATTATATTTTTCCTAACTAGCTCTACCTTATTTCCGGTAATCTGTCAAATATTGCAGTCACGCATAGAAATGTTGTACTAACTTCTTGTGTTTCAAAAATGTTGCATTTTTTAAGCATCTGGACTGTCTTCAGTTTCCATAACAGGCATGGCTACAGTGAAGTTCCTTATATCTTCTGAGTAACACATTTTGTAGATTAACTATCTTGCTATACCTAAATATTGTTATTATTGTTACTGTGTTCACTGTTGACTATGTGCCTACTGCCTCCAACTCTGAGCTCCTCCCCTCACACTATCCTTTCTAACCTCCTACCTGACCTAATACAGCTTATCTCGTGGCTTCTGCCCCATACCTGCTTTATAGTCTTTCCCCCTCCTCCGCAACTCTCTTGTCCTGTCCCACCTTATAAATATACCCCACACTAGGGGACACCATCTTTCTTCCCTGTTCTTGGCTGCTGTGCTCCCAGTTTTGGTGCCTGATCTGCATCTAGTGTTCCTGCTTGTCCCTGCACCAAACACCTGACTTCTCCCTGCTGGACACCTGATAAATATAGTACAAACTAAAGACCTAAACTACCAGCTCTCTGTGAGACATTTTTCATCTGAAAAACAGTGAAACCTAGTGTTCCTGCTTGTCCCTGCACCAAACACCTGACTTCTCCCTGCTGGACACCTGATAAATATAGTACAAACTAAAGACCTAAACTACCAGCTCTCTGTGAGACATTTTTCATCTGAAAAACAGTGAAACCTAGTGTTCCTGCTTGCCCCTGCACCAAACACCTGACTTCTCCCTGCTGGACACCTGATAAATATAGTACAAACTAAAGACCTAAACTACCAGCTCTCTGTGAGACATTTTTCATCTGAAAACAGTGAAAGTATGTATTGTTATATCTAAGAGTACTAAACAATTATATTAATGTATTAGACTCTGCTAGGTTAGGCAAGCTTCCATTCAGGTAAGCCAGTAGCCATACCCCCCCCCTCACTAAACACTCACCTCTTTTATACCCCTACTCCCAGCTGTTTTAACTCTTTCACTATCTAGTCCATCCCTCATCTCTCCCTTGGCTTGTTATCTCCTGTAGGAGACCCATCTGTGTAATACACTGACTGGCCACTAAGTGGTGTCCCACTGTAAGCTTCCTGTAAATCTATCTCTTACCCCAGTGATAAGTGGACCTCCAGAACTCTGTCCCTAGTTCTTTTCTACACACTTTTATCTTTCTACATCTCTCCTATGTCCCAAGGGATCTTTAATCACTTTTGACTCCTCTAACAGTCTCAGTCTCCTCTCTCTAGCCTTGTAACTTTCTCCGACACTCTCCCACTTTCAGACTTACCTGCTGAATTCTCACATTCTACTGATTGTTTTCCTTGACAGTCTTTCATACTGTCTCTACCCACTCCGTTCACCCTCCGGGCTCACACCGCTCCCCTACCCTACCCCCAATTCCCACCCACCCCAGTGCTCCTACATTTATTTCCTCTATAAGACACACCCCTCTTTACCTACTCCTATCATACCAGGAAAATCATTAACACTCTCACCCCCCTTTTTTCTCTGAACATACCCTCTAATACCTACCTCACATCCTTCCCTGATTATTTACTCAACCTTTACTATTATCTCTTCACTGCTTTTAATACCAACCTCCCATTTTTCGTTCACCACACTACCTTTAGAATGCATATATCAATCTTCCCTCACTATTTACATCTATTAATCTGGGTCTCACTCCTTCCTCCACTAGCCACCACCTATCTCCTTACTTCCTATGAACAACCACTCTAATCTACCCTTCCCTTACCATACAAACACACATCAACACCAACATTATCTTTCTCCCCAAACTTCCTAAACCTCATCTTTAAACCTAGCTACCTATTAGCGAAATATCACAGACTAGCACACATTAAGCTCACCAACTTAAAAACTAGAAAACCACTTATCTATGATGTTAAGCCTCTCCAGCCCAAACACTTTACTCCTCCCCAGACATTACTGGATGGAGACATTCATCCCAACCCTGGCCCTAATATTCCCCTTACCACTACAAACTGTATCCATAACAAAACTAGGACCCTTTCACCTACCAAACTACCTAACTCACTCTCTATAGCACATCTTAATATACATAGTGTTTGCAATACAATTGCTCAGGTTCATGCCCTCCTACATACTCACCAATTTGACATCCTATGTTTATCAGAAACATGGCTAAAACCTACCATTAAAGACAATGAAATCACCCCACCTGGCTATAATATAATCAGACTTGACCGTACTACCAAAAAGGGAGGAGGGGTAGCAATCCTTTATAAAGGAGAGCTACAAGTCAGCACTATAAAACTTAACCTCCCTTTGGATAATAGAGCAGAAGTAATTATCTCCAAACTTCAGGTCAACACATGCAAAGCCATAAATATCACCTGTCTTTATCTTCCCCCAGGAAATAACATTAATACACTTGAGTATATACTTAACTGGCTTTCTATTAATCTCCCTCAAGAAACCATAGTCCTTGGGGATGTTAATATTGATTGAAATTCCTGTACAAGTATTCTCACAACATATAAACTGCCCTACCAGAACTAACACACTCCATAACAAAGAAAGTACCCTGGATTGGATACTCACTAATACCCCTCATCAAGCCTACATAACAGGAACCCTTCCAGACGACCTAAGTGACCATTCTCTAACTTACATTATCAAACAGAAAACCAACATAATATTCCCTAACACCTTCAGAACAATACGCTCTAAAAAGCAATTTAACCAAGAACTTTTCCTAACAGAACTAAAACAATGTAACTGGTCACCATTAAAATCACTCCCTCTAAATGAAGCAGTTGAATACTTCAATTCAACATTCTTAACCATCCTTGACCACCATGCACCAACTCGCTCTATAAGAACCAAAGCTAAGCCCGCCCCTTGGCTCACCAACAATACTAAACAAAAAATCCTTCTTAGAAACAAATCCTGGGCAAAATGGCGATCAACTAAGAATCTAGCAGACCGACAAACCTTTAAAGAACATAGAAATATTACAAAAAAAGCCATCCTACTAGACAAAAAGAACTTTTATCTACATTTACAGTAAACCACTCAAAAGGATCCTAGAAAATTCTGGACTAGTATTAACAATCTTTTTTTCCCAGGCCAATCCATCTTACCCAACCCACAAGGCTCAAACCCTGGCAATCCCACACAAACAGCCAATGCCTTCAACTCTTTCTTCACAGACGCCATCCAAACTCTAGCTAGCCACCTATCCCCAGATACCTCTAACCTGCACACCTCTTCTATAAACCTACCTCCTTTATTTCAGTTACAACCGGTATCTACTTCCTTCATTTCCTCCCTTCTCCAAAAGTTAAAACCTAATACTCCCACAGCCAATAAACTGCCTGCAGAATTCTTGCAAAAAGGAGCTAAAGCCATTGCCTATCCCATCTCCATTCTGATAAATAGATCTATAAGTGAAGGAACTGTCCCATCTATCTGGAAAATTTCTCATATCATCACACTACACAAAGGGGGGAACTCCAATGACTTCTCTAAATTTTGCCCTATAGCTTTACTATCCCCTATTGCAAAAATTATGGAAAAGTGTATCCATAAACAACTTCTTAACCACCTTCTCCAGAACAACCTACTTGCCAACTGTCAACATGGTTTCAGACCTTCCCACAGCACTACCACTGCTCTGCTGTCATTCACTAACTGCATTAACAACAACCGCAACAAAAATCTTCTCTCATCTGCAGTTTTCATTTACTTATCTAAAGCTTTTGACATGGTTAATCACCAGCTACTCCTCCATACACTAAACTCTCTTTCACTCGATCCTCTATCAATGAGCTGGTTCAGATCTTACCTTGAAAACCACCAGCAGGCTGTACTCTGACAAAATAAACTATCGAATCACCTCTCTATCTCCCTTGGGGTCCCACAGGGCTCAATACTAGGCCCACTCCTATTTTCCATTTATATTAATGACCTGAGTTCTGCTATTCCTTACTCCACCTGTATTCAATATGCAGACGACTCTACCATAATCTGCTCAGCCTCCTCTCAAACTGAACTTCATAATCTTACTCAAAAAGCTTTCAACACTGTAGAACAATGGTTCTCACACCGCTGCCTCCTCTTAAACCCCAAGAAAACTAAACTACTACTCTTTACACCAACCCGAAAGTCCACCTCTTTCCATTTCAATCTCACTTCTAACAATGGTACTCTTATCACTCCTGAACCAACCACTAAACTGCTAGGAATAACAATAGACAACAATCTTAACTTTGACAATCATATAAACACCACAATAAAATTAGTTAACAAAAAACTAGGATCCATTTACAGAATTAAACCCTATCTTACACCAGAAGCTAGGACCACTATAGCCAGAACTCACCTAACCTCCACTCTCCTCTATGCTTCTCCTATATACACCAATCTCTCTAAAAACAACCTCAATAAACTAGCAACATCCTATAACAATATTGCTAGATTTGCAACAGGCTCTCCTTTTAGAACCCATCGCTGCCTAAATTTACGACATCTAAACTGGCTAGAACTACTTAACCAGCTCCAACTTCACCAGCTTACAATAATCCACAAGACCCTGTATCTACCTAGCAACACACCTCAATACTCTCTACCCTAATTACACCTTATAATAATCTCAAAAATCTACGCTCCTCAAACAAACTACTGATCAATACTACTAAACCCAACAACTCAGCAGGTGAATCCTTATTCTCGAATGCTGTTGGAAAAATATGGAATAAACTACCATCAGAAATCACTTCTCAGTCTTATCTCTCACTTTTTAAAAAGAACCTAAAACTATACTTCAATAAACACTGGCTATGCTCCTGTACTAACCCAGACTAATTATTTTCCTATCCTCTATACCTCACCCTACATCCTTTCTTTTCTTCCATTTACATATTCTTTAAAATACTATTATACAACATATATGTATCTTGCACCTGATCATGTAATCACTAAGTGATTTGCAATTTGTATGTACCTGTGGGTGGGGGAGGGGATAATAAAAAAAAGATACATATATATATATATATATATATATATATACATATATATATATATATATATATATATATATATATATATATATATATATATATATTTTTTTATTATAATTAGCTTTTGTAATACTTGCTGTTTTATAATATCTGTAATAACTTCTGTTTTAACTATGTAAGATTTCTTGGAGCTTTTCTCCCCAGGCCTCAACTGAAAATGGACATGTATGCAGCTAGACTAGCCCGGTCAACAAATGTAAAATAAATAAATAAAATAAAAATAAATAAATTATGACCACGCTTTCATTTATCCTTCTGGCATACATGTCAAATGAGGTTTGCACCTCACAATGTGCCATCTTTTAATTTGTTTGCTTTTTTTCAAGAATTGCCAGAAAAGGAATGCTAATGACAAGCAAGTAGGGAAAAAATCAAAATCAGCTAAGAGAAATACCTTTGCATAATTTGTGATACAGTCTCTGTCATTTAAAGAGAAGAGGCAGAGATGCCTATCATTATGATTCAGTTGCTCAGTTTATGGAAAACTCAACAACTTTTTAATTTTTTATCACTACCTCAGACTTTACTGTAGGTGTTGTTTAATGCAATTATTTACAAACCAGTGTTGCTCACAGGAAACTGAAACAAGTGATAAGTACACTATTCAAGAAAATGATCCTGGGGTAATCACATATAAATGTGAGAAGGCTGTAATGAATGTTATATGCATAGTAATTTGTGTCTGATTAGAAAAAACTAATGGTTCTGCAGAACAGATACACGAAGCTTCATGCCCATTTCTATAGATAACACCTTTAGAAGGACAGAGAGTTGAAAACAGTTCAGAAATGTACACCCTTGCATTCATCTGAAGGCAATTACTTGATGAGTTCTCAAAAACTTCTGTAACGAAAGAAAGGAATGTGATTAACATGCTTTCAAATTCCACAGTGGCACATGCAAAACACAAGGGGCATTAACTGCTGTAAAATGTGCTTATAAACTAACAATTAAGAAAAGAAGCCAGGTACGCTTGTAACATCGTCTAACAATGTTTTACAGCATGGACTGATTTATGATGAATATGTTATAGAGACTACAAAACTGCAGGCTTCATCAAAGGCTCAGACTTAAAATAAATCTGCCAGGAGAAGTCAGAAAGAAACCTAGTTTATCATGTGTTCTTGTTGTCAATCTTAAAACTCTTGTTTCTTTAAGTTCCCTTTCTCCTACTATTGATGTCATATTACATTCCGGCTTGCTTATGTCTTATGTGCTAAACTTTTTTTCTGAGGTGGCATTAATTGGAATATAAGGAGAATGTGACTTTTTTCTCTTTAGTCTGAGTTTGTACAACCTTGGATGTAGTATATATATATGAAAATTGACAATGAGGGAGACAGCATCCCTACATCAGGAAATAATTACATGGTAGTGTTTTATGTGGTTTTACAGGGCAATTTGATGACATTAATATCTTTAGTTATTTTAGTTGTGATGTCTTGTTTCTCATTTAATGCAGACACTATGTGTTATTTTACACCCAACAGAAAGTATCAGATCACTCAACAAATGGCCAGTACATAGACTAATACAAGTGTAGGCCTCATAAGCTGTCATGGTCACATTTTTTTAGTTTAATACAGTTTCTTTTGTTAACTGGCAAGTGAATTAGTTATCATGGACCCTTTTTAACCACAACCTGAACTACAAGATGGTTTACCTTTAAAATGTCGCCGGTTATCTGTGCAACACAACATGTGCCAAAGTAACTTTTCAAAGTTACATTTTAGTGAAAAAAATATGTTGAATTCACAACAGCAAATGCACAGTAGCATTTGCTGTTGTTAACTCAGCCTTTTGAGTGGAGATTGTACTATAGTGGGGATCGGAAAATGTACCCTTTCACTCTCTGTAGTGGAATCTCTGACTTTTTATATATACGTAGCAGGGGTTGTGGGGGTTGCAGGGGGCTTGCCCCCCTGCAAAACATTCTTAGGAGAAATCCAGAAATGAAAGGTAGTTTCGGTGAATGTCGAAATTCCTGAGTGCTGACTTTCTTAAAGTGACCAGTTCGCACGTGAGTGAGCGCAAAGTGTTGTTTTGGCATTTTGGTTTGGGTAAGTGAACACTCAAACAAATCATGTTCAACATTTTAAAGGTAAACCTTACGAGACAATAGTAAATGCAATAGATAAGGAAATGTTAGAGCAGCAAATCAATTAGTACGTTAATAATGGGTGGGAGGAAACAAAAGTGCACAATATCCATGCAGACACTGGCAGAGTATACAAATTCCATATAGTGACTAGAAACCAGGACTGAACCCTAGAACCTGGAGCTCTGAGAGAGAGAGAAAGAGAGAGAGATCTAAATCACTGAGCCACTGTGCAAATAACTGGATAAAGTTCAGAAACCACAGCTGTACACCAGCCACCAGTGCAGTAGTTTGTGTTGTGCATTTTACTGAGAGTCCTTACTTTAAGGAAAAGGCTTTGTGTCTCTCTGTCTCCAGACTTAGATGATCTCCAGTGTTATCCCACTGGATCCCATTGATGTAATGCAACTATACAGGGTAAAGGGCTATCCCTTAATCCAGAAAACATGATGAATTTATAGCAAAAAAATAGATGCAGGCATGAATGCCATTAAATTGCATGACCCCATAGGTTTATATAATGCACACCCGGGAAGCATTACATAACTAGGTATCCAGCAGTTACATTTAGTATTTGTATGAAGCTGGTTTTGTGGTTCAGAGAGAGAGAATAAGCCCTCACACAGGATTGGATTGAAGAGTAACCTGACACTGGAAATTCTGATGACAGAGGTTAGGAATGATCAGCTGGTGCTTGGCCAGCCATCTGCTAGGAGCGACTGGTCCAACCAGCTATGATGAAATACACAGTATGTATGGTGTGATGTCTCTGCTCTGGGCCAGTAATCAAGGAGCCTCAATTCTCTTCACTGATATCAGTGAAGGATGTTCACTTGGAGCAAAAACAGATACACCCACTATTTCCAGATGCAGCTCTTTGCATAAAGCACAATTTCACTTAAGAGTACACAGGGAACACACTCAGTCCTGGGACTGGGTTTCTCTCTCTCTCTCTCTCTCTTTCTCTCTCCAAGCCCCCAAATAAGACTCCTCACTAACACAGCTGTTGAGATGAGTCCTCAGCTGAGTATTCCAAGTCAAGTCTTTCACCGCCCTCTCTATAAAACTAGTGCTCTGTGTCCCTGCTCCAAGTAGCTTGACACACACACTCTTTGAGATTTGATTTTCACACACACCTGGGAAAGTCTGGCACAGATTTACCAGCTATGCCCCCTCTGCCCAGACTATAAGGCAGATACTACAACCAGAGCACACCAAAACCAGACACTGTAAGGATCTTCAAAGGGTACCCAATTATGCTGAGTAAAATTAATACTAATACAAATGGTAGTGTTTGACTAATACAGCAAGGCTTTCAGGAGTGACCACAGTGTCACTAAATAAATATAAGTACTCTCAAAGGTTAAATATTCTCTAAAAAAACAGTCACAATAAAAAGGTGTAAATATATTTAATAATAATACATAATAAAAGAACACGAAAATACCAAATATCTATTTAAAATAAACATCAGAGTTTCAGATACAGAAAATATTAAAAATAACACCAATGGAAAAATTCACACAGATACAGAAAAACTATACTTAACTGATCTCACTACATTTTCCTGACTGATCTAAAGAATTACTTTTCCCTAGTTCACTTATTACAGCAAGGCAAGATCATGTGGGTGAGTGATCCTTCTTTGTCAGGTTTCAAAAACAGATTGCCCTGAGACTTCTGTTCATCTTGTATCAAAACATCACCCCAGTGCCGGACCACAGAATGACAGTACACACATCTGGTCACCTCACTAAGGCTCCCACAGCACCACTCCCACCAGAAATTGAACCAGAATCCAGAACACACATATCACAACACACACACACACACACACACACACACACACACACACACACACACACACACACACACACATACATACAGCCTTGCCAAGATGTGCCACAGCATCTGGAAGCAACAGAACCCCTACAAAACTTCCACCTTTTCAGGGCAGCAACCTGTCCACCCCCAAGGACAACACAGCAGGACTCCCAGTCCTGGCCCCCACAGTCACCCCATCCCCAACCACAACCAGAACTGCAAGACACAATCTCCATGGCCCAAACCAGGAAATTCAATCCGAGACCACCCTTTAAAGCTAGCTGGGCTGAGATCAAACTCCTATCTCCCAGCATCCTCTGCCACAACACATCCACCTTAATAGCCACAATACAGTCCAACACACAGGTGAACCTCCTCCCTGCCCAGCAGGACCCATCGTTGGTACACCTCTAACACAATCAGCTCCACGGATACACTTCAACACAAGCACATGTAGAAATCAGTTTGATATACAAATAACATACAATTCTCTACAAAACTCCAGCTAACCATGCTGGCATATGTTACACATCCACTGCGCTACTCCTCCTGGCATAGCTTGCCATACCTCACATTATTACATATGGCATAGTCTGGGGATATGTTTTTGGTTCTGTGAAGCTGTGATTGTTCTTTAACCTGTATTGCATAAGCACACAGATCATGCACAGGAAGGTGTAGCCAGTTTTTGAAAATTCATGTCAGACATCAGAACTAGGGTTAGACTCAGGAAGCACAACATCCATTAATAGCTGCCTTGTCTCCTACCTTAAAAGAAAAACAAACAGGCACAATCAGTGGCTAGATGACCAGCAAGCCTAGAGTCCGACAAGAAAGTATGAGTGCTTCTAGCTACTACATAATACAAATAAATAAGCTAAAGGTGGAAAGCAAGGAATGCTCTAGGCACAAGTAAGATTAGCAACAGTGACTTAAAGGTAAAGTCTGCCAGAAGATAAGAAAGCTATAGCAATGGATACTTGGATGAATATCAAATGGTTGTAGGTTTTACTCAACATATGAATGGCATTACCTGAATAACAAAAAAAAAAAAGATCAAAATAAAACTTGTAAAAATGGCAGTTGCAGGAATATGACATTTCTATGTCCCTGAAAAGTATATACAGATCCATTTGCAGCTGTACAAAGCAGCCATGTATCAATGCGAAAAGAGAAAATAAGAGTATTTTGTGGCATTACATAACAAATTAATATATAATATAATATAATTAATAAGGCAAAGCTAAGATCCCCATGATAAATACATAATAGTGCTAAACATGAAAATAAATAGAATGAAACATGTAGCAGAAACTTAGTACACTTGGAATGTGGGATATGAACATTGGTCATAGGACTACCTATGTGTGTTTAACCTCCATAGGTGAAGACCCAAAAACCTAGTTTTATCCTTACCAAGTTTCTTCTTTTCTTGCAAACACTAATTAGCATGTTTTTTTTTCTGTATCACTATATGCAAAGAACACAACTCCATACTGTATGTTTAATGCTCATCATTTGGATCACTGCTGCACTAGTCTTAGCTATATGGGTTATATCCCACGAAGGATATAAAGGCTGGCTAGCTTCCCAAGCTTTGAGGGACCTTCCACATGCCCAAATTGTCAAGCAACTTGAGCTGAGCTGTCTAAAAGACAGGTTTGAGTAAGAAACCCTTCAGAGCTTTACTGCTGCTGAAGAATACATTCTTCTGAGGGTTTTGAGGACCAATGGTTGGTTTCTACTTTCCTTTACTTTAGTCGATCAGTGTAAGGCACATGCTAGAGACTGTAATCTTCTTTTTTAGAAACCTCTGAGGACTGACTAAATTCCCTGTCAGTATACTCCATATTGTATAGACTTCTCAGGGGAGACTTATGCTTGGCCTACAGACCCAAGACCCAGACCTAATGAACATTCTGTATATCTGTAAATCAAATGGGACTAGAGCTACCCATTCCAGGGATGTAAATATGGCCAGTGACTTAAATAAGACATGCTGGAGGGACAGATCTATCTCGCAGTGACTGCCAGGTCTTTGGAACAGGCTACCAATTCATGTGAAACAGAGCACCTCTATGACACTGTTCAAGTGCAACCTTGAGGAGTGGATGGGGCACTGTAAATTCTTTCCAGGGATAGTGCCCACAACCCTCCTGGGCATGGACAGACATCACTAAATGCAATCTTGGGTATTGATTAGTACTTCTATGGTATTTAATTGGGTTTAAATGGATAGGCTTAAAATGACCTCCAGATCGATAGCCTAGTAATCTTCTATGATCCTATGATCCTATGTGGAGTCTCGCTAGGGGTATCATGAAACTCATTGATACCATGAGACTGAAAATCCTACAATATTCCCTTGCAGTGACGAAAGTCTGAGTGAAAAACCTTAGAAACAGATCTAAATAAGGATCTATGAGAAAGATACAGTGGTATCTGAAATCACTTTGGTTCCAGCATCAACACCCTTTATTTTTTCAAATCCTAATGCTGGGGTTTGTCAGAAAATAAATATTTTGATGGAAAGAGATAACATTAAAACCAGGTCTCCCATTTTCCCTCCCTGCTCCAAAGCAGTCAGTCACCACAGGCTCTTCAGACATTTCATGGGGAGAAGTTTCAGGAATAAAAGTGCAGGGGTGTGGGACACCAAGGACATACACAAGCACATATATCTAGGAGACACTTGCCCTGATCAAGGCAGTCAACTGTCTGAACCATATTTGTCCCCCAGACCTCTTCAAAGTGGTTTCAGAAAATACCACAGTCATATGGTACATCAACAAGCAAGGGGAACTAGGTAGCACCCCCTTTGCAGACTAGCTGTAGTAGCTTGGGATATAGCACCATAATCTCACTCTACAGGCATCCTACATTCCATAAAAAACAAACTGTGTGGCAGACAAGCTGAGCAGGACAAATGCAGACCCAAATGAATAGAAACTATATCAGGGGGTCTTCCAGCATTTGAATTCCTCAAGTAGACCTTTTTGCCTCCTCTTTGAACAATCAACTGGAAATATTCTGTTGCAGGACTGTATGCAAGAAGGGCTGGAAGACAGATGCCTTTTCTTTGGACAGGAATGTTCTTGTATGCTGTTCTGCCCTTTTCACTAATATCGAGGGTACTTCTAAAAATTCAGAAAGAATCCGCCAATGTCATTGTGGTGACTCTCTTCTGGCCTGGGCAACTGAGGTTCTCTCTTCTTTCAAAATGACTGGGGCAGTTAACACAAGCTTCCTCACAGACTGGATCTACTTACAACAACAGGGGTGTTTGATGCACTCTGATGTCAGTCATTTTCTATTGACGGCCTGGATGATAAGGTATTAATTCCTTACCTGTTTACTGAGGATGTGCAGCAGGTAATAACAGAGGCAAGAAAGCATTTTTCTAGAAAATCATATATTAGCAAATAGAAAAGGTTTTCTGGTTGATGCCAATTACACAACCAGCACCTATTCAGAGTTTGTTATTCTCTGATTATGCAGCATTTGTGTGAGTTACTAACTAATGGCCTTTCTTATTCCTCTCTTGAGGTTCATTTATCATCCATTTCAGCATGCCTGTCTTAACAATCTTCCTGTTTTAAGGCAGTCTCATGGGTAAATTTTCTTGAAAACAGTTTTGAAAAGGGTCCCCTCCTTGTGATCTTAATTTTGTGCTTGAGAAGCTAACAATTCCTCCACTGACTCGAGGTTCTTATCTTGAAAAACAGTTTTATTGGTTTCTCTGAACTCTGCAAGAAGGGTATTTGAGTTGCAAGCTCTTATGGTGAGTCAAATATTCTCATTTTCCATAGGGACAGGGTTTCTTTAAGAACTAATCCTTCTGTTATGTCTAAAATGGTATTCAAGTGTGCTTTAATCCAAACTATCCATCTTCCCATTTTCTTTACTGATTATAAAAATGAAGGAGAAAGGATGCTCTATACCTTGGATGTCCACAGACAATCCCAGTACTGTCTTGACAAAACTATATCTCTCTAGATCTTTGGATCGGTTGTTTATTTCTTGTGAAGGTAAGAAGAAGGGATAACCTGTGTCAAAACAGACTATTTCCAAATGGCTGTCTCAGGCTATTACAGCTTGAGTGTGAGGAAAGTGCCCTGAAACTTTGGAAGCTGGCCATCAGTGATACCCTTGGCAAAATATAACCCATATAGCTAATGCTACTGCAACAGTGATCATTTGAACATCTGCTGCTACTGTAAGTTCAATTTATACAGCTGAAGTTTCTGATAAAGCAGCACATTCTTAAATAACAGCTGTCTCTAATCGTACTTCACTCATAACTCTATAACTGTAGCATTCTCTTGGAGTGGGTGATGATCTAAATGCTAGCACATGGGAAATGATTTTTTAAATGCTTACATTTTTGTATATGATTCTAAAGATAGGTGAAGGTTGCCAGCCTAGCTAGATAGAATTTTGTAGATAAGTCCGTTATTTGTTAAGATTAATCTAAGCCACAGGCTTCTTCTTTTAAATGTGAAAAGACTGTATGGGATGTTGAACTGAAAAAAATGTAACAGCTGTGCACTCTGCTGTATGAAAGCTGATAAGTCAAGCATTTCCTAACTGTCATTGGTCTCAGGGCTCGGAGTCAAGATGTCTGGATGAAGGAATTCTGGCTATTGTTTTGAGACCAGAGTTAACTGCTAGAATTTGCATCTATAATTTATTTTATTCCTCTGGCTTCCTGACCAACTGCAAGATCCAAAGGGCAAATAACCTCTGAGATTCTATCTGGGAACCAGAAAAAAACAATGTAATCTGAAATGAATCGGTGGTACTGTGTTATCAATTTAAGGACAGAAAGAATGAGAGCATTTGAGCATTTGTCTTGAGAACATCCAACTTCACCAGCACTGTCTTGCTCTATATGTAAGTTTATTTTAGAACTGTGTGCTCTCTTAGATATAGCTAGGAACTAGGAAGATTAGATACGTTTTTTACTATAATGAGGTCAGAACTTTTATATTGTATTATTTTAAGTATTTCTCTGTGATCTCTGAACTCTTGACTAGCACTATGTAGTAAGATGTATTGTCTTGTGTTTTTATTATTGATTATTAAATATTTTTAAACCTTTCAACTGTGTATGTTTTGTGTAGAGATAATTTAAGCTCTAAGAGTACATTGCATGTATTTAGTGATATTGTACAAAGCCACTCCAATAGCCTTGCTGGTCAGTCACACTTGCCATTTGGATAATAATATTGCACAGTATAATTGGACACCCTTTCATAAGTGCCTTTTGAAAGGTGATACATTTTAGTGTGTGGTTTCAAGTGGTACTACCATATAGTCTGGGTAAAAGGGGCACAGCTAGAGAACCTGTGCCAGCCTTCCCCAGGAGTGTATGTGTGGTTGTTTATAACTCTTATCTCAAAGTGTGTGTGTGTGTGTGTGTGTGTGTGTGTGTGTGTGTGTGTGTGTGTGTGTGTGTGTGTCAGCTACTTGGACAGGGATAGAAAGTACTGGTTGGACAAAGAGGGTGCTGAAGGTTTTAGCTTGCCCACTAGGCTGAGATCTGGACCCTATAGTTGTGTCAGTGGGGAGTCTTATTTGGGACCTGGAGAGAAAGGGAAAACTTGTCCCAGACTGACTGTGATCTCTGTGTGCTCTTAAGAGAAATTGTACTTTACTACACGTGTATTTATTATCATTTCCCTATATGGACACCCCTCACTGGTGTTAGTGATGAGGACTGAGGCTCCTTAATTGCTGGGCCAGTGCACGGGCATCACAATGATATCAGATTAATCAAACATTTTATAAACCACAAGAACTATCACTTTTCTGCTTATGATAAGCAAAGTACTTCAGTGAGTGAGTGAGTGTATTTTTCAAGTGTGTATACACTGAATTTAACACTATGAATTAAACATGCATATACAATAAGCCTTACCCCAAAATATAATCTGTATCCTCATTTTCAGATTTCATTTTTCATAAATATTGGCATTTTCTAGAAAAAATATTTATCGGTGTAATCACAACTACCAGCTATTATTTTGTGAATAAAATATTGTTAAATTTACAGTTAATTTAAAACAAAAAGGAATTATTTTTGTAAATATATTATTCATTTTGACATTTTTGATTTCCCAGCTGCAAGTCATTACAAACAAATGCATGGAAAAAAGATCAAAGATGGAAGAAAATATGTTTCTGTTTGACTTTTGGATCACTTGTGAAATTTAAATACATGTCATACTCAAAGTAGTAAAATGTCCCATCAGCAGGCATAATGTTGAACTGAAATAGCATTTTCCAGAATACATTGTGTAACAAGAACAACCATTACTTAGAAACAGTTTGCACGTTAGTTTATGTCAGTTTATATATTAAGAAATACTTACTGCAAAAGGTTTGTAAGCACTTACCAGGCTACATAACTTTTTGGATTTTAAAAGGCTAGCTTTCCATTCTGGGTGGCAGAAGATAGTGTTTGTGCTAGATATGTTTTACTTATTTTAATGATGAATAAGATTTTTAAATTATAAATGCATTTAGGGAAGGAAATGATAGTTTCTAACAGGAAGCTAAATTTTAGACAATGATTACAGTTTGTCTTTAGAATAGTGACAAAAACCTGTACTTTGTTTTAATTTAAAATGCAGAGTAGAAAGAATGGTAGCTGTAAGCAGGACTTTCTAATCCAGCCATCCATAGCCTTCTTTTATTCCTAATTGTGTACATAAACTAGAGTGTTACGTCATTCATATAGAGCCAATAGTTAGACTCCTGGGTGGCCAGCCTTGCCTCAGTTGTTCTCCTATACCATACCAGACACACACACACACACACACACACACACACACACACACACACACACACACACACACACACACACACACACACACACCTATAGCCACTTTAGAGTGTCCAGTCCACTTACAACTTAGAATGTGGGTAGAAATCAGAGCACCAGAAGGAAACCCACATAAACACAGGGAAGACATGGAGACTCTGCACATTAGGCAGCCCAACTGAGAAGAGAACCTGAGAATATCTTACTGTGAGGCAACAATGATAGTTATGATTTGGAAATTATCATACATGTGATTTGCTCAACTCAGCTGCTTTACAGCGAAGGTTTAGTATTTTTATTTGCATAGTAGTAAGACATAAAATTAGCATGAATATTCCACCAGATGTTATGACAAGATAACTTCACATTGGAACAATCATTCAGCCCAGCCAATGATTTTCTTTTACTTATTTTTCAATAACCCTTGCTACAGTATAATCTATTTTACAGCAAAGAGCCTTTGAGCACCAATTAATCAGGATAATACCATAGTTTCAGGCTGGTTTTATACCATAATGCAAACCTTGGTAATCAACATCCAGTTTTCACTTGGATTGAAATAAATCCTTTGACCTTGATCATTTCATCTTTTGTTTGACCATATCACAAAACATATATTGTAATTTCAAATGGTGAAATTAGAGACTACTTACATTTAAATATAAGTGCTACTCCATGGTTAAACCTGATTAAAAGATCAGTTTCTAAATTTTCTCTGATCTTCAGATCAGGCAGTTCTAAATTCATGTTGGTCTTATTATAGCTGATTTTCCCAGAAAATAAACATTTCCACTTGTCTTTCTATAATTCAGTTGTAAATTATATTTATAACTTAGATACATATACTTCAAAGTACTGAAAATAATGATTAAAAGAAATAAATATATGTCCAGATTGGCTAACAGTACAGCACAATGTTTCCCATAATTTACATTATTCCAAATTTATAGAAAAGCAGTTCATGCCATTACATAAGGCATGCCTAACTCCCCACAAGCTAGCTGCCATTAAGATCACCCAGCTGCATACTATGTGAAAATGATTCTGCAGCAAATGCAGTTTTTATAGGTTTTGAAATATAAATCTATTCATCTTATGTTGTCTTTATTGTTTGAAAGCTTTAATTTTTTTCATTTATCAAATATCCCAATCCCAGTTGTTTTATTTCTGTTACTATATTCACGACTTCTAGTACAGTTGGCTTAGACTTTGATTTCCATTTAATAGTAACTGCTTTTTTGGCAGCCACCATAATTAGACTCAGCAAGGCCTTACTGTGTTTAGGCAATTCCAATTCTGAATCATAACTCGCCCAGTATTTCAGATAGAGTAGTCTACAGGGCATTTTTTAAATCTGCCAACTCATTATATTCCCCCAAAATATGTTCACAGTTACCTCTTTCTTTCCTTTAACACCTACGTTTGCTGTCTACCTGAGGAAAAATTCTTTTTGAGTCTCTTGGAGTAGAAAAATACCTATGTAAACACTTCCAAGCAAATATCCTAAATCTTCTAGGCTTTGTTGCATATTTGAGAGACATACATACATCACCCCATTGGTTCTTTGTGAATTGCTTATTCAGTCTTTTTCCCAATATTTTCTAACCTCCTCTGATTGATTTTTATAGTTATCATGCAATATGTTGCATGCTGTACTAATTATTCCTTTTTTAATAGCAGCTTCTGTTCTAGATTCTGCTAAAAACTTTGCCAGTGCTCTTTTTTGCTTAGGACCCCCTATTTCTTTCTCTTTGCCTATACTCTTATATCGATCCCTGATAGGGAAGGCAATCTCTAGCCTACAGTCCAAATAAATTCTTGGCTTCTTCCCATTCTATTACCTTTCCCTCTCTAATTATTTGCTTCTAACACCTTAGTTCTTTTGCCAGTTTTCGCCAATAAATTCCAGCCCACTCTTGCCTATTGTCTGTATCTCTAATTGCAGTCTTCCCTATCAGCAGAATCTCCTTTCTCCATTCCCATGTTGGCTTAGTTCTTAGAATACTTCCTGCTGCTTTATAAATATAGTACCACATCAGGGCTAGCCAGCCAGCAGTGTAAACCTTGGCTCTAAATGATTGCCACTTTTGAAGTGGCACCCCATCCCCATGTGCAAAAATGAGAAAAAGGGGTTGTGGATGGATGGACTTTATGAATATGCTATTCTGTTTGTTTATTGTTACTCTCTATAAGGATCTGCATCCAAAATCCCAGTCTCTCCTTGTTTCTTGAGTTTCCCCCCATTTCATCATCATCCATTTCCACTTTGAATTGTAGGTTTATACTTCTGCTGTGTGTAGGAGCCTTAACTGTGCAGCTCTGAAATACTCCTTCAAATCGGGTAATCCCAAACTGCGTTGTTCTCTTGGAAGTATCAGGTTATCCTACTTGACTCTTGCCATCTTCCCCTCCTAGATAAAATACTTCAGCTCTTTATTAATTGTTATCCACAATTTCTCCTCTGGTTGATAAAAAATGCATGACCTGTGTATAAAACTAAAGGGACTAACAACATTTTAACTTCTTGTATCTTACTGACCATATCCATATAACACAGCTTCCAATTTCACAGTTTTTGTATTATCTTTTGTTTAGTCTCTTCCCACATATCCTTAGCTACCACATGAGAATCTTTTTAATCCATACTCCTAAGGTCGTCATTTTTTCATGTTCCTATAAATATGGATATTGCTTGAAATCAATTCATGTGTGGGTACATAATTTACAGCTATTGCTTTGTTCTAGCTTCATTAATTTTGTATCCCGAAAATATCTGAAACTGCCTCAGAATGTTCCACAATACTGAAATATCCTTTTCTGGTTTTATCAGGTATAAAATAATATCATCTGCAAATACAGCCAGCTTTTCTTTACTACCATACCAATTATATCTTGGAATTTCCGAGTCCCTTATTTTATTTGCCACCCTTATTTTATTTGCCAATGGTTCTAAATATAATGCAAATAACAAAGGGGAAAGAGGACCCTTGTCAGGTTCTTCTGCTCAAACAGAAATTATCCAGAGAGAAACTCACCCACTTTCATTTTTGCCTCTGATCCCTGTTATATCCTTCTAATCAACTTTATCATTATCAGGGAATGCAAATGCTTCCATTGCCCTGGTCATAAACTCCCAGCTTACTCTATCAGATGCTTTTTCTGCATCAAGACCGACCAACAACAGTGGTATTTTCTTACATTTTGCTTCCCTCTAGATCATCAATGTTTTGATAATTTTGTCAAATGTTTGCCTCCCCTCAGCAAAACTGCATTGATCCATATCTATCAATTTTGGCATTACCTTTGACAGTCCTTTAGTCATTATAGACATAAACACTAGCTGCTAGTACAAGGGTCTAGGGAACTAGTAAAGGAGAGGTGAATACCGCACAACGTGGCTGGGCTAATATATGCATTCGGGCAGATAGCTCAGTACCAACCTATGAACCTATGAACCTATAATCATGGTTTAGGGTTGAAATGGGCCTGTAAGAAGCTGGGTTTGATGGGTCTTTATCCCCCTCAGATATTACAGCCACAACCGGTTTATTCCAGGATGTCGGTGCTTATCCTCCTCTTAAAATACTGTTAAACAAAACCTTCCAGATCTTTATCAGTCTTTTTCCCTCCTAAATTCCAAACATCCACAGCAATACCATCTATTCCAGTGGACATTCCCGTGGATTAGTTATATATCACCATTTTTATTTAATCTACTCCTATCTTGTTGTAATTGAGCTTTTTTGTTACTAAACACTGGATGAACAGAGAAAAGTTTGTTGTCTAAGTATGATGTTCATTTATCAGACTAGTTTCGACTTCAGGGAAATACAGAATTTTACACAAATTACAGACAAGTTTCTTCTGTTATATGAATGACTTATGTCATATCTGTTGAAAGTACCTAAATATTGCATCTTTCTCTAATTTGGAATGCTAGTGTTAATTACCTGCATCCTGTTGTTAGACATACATGACATATATATTTTCCAGATAAATGCTTATAGTAATAGATACTAACCTTACCCCAAGAACTTACAACCTTATATACTTTTTGTGCTGTTTTATGTTTGTTTTATAGGATAATATAATATAACTGATGGCAGTGAAATGTTGTCACTCTGTATATGAGAAATAATGTTTCATATATAGCTTTTAGCCTTTAATGTGTGTTGCATATGCTGTCTTGTCATTTGTTAAACAATAAAAAATATAATTATTAAAAAAAACAAAAAATATAAATAATGCACATGAAACACTATAACATAAATAATTGCTAGTAACTTACAATAGAAACAGCAAAATAACAGTAAAATATGCACTCAAATCAAAAAAGTTATACATTCTTTGAACAAATGGAAATCACAATACTCTTCAAATGACCAAATTTTAATTGTTTCTAAAAATTATCCCTACGCAATGAACCCTGCTTTAAAAGTAGCACTTAAACTACTTTAAGGCTATCCTTCCCCACCCTACCACTCCACAAATCAGATTGTGATAAAACATTGCACCTAAGATCTGGAATGTAACTACTAAATATGCTGTTTGCAGATGTGGTGCTGAATGTGGAAAACCTAATCCGCAATCCATTATGAGATCTAAGAGCTATTATATATTAATATATTTTTTGTTCCCCACAAAACCTCATGTGTGCTGGCCCAGCCCCCCAGTACCCCACATCTACACCAAGTCTACCAACTAACCTTCCATCCACCCAGATGTACAACAGTATTGCTTGGACTGGCCATGGATCCTATGGGAGTTCTGGGGGCTGTCCTCATCTGTACTGCTGCCTGTTTTTTTTTTGTTTGTTTGTTTTGTTTATGCCCTACACACTCCATTTCCATGCTCCCCAAGCTTGTTGATTGCATCTGGGAACAACTCCCTATTTTTGTGTCATGCCACCACCTTATGGAGTGTATCACCAAGCACCATCCTACCAGAATAGGCATGCCCATCCTTTTCCTGTCTCTCCATCAGTCACCTGAGCCACTAATAGAACCTGGCCAAATGGGCCATTGTCAAGGTTTTATCCCTGTATGCCACTAAAGTGGCTTATTATAGAGTAATACCTTAATATGATTCTTGATGTCTCTAATTAAAGATTAATATCTTAAAATAATCCCTGAGGTTGGCATAATGGTTAAGGTGTTTACCTTACAAACATAAGGTGAAGGGTTTGATTCTCACTTGGGGTAAGTGGCTAGGCTGAAAATGGCCCACAGGGGCAGTTAGCCTAGTACTAATCTATGAACCTATGAACCTATATATCTCTGCATGGCTACTTGAAATAAAGCTCGTGAGCAGCTGGATACATTTAAGTCAATAGTATGAAGTTAGCAAGCCTAGCTTGTTAAAATCTATTAAGAAATAAACAGATATCCTTTTCCAGTGAAAGTCATAACTACAAAACAGTACAATGTCTCCTTTCTGTTATTGTTTAGATTATCAGTAAGAGTGGTCACACCCTACAAAAGTACAGAAAGTAATAAAGATAGAGAACTCTTTCTTCTTGTTTCATCCTTAGCAAACTTTCTCATAATATGTACTGCTATTTTTAAAACCTGCAGTGCTGGTGTGATTATAGAAATTGAGTCTCTGGTTTGAATTACCCTTTACTACTTAAATGTGTTTTCCACTGCCAATACTTGTGATGCACGTTTAACATTCTCAAAGAATGTATCAGAGGTCCATAGCTCTGCTGAATATTAGGAGGGACAATGCATCTATAAATTGAATGTTTCCATCAGTACTTAGCATGTATTGCAAAGGACAATGCTGGAATTGAGAACCCTGATGGAGGTAATTAAACTATGTAGAGAAGAGTTAGGCAGAAAAAAGAACATGCAGGAACCTGCTTATTATGTTATAAAGATAGTCAGAGGAATTTAAGTAGAGGAGATGAGTTAATCAAAGGAATGTAAGTAGAAATAAGGAGTTTTTTTGTGCCTTAGGTAGACAAGAACAATGCTGTTGCAGGAGTGGAGAAAAGTATCATGCAGCCCCAACAAAGAAAGAAAAAGGTTCAAAGCAGAGAAAAAGGAGAACAGTGGGGAGGGGGAATATAACCATGACAGATCCCCACGTAATAAAAAGGGATTCATAAAAATGGTCCTGGGAGGCAGCAGAGGTTTTGATGATGAAAGGAGGCCACAGATGGATGTCCAGCAAAAAGGCACAAGAGTCTGTATTAGGAAGTCCCGTGAAGCAATGGAAGCTACTGGCCCATGGTAGACAGACAGAGAGGACATCACCTTTTGGTTGAGAACAGAAATGATGTGGCAATCCAGGGAATGATGAAAGGTATAAAGTATAGTCAGGAACGGAAAGATGGCTACGGCAGGGGCTGAAATGTGGCAGTGTGGCACATTTGTTTTAATGTTCTGCTTGGTTGTTTTCTTCATCTCCTCTAATGTATGGCAGTTGTTAATCCCAAAGATTTTGAGAAGTGATGATGGATCTGTGGATGGAGATGGAGGAGGCTTACAGCATATGAAGTGACAGTGAAAGTTCAGAATAAAAAGAAAGTATTCAGATTTATTCATTTTTATTGACCATGTGGATTGGTGATGAGTTAACAGAGGCAAGAGTAAGATTTTAGCACTATCCTCAGAGCAGTTGATATTGATTTGCACTTTTTTTTTGCATTAAAAGTTTATATGGACAATCGCTGCCAAAATCACATTGCAACATATCCAACCTAACTAATTATAAACAACTAAGGAAGCAAGCTAAAAACAAATCAAAGTAGACAAGCAAGTGTACTTCCAAGCTTGCCAACACCAACACCAAAAAAACCCCCGTAAATTCTGGAATAACATAAACCATCTCTTAAGCCCAGGCCACTTCCTACCCCTACCCCAGTAACCACTAACAAATCTGATACCTTTGCAACCCAAATTAACTCCCACTTCATAAATTCCTATTAGGCAACCGGACACTCCTCTTACTCTTTCCACCTCTACTCCTGATAATCCTAACCCCTTTTGTTTCTCTCCCATTCAAACTAGCTACATAAGATCTCTCCTACTCAATTAAACCCTGCTGTCTGGCTACAGATCAGCTCCCAAATGAATTTCTAAAAATTGCAGCCCCATCTATAGCTTACCCCATATCCATCTTGATCAATCATTCTATTTCTGAACACTATGTCCCAACTATATGGAAAATATCCCACATCAACCCACTCCATAAAGGTGGTTCTTTCAAAGAGATAACCAACTACCACCCCATTGCCATTCTTTCCCCCTAGCAAAAATCTTAGAAAAATGCATCCACAAGCAACTCCTTAACCACCTCCTCTCTAACAATCTCTTATCCAGTTCTCAACATGGTTTTAGACCCAAACATGCTACCTCCACTACTCTAATCTCTTTTACAAACACCATTTATCATCTCCTAAATGAAGGCCAAGCAGTCTTCTCCATCTTTCTGGACATGTCAAAAGCCTTCGACACAGTCTTCCATCAACTTCTACTCAACAAACTCGCAACCAGCAACATCAGATCAGCCACTCTGTCCTGGTTCCTGAGCTATCTTTTCAATCAGCAGCAAGCCACCAAATGGCAAAACACTCTTTCCCCCATGCTCCCCTTCACTGTTGGCATGCCCCAAGGTTCAATATTTGGCCCTCTCCTCTTCATATTATTCACTAACAACCTCAGCTTTGCAACCAATCAAGCCACCACTGTCCAATACATCGATGATGCTACCCTTATATGCTCTGCCCCCTCACCCCATGAACTTCAATTAAAAATGCAAACAGCCTTCCAAAGCATAGAAGAATACCTATCAGAACAGAAGCTAATTCTTAACAGTAATAAAACCAAATTAATTATCTTCAAAAATAAAAAATCCAAACCTTGTCACACCCCTCTTACAATACGCTCATCAAACAGAACCAATATCAAACCCACATCTCATACTAAACTCCTAGGTGGTCACTACTGATGAGAATCTAACCTTTGCAAAACATGTCTCTCTGACTATCAAAAAAGTCCACATCCAGCTTGGCACCTTATACAGGGCCAGGCCACATCTTACCCACAATGCCAGGCTTGCCACTGCCCATTCTCATCTGCTTTCTACTCTCCTCTATGGATTCCATATTCTCACCAACCTTCACAAATCTGAATTAAACAAGCTAGAATAAAGCTATTACAAAATTGCAAAGTTTGCCATGAATGCCCTACATAGGACCGATGACTGTACTGTGCTCTCTCAACTAAAATGGCTAGAACTATCTAACCTTCTAGCACACAACCAGCTAACAATAGTCCATAAATTAATCCACCAACCCTCTAACTGCCCTGCCCTCTCCAGTCTCATCCAACCCTCACTCAACCCCAGGGCCCTCAGATTTTCCAATAAACTCATACTAAAGGTCTCCCATTCCCACGACTATCATAGGGACTGCCTTTATTCCAATAAAATTACCAAACTTTGGAATACTCTCCCTTCTTCAATTAATAAAAATCCACACTATTATGAGTTCAAACAGCAACTACTAAACCACCTTGCAAATAATTGGCTCTGCTCCTGTATGACCCCTGGTTAAATCCAATAATGCTCTTGCCACACCTTTCCCACTGCTACAGCTTCTCAAAGTTTCCATCCATCCAAACTTTCTCTCTTTTATCCTTCCTTTCTAATCAGTGTTTTTGGCTTCCCTCTCAAGTTACTATTTACATAACTCCATCCTGCAGGAATCTCAGCATTCTGAACTAGCAATAATATCTTGTGTAACGTATGTTTTGTCTACATTATAGTTTGTACCAGCCATTATTTAGGTTTTGTACTATATTGAGTGTTGTTTAATTTTATTCAGTACTGTTAACTAAATTACTGCTGTTTTATACTCTAAAGAATATATTGTACTACTTTTTGGAGCTTTTCTCCCCAGGCCTCCACTGAAAACAGGCTCCCAGCCCTGTCAGACTTTCCCGGTTAACAAATGTAATAAATAAATAAATAAATTATGTTGTGAATAAATTAAGAGAAATAGCATATAGTCTCAAGACATATGGAAGAACTGTAGTGTAGTAAGTGGTATTAGGCTCAGAAATAAATAGATTATATATACTGAAATGTTTATATCCATGGAAATCTGTATAAAGACAAGGTTGTTTCCTTTTTGACAATGGGGTAATCTAACAAATGTCATGCTTTAGAAGGCTAATAACCTATCAGTCTATGTACTAGTTTTTTTCAGAAATGCTGAGAATGTGAATGCTTTTCTTTTTACTTTGCTAGGGTCTTCATCTAATAATATGTACAGTATACTATACTAAATTCTTACTTAGTGGAGGAGAAGGGTGGTTTAACTAAATATGGGTTGATCTGGTTAGTGATATTTGTATACTTTAATACGGCAAATTTAGCTTAATAAAATTTACTGTGAGGGCAGCCTCTGATGAAGGACAGGAAAGAAAAGCTTAAGTGTAAGATGGGTAAATGTATATCAATGTCTGGCAGGTGTCGTTCAATAAATAAGAATTAAATATGGTAGTAAACTGTGGTGAGGAGGTCAGAGCATATATTATCTGACAGGCATGTAACATAATAGTGTGGAATGCTGTAGTGGTGCTAATCTCCTATTGGTGTAAGTGTATGAAACTATATTGAAAGATAACCAGGGAGGCAAGAGCTGGGGAAGGATCAAAGGTAGTTACTAAGCATGCAGTCCAATAGACCACTGAGGAGCCTAGCCCAAATTCCCCAATGTCACAAAGCACTTGTCTGGTTAAATGACTTGCTCAAAGCCATACAGTAAGCAAATGAAGGCCGAGGGAATTAAACTTTGTACCACACAAAGTATCTTGTTAACAGCTCATTGCATTAATCCTCCATGATAACTGCTAGATTCATAGGCAGTTATTAGACATGCAATCCAGGAAACCACTGAGGAGCTTAGCCAAAATTCCCAGTTGCACTAAAACACTGCCTGGCTAAGTTACTTACTCAAGGCCATACAACAGGCAAATGAAGGCTGAGAGCATCAAACTTTATACAACACAAGGGTGTAGCCAGGCATATACTTTGTACTCTACAGAGTACATTTTTTTCTTTGCATCACTCAGAAACATTGTAACCTTTTTTCAGGCCATATTAATTTTATAACTGCCTAAATTAATACTTCAAGCAACAAGTACATAACTTGCTTACATAGAGGATTGCTAATCTAAAAACAATCCCCCGAATTTACTATTCCTCCATGCAGGACTAGCTTAGGCCTGCACGGAGGTGGCCGTTTAGGAGCAGGACGGCAGCGCATCATGCATAGTAGTGAGGTGCACTGCCTGAGCTCCTAATCTTACATGGAGTGTGTAAGAATGCAGGGGGTGTGTCTGAGAGCACAGCTCTCAGAATACACATGCCCCTGCAATGAAGAACAGCAGAAAGGGGTAAGAAATGAGTGAGACTGCTCATAGGTGTCCACACATCCCCACTAACAGTCCCCCTCATGTACAACAGCAAAAGTATACAGAAATAAAATAAACAAACCCATGTTTTTTTTTAAATCCGATTAAAGCTACCTGCAGATGCGCAGGTGTGCCCATCGTTTAGCTAAGGTAAATGCAACTTAAATGGCTGAAGAGGATAACAAGGAAGATATATGCAAATGAAACAGCATAGCAATAGTGTAGTGGGCAGAACATTTGCCTTGTGAGCAGGCATTCCCGGTTCAAGTCCCACTGCAGCACATTCCATTTTCCATGGCAAAGCATGTTATGACTAATATTATTATTGCATAACCCACTAAATAACATATATTTATGAACTGGAGTACTGCAGTAAATGCACATGTGAGATGTCAGTGTCATATTGAATAAAGCACTAGTAAGCAGGTATAAGCACCAATAAGCAGTAGTAAGCACATTTAAGCACTATAAGTGAGCTTAAGCCCATTTGCATGAGGGTAATCAATGCGCACACAGGTTAAGCAATTCTGAAGCTAACTCTCTGTAAGCATATGTAACCAGAGGTTAGCATTGCTTATCCTCACGCCAACCTGCGCAAATCCGCTTACAAATGCTCAAAAGTGCTTTAATCACTCTGTATCCAACAGCCCTTGTTCTGTACATCAACAAAATGAACAGCCATGCAGGGCTTGAACCAAGGACCCTATACACCACAGTCACAGTAGTTAATCACCAAGCCATCACATAAGTTCAGAAGAATGAGGCATCAGCAAACAAGTCTTCACCATAGTAAAATCAAACTGAACCTGTGAAAGGAATCAGTATACAGACATATGTGCCTTAACCCACTACATAACATAAATATGTGAAATGGAGTAAAGCATTAAGCCCAGAAGTCAGGTGTAATTGTAATAGAGTGTTGAAGTCCCCAATAAAACATAACAACACCAGACAGTGTACGTACACATGAATCATGGATACCAGGCGGCGCAGTGGTGCAGCGGTTAATGCTGTTGCCTCACAGCAAGAGGTTCTCTGGTTCGATTCTCGGCTGGGGTGCCTTCTGTGTGGAGTTTGCATGTTCTCCCTCCGGGCACTCCGGTTTCCTCCCACATTCTAAAGACATGCTTCTGGAGCATTTCTCCCCAGGCCTCCGCTGAAAACAGGATCTGTGGAACCTAGTCGGACATTCCCGGTCAACAAATGTTAAAATAAAAATAAAAAAATAAAAAAATAAATAATGAATAAAAACTCAATGCCAAAAAGGAATTATAATGCAAAGTCTAATGTAAGCAACGCTAAGCATTGCACAGGCCAGCTTAGAAGGTGTAAGCAATGTATAGACCAGCTAACTCAATCTGCCCAGTGTTATTACCCCTTTAAACAATGCCAACCCTAGGTAAACAGGTTTGCCCATAGCCTAGCATTTTCAAAACTGGCCAATCATGGAAAAGTGCAGGAAATCGGCCCTACTTAAACCCAAGAGGTGGGAATATATCTCATAACTGGTTGTAGCTTCCCCTTTCAGGCACAATGGTAGTAAGGGTTGAAGGTGTGCTCTTTCAGGCGCAGTGCTGGTGCATCCAGGAGTCCAGAGTCATGGCAGGACTTCTTGTCAAAGACCATGATCATAGACTGCTGAACGGCCAGTACCAGGGCTCCCAATATAAGGCAGCGGCCTGGGACCATCTCACCCATGACTTCACCAGTGCCACTAGCATACTCCAAACTGGTGAGCAGGTCAGGCATCACTATGCCAACCTGAAGCGGCATAAGGGGGACCTCTTGGACTAGTGGATCCAAGAGGCCAGAGCGACAGGGGATGTTCCAGTTGTGTCTAAGTATCACCCCACTATGTGTGTAATAATTGCCAGCTCAGGTATATCATGGATAGGTATGGCTTAATAGTCCTCTTATGTCCCCCACAGCTGCAATGGAGCGGGCCGCGAACCAGGAGGCCCACATCAGTCGCTTGGCGAGGTTGCGATGCGAGGCAAGTCAGTAATACTCATGCATTTACTGTCATAGGAAATAAAACTAAAAGTTTTAGTAAATCAATTGCCTGTATAAAACCTGTATTGTTCAAAGCAAGTACTGCATACACTGGAGAATATGGCAGGAAGAGTCTCATATAGTATGTATATAAATAAAAGTGTAACAGCCTGACAATAAAGGACTAACTGCTGGACTGCATGTGTATACTCTGGTATCATATGATAATGTAAATTTGCAATCATGTATTAGTACTGTTGTATTAAGCACTGTTACCCACACCGTGCACCATAAATTGAATGTGTAAGAATGCCTGTATATGACTGGTGTAATCCTCAGAGGCCATTTAGCACAACTGAGAGACACCTAGCCAGGAAACATGCAGACAATAAAACCCAAATAGCACATGCAACTGAGATGTGAACTGTTGCTTTGCTAAGCACACACAGCCATGGTTTGAATCCTGCCAGTGGTAGTAGTCGGCATACAGAATCATACCCCACAACTGTACAGATATGTCTAAAATGTCCAGTAAAGTGGCCCATATCTGTTGCCTATCAACCTATTCCCCTAGGAAATCAGTGGGATGACCCCAGATGTATAGGCAGCAAACAGGGAATACAACTGCTTGACACACATCTATGAGAACAAAGCTGGCACACTAGCAACACCTCAAAACCTTATGAGACTAAAAAGCCATGCATGTCCCATTTACACCACATTTTGTCAAGCTGTGGCCAGAGTGTGTACAGTAACTGAGTGAGATGTATGTGCATAATAGTAATGTGGAATCTAGTACTGTGTGTGGGAATATTCAGGTAGAGCTAACAAATGTTTCTCCCACAGGTCTGCCAGATACCAACACTGTGCCCAGAAATACAAGAATGATACCCTGTACTGGTACTGTTTACAATGGTATTGTATGGCATTGCGACTGATGCAGTTCCTCTGAATAATGAGGTATTACACATCACTGTTACTCACACTGTCCTACAAAATAATACTGTCTAGGAGATCTGGATAAGAGTGTTGTAATACAAGGTCAGAATGCAAAAGCACATGAGATTAATAAGATAGAAACCAGATAAGAGATATACAGCAATATCTATATAGCAGACACAACTGTGATGGACAGTGTTTAAGTTGTAGCAGACACAGCCATGGTCTAAATCCTGGGAGTGGATGTAGGCTGCATACAGAATCATACCCCACAACTGCACAGATAAGGCCAGAATGTCCAGTATATGGGCCCATATCTGCTGCCTGTCCCCCTGTCCCCCTGGTAAGTCTGAGGGATGATTCCAGACATTTAGCCAACAAACAGGGAATACAAGTGATTGTATAACATCTATGAGAACAAACCTGTCACTGTAGCAACCCCTGAAACTGTTAGGAGAATATTTCAGGTATGTCTTATCTACACTCCTACGTTGTCAAGCTGTGACCAGAGTGTGTACAGTAACAGAGTGAGCTGTATGTGCATATTACCAATGTGTAATCTGGAAGTTTGTGTGGCAAAGTCAGGTAGTGCTAACAAACATTGCTCCCACAGGTACGTCAGATACGAACACTGTGCTGAGAAATAACGACCATTATAATCTGAACTGGTACTCTTCACTCTGGTATTGTAGGGAAATGTGAGTGTTGCAGCTTCTCTGAATAATAAAGTATCACTGATCACTGTCACCCACACTGTGTTACATAATATAACTGTGTAGGAAAGCATATATATGTGTGTGTGTGTGTGTGTGTGTGTGTGTGTGTGTGTGTGTGTGTGTGTGTGTGTGTGTGTGTCAGGTCACTAAAGGTGGAAGAGGGCAATATTCTAGATATGTCCCGCACCCTACCTGACAGGTTATGATGCAACATACATGACACCTACCTGACACTTCACTGAACTCTATCCTTTCTTGTTCACAAATGTTTGTCACAATTAACAAGGTGGGGCTTATATTGTTACATGTGGCAGGCAATGCTATAGAAGCCAGGTATGGTGTTTGTTCTCTTGTGTGGTGTGCTAGAAAACCATACAATAGTCTCCAGATGTAGAAGCAAAAACCAGTAAATACTTCAGAATATCTGTTTAAAATATCATCAGCAACCTGCAGTATACATGCTGAAGTTTGTAAAGTATATTAACATACAGTAAAAGGTTCCTCACACCCAACTCTAGGATCTCTCTAGCCCAAGTATATCTTCTCCCCAACCTCTTCTATAGCTCTCAAATACTAACCGACCTACAGTCCTCACTGATTACCAAACTTGAAACTACATACAACAAAGTTGCTAAATTTGCCACTAATCAGCCTTCTAGATCACATCACTGTCATGCTCTCCAAATGCTCAGCTACCTCGAATTTCCTAACAAACTCATATTTACACAACTTTTCATCCTCCTCTCTTTCTTAAACAAACCCTCCTCCTGCCCTAGCCTCTCGTCCCTATTCTCGCTCTATAAGCCCCCTCAAACCCTCAGAAGTGCAGACCAGGATGTCTTATATAGCCACAAATCTAAAAAAATCTCCTGGACAGAATCTCTACAGCTACCTTCCTGCTCTTGCATGGACCAAGCTTCCCATGTCCCTTAGAAGCACCACCCACTTTCCTGAATTCAGGAAAACTCTCAAAGGTTACCTCTGCAGCACTAGGACATCTCCCTCTAATCACTGAACCCTCCTCTCCCCTTAGCTATCAACACCTTTCCTCTCCACACTAGTGCTAAACTTTCTCACTAACTGCTATGTACAAGTTACCCATCCTTTTAAAATCAACCTAATGTATCTTTCAGCACTTGTTCGGTCACTACCTTATTATAAAACCACATGCTCTCATTATTATGGTTCTTTTGCTGATTGTCTTTACTCTACTGTTATCTCTGATTGCTTGACCATTTTTGTCTGTTGTATTATTACTTCATTCTAGTGCAGTTCTTGATTTGTTTTATTGTTGAGCTTAACTTATTGTTCTTTGGAGTTTCACCAATATTCTCAATATTTTCTAATGTTATATTGAATAGTATATATTTTTACTGTATCTCATCTCAACTTTTGTAATTATTCTTAATTATTACACTGTGGAGCTTTTCTCCCCAGGCCTCCACTGAAACAGGGCTTTTGCTCAATCGGACTATCCCAGTCAACAAATATCAAATAAATAAAAAAAAATGTTTTGAGTACTTCTAAGAATTCTAGTACTACATCTGTTAGCCATGTATGTGCTATTTACTGCAGACAAAACATTTTGATGTGCTTCTGAAAAGTGTTTATTATTGTAAGGTACAGTACAAATATCTGAACTTTTCTTACTGATGCTTTGCACTTTACTAGTCAATGCCTCTTCAGTATTATCATATTTATTATTCTGATCATTATCCTTGCTTCTTGTTTATTATTATACATGTTTTAACTGTGCCCATAACTAAATTATCTTCATATCATGAATTCTGCTAATCATGCCAAATTACTCTCAAGTGTAATAACCTAAAATGTTTGGCTTCTTTGAGTATTTTTCAAAGGGAATTATTTGAAAGAGATACCTGCACTTTTTTTTATCATTTTTAAACAAGAAACATATTTATTAAATTATCACATCTGACAAAGACAATCTTACATTTATATGAATGAAAATAAGCCATACCGACATAATTTCAGTTGCAAACATTATACATTACAAACCATGCTAACACAACTGTACTGTAGCGGCAAACATTATGAATCACTTATAATATAGTTAGTCATTGTCAGTGAAACATTACGCAGCTCATTCAAATCCTGCCTTCTTTTAAACCTTGTTTCTTCTCTGCATGTATTGCTCCCATAATTCCCATTTTTCCTATGTAATTTGCTCCTACCCTTTTCTAAAGATCCCAATTCCTGTTCTTTTATCTCTGTTTCTATTTTCACCACATCTAGTAAAGTTAGTTTAGACATTGATTTCCATTTTCTAGTAATTGATTTTTAGGCAGCTATCATAATTAGACTCATCAAGGCTTTACTATGTGTAGGCAATTCAGAGTCTGTATCATAGCTCAAAAAAAAAATAATTTCCTTGTTTACACAAATTGTCTCACCTAGTATCTCCAACAGAGCAGTTGGCAGGGAATCTTTAAAGTCTGCCAACTCATTACACACCCAGAAAATGTTCCCAGTTACCTCTTTCTTCCCCATATCATACCTCCAACGTTTGCTGTCAATCTGAGGAAAATTTCTTTGGATTCTACTTAGGCGATAAAAATACCTATGCAAACACTTTCAGGCAAATATCCTAAATCTTCTGGACTTTGTTACATCTTTGGGAGACATACATATACCCCCCATGGTTTCTTTGTGAATTGCTTATCCAGTCTCTCTTCCCAATCCTTCTAACTTCCTCTGATTGATTCTTATAGTTATCATGCAATATTTTATATGTTCTACTAATTATTCATTTCTTAATGGCAACTTCTGTTCTTGATTCTACTAAAAACTCCTCCAGTTCTGGTCTTTCATTTAGGATCCCCCTCTTTCTTTCTCTTTGCCTATACTCAGGTATCAACCCTTGACAGGGAAGGCAATCCCTAACCTGCAGTCCAAATAAGTTCTTGGCATCTTCCCATTCTATTACCTTTTCCTGTCTAGTTATTTTCTCCCAATACCTTGGTTCCTTTGCCAGCTTTTACCAGTATAGTCTACCCCACTCTTGCCTATTGTCTGTATCCCTATTTGCAGTCATCCCTGTCAGCAGAATCTCCTTTCTCTATTCCTGCATTGGCTTATTTCTTAGAATACTTTCTACTATTTTATGAATATAATATTCTGTATGATTATTGTTATTCTCCTTAAAGGTCTTCATCCACAATTCCAATCTCTCCTTGTTTCTTCAGCTTCCCCCCATTTCATAATCATCTCTTTCCACTTTGAATTATAGCTTTCTGCTTATGCTGTGTATAGTAGCCTTAAATGTATAGCTCTGAAATACCCCTACAAATTGAGTAGTTTCAATCTGCCTTGTTCTATTGGTAGAATAAGCTTATTCAACTTGAGTCTTGTCATCTTCCCATCCCAGATAAAATCCTTCAGCTCTTTATTAATTTCTATCCACAAATTCTCCTCTGGTTGATAAAAAATATGCCTGACCTGTGTATAAGACTTCTTCTTCTTTCGGCTAAAAATATTGTATATCAATATCCATAAAACAGAGTTTCCAATTTCTCAGTTTTTATATTATCTTTTCTTTAGCCTCTTCCCACATATCCTTACTTGTCATAGTAAAATCTTTTTTAACCCATACTTGTAAGTACTTCATTTTATCATATCCTCATAAATATGGGTATTGCTAACAGCACATGGTCCTATTTTTACTGTAATGTGCTGGTTATATGTGATTCCACCATAAGGCATAATGACACAGCATTTATAAGACTGGGTAAGGAGAGAGTTGCTGTCTGTTTTCTCTGTGGTGCTAGGATCTAGGATGTCCTTTCTACATCCTAAATCTGTGTATGACATTGTTGTCTCCCCCGTAAGAGTAAATGGCCCTACATATTCTACCCTAATGCAATTGGAATGAGCTACAACTGACCATGTTACTTCTGTTTCTAGAAAAAGTAAACTGACAGTGTTGAGCAGTATTTGTCCCTCTCCAAGAACAGTGCCTAAATTTAAAGATAAAATAATTGTTTACAAAGATTGACTTTTAAGCTGGTTTCATTTTGTAGAAATCCAATGTGTGCCTGCCAGGGACTAGTGGTCAACAAACCCTCATATGTTGACAGGAATGACTTGCCCCTTTTTATTCTTGGCTCTTGCACACAACTAGATACTTTTCTTCCTCCATAGTGAGTTTTTCAGGCAATGTTGAGCTCATAAACATACACACAAAGCAATGAATTGGTTGCCTTGTTAACATGTATGAGCTCATAGGAGTTAAAAAGGTCTGGTTGCTGAATGGAGTTAGATATGGCAATAACAGCATGGGATTACTCTACAATCACATTTACAACAGGTGAACCAGATCTGAAAAACTGTATTCATATTAGAGTATATCATCTGAAAGTCTCTTTTATATGTGTGAGGTGTTAGGCTTAGGCAGAGAGCCCATGGAAAACCTTCATTGCAAATAAAAATACTGACATGTCCTTTTATTTGAACCCCGTGTATATAAATATATATATATATATATATATATATATATATATATATATATAGAGAGAGAGAGAGAGAGATACATAACTTGTTAATAAAATAAATGTAGTCTGAGACCAGTTTTGACCAATTTAAAGAATGTTACTTTGTACTAATTCTTACATTTTATTATATGTGCAAAGTGATTGAGTTTCTGTGGAGTAAACAAAGGCAGAATTATATTCCCAGCCTAAAACTCAGCTGTTATATACTCTTATTTGAGCTAACTGTCCAGATGTTAACATTAGGGCCCTTCTTTTTCTGTCTGCATTTATAGTGAGTCAGGTAAATTTTTTTAACTAGCTAAAATGTTTAAACAGTTCAAAAGACTGAAAATTGTTAAGAAATGGTCATTCACGTATAGAAGGAACTTACTATTACTATATTTTATGGAGAGGGAAGAAAATATGTGTAGAATTATGTATAGCAGGCAGAACTGGATTTTAGAACAAGTTTAAACACGAAAGAAAAGTGCAGAGTCCTGCTAATTCCTCTTTCTTGATTTTCAGTGAGCAAATTAAAGCCCTCGATACTTAGAAAGTAAAGAGTGGAAACATAAAGCTGAAATAAACATCCTTCCCTGGCACTCTGTAAGTTGTCTGAGCCAGTAGTCCAACCCAGATCACCTCATTTGTAGCCAGGGCTTTATCCCTCTATGCAACTTCATTTGAACAATACAGTGCTTCCCATCATTGATATGAAGTAATATAGGTTATAGGACATACGTTATAGGACACAATTGGCTGTATGTATTTTCCTTGCTGTCTTGCTGTACGAAATTTGAATTGACTAGGGTGGATTTTTGTGGCAAGATAAGCAAAAATGTTATAACTGATGTTTAATTAAGCCATAGGGCAATGGTCTTCCTAGCTGTAAGAATCTTTTAAGCTAAGATTAAAATTAACTTGTAAATAAAAAATATGGAGTTGATCAACTTTAAGCAAGTTTTTCCTGAAAAAAGTCTGAAGTTTAAGTGCTGCTCATTTAGCAATTCCTTAATTATGTCTTGGATTTGATTTTTTTATAATTTTTTTTTTCAAAATTTATTGTAACAGCCATTTAAAATGCTAAGTTCAACTTTCAAATCATTACAATTTTATATGAAAGGCATTGCAAGAAAGTCAGTATATAAGCTTCAAATGTAGACCATATTTTTTGGTAAAAGAAGTTTCCTGAATCCTGCTGAAATCTCAGAATCCCTTTATTTGTAAGTACTTACTGTAAGTCTTGTCATTAATGTTCATGGCAGACTTGGAAATGTATGGCGAGTCAAGCAAAATAACAGTTATTAAAGCATGATCGAAACAACTTCATGAGTACGTTGTCTTTTTGGTGCAGACGTTGAGAAAATGTAGCTATTTTCTGTTTTAAAAGATTTAAATGGGTAACTCCTGTGGATGTTGAGTTAGGTACTGTCATTTCAAGTAATTAATCAAGTCACATGCCTGCAGAAAGTCTAATTTTTTTTTCCATGACAAGTAATCTTAGTATTGTCCTTTTAACTATTTATAACTATGTCAAAGTCACTAGTTAGAATGACTGTGGCTTGGGTTAGTAACTAATTACATCCATATAAATTGGAGAGGAACAGCCTATGAAGGATGCATAAAATCCGTCAATAATAACAGATAAACCTTTGAATGAGATTCTGAATAGTATTACTCCACCTTTGTCATATTGAGACTTATCTAGCACATACATATTGTTATCATGTCTGATAATAGTCACCGCAAATGATTTGCTATCCTTGGAGTTAATGAATACTTGCTTAAATATTCTACAGCTGGTTAGCAGGTAATGCTTGTTTTTAAAACAGATGTAAGTATTATGAACAAGTAACAGATGAGCCAATACAAATATTTATGAGAATTCTTCCTTTTTATAAGTGATTTAACCCATTCATATTTAAACAGGCTATAATTACCATGTATGGCTAAACATACCTTGAAAAAAACTTTAATAAAAATCAATGCAATGTCAATTTGAACTAAATTCTCATACATTTACCTTATTAGCTTAAACCATACTCAAAAGAAAAATAAATAAATAAATACATTACTTAATTAATGAATGAATGAATTAATTAATTAATTAATTCCAAAAGAGTCACTCTCAGTGTAAATATGCCCTGTTCTCAGTGTAAGTTACTTACTTCCGTGTAAGGCCTATCTATAAAAAGATTTGCAGCATGGGTCAGATAACAAAAGACCTGCTACTAGTAGTGAAAATTTGGAAATGGCATTGGGGAACTTCTCCAACGCTTTTCAATAAGTGCTGTGGGAAGTTTTCCATCCACCTGAGCTACCACCAGCTCAAATAAATGGCACCTTAGTTTAACATCTCATAACATATTCTGGAGTACAACACTGCAGTTTCAGCAATCTAGTCACCCGGAAAGGGAAGTGAACCCATAGCCTTCTGGTCTTATAACACAAAAGGAGAACATGCTATCTATTGCGTTACTTCCATCAAGTATATATTTCCTCTTAATCAGGATGAATTAATTTGATGATTAAAGAAAACACATTAGCAAAAGAAAATAGGTGAGGGACATTCTTAATACAGATATTTATTTTTATGTTTTTTTCAGTATGAACTATTGTGATACATTTTGATACCATGAAAGAGCTAGGTGAAAAGCTGAAGATATGTCCTTATAGCATTTTGGAGGATTCCTAAGACAATATGGGAAAATGTTGCTATGGCGGTAAAAAGATGTTGCCTCAAGGGTTTCTGAAGAGTCTCAAAATAATTTTAGCTCCCAAGGAATAGGTATACCTGCTTCTGTAATGCTTTCAGGCAGCTAAACCCCATTTCTAATGCAAACCACATATCCCAAGTAGAAGAACAGATCAAGAGACTTGGTCTGGTCAGCTCCATGGATCTAATGAAGTGATACTGGCAGGCAGTTGTCACACTGAAGATAAAGGAAGAAATGTCTTTTTCCTTTTTAGAAGGAGTTTTCAATACACAGCACTTCATTTTGGGTTATGAGGAACCCCTGCAGCATTCCAGCAGCATGAAGACAAGCTCTTGTAGATGAATAACCACTATGCAGCTGCTACCTATGTGATGTGGTCATCTACAGTAAGAGATAAGAAGTCTATCAGCTTTGATGCATAGAGACTATTCAACTTCCTAGGATGGCCAAGCTGATAACTAACCTGGCCAGGTATGTCAATGGCATGGAATAGGTTCAGTACTATTGGATACACTGTGAACAAAGACCTTCTTAAGCTACAGGTGTGGAAATATAGAAACTGTTAAAAGGTGGCCTCAACCAGTGGCTATCACATAAGCATTGACCTTCTTGAAACTGGTTAGTTACTACCAACAGTTTGTATCTAATTTTGCATATTGACCAACCTTTTTTTTACAATGTAGTAGGAAATGGCACCATAATCATGTGAATTGAACTGGAGAGACAGGCTGAGTGTTATCTTTGCTGTAAATGACACTCTGTGTGCAATGAGTCCTAGTCACACCAAATGTCAGTCAGGAGTTCATAGGTTCATAGGTTCATACTAGGCTATCTGCCCTAGGGCATTTATAAGCCTAGCCAGAGTGTGTTTGGCTTTCGCCACCCATTTTAAATTAATTTTGCTATGCCCTTTTTCGAGGTTAGTATACTGTGCCTCTGTCTAACAGTGACACAGAAGTGATACCCGGGGTAAACCTACGATCTCCCATCCACTCATCAAGATTCCTCTTGAAGAGAGTCAATGAGGGACTCTGCCTAACCTGGACTGGGATTTTATTCCAGAGTGAAGGGAGCCTCTGGGTTATGAATCTGTCTCTCCAGCATGTCCTATTTATTTCAGTGCTGATGTTCAAGTCTCTCAAGCACGTAGCTCGATGGGATTTGGATTTTCTGAGGTGCAGCATGTCCATTAATTCCGGGTTGGACATGGCTTTATACATCAGGCACAGATCGCCTCTGAGCAGGCAGTATGCCACTGAGTAGAGCTGGAGTTTCTTTAACCGGGCAGCATATGGCATCTGTTTGAGCCCTTTGATCCTCTTGGTGAGGTACTTTTGGGGTCTTTCCAGTTGCTGCAGGTGTCTGCTAAGGTACATCCCAAAAGGGGCATTGTACTCAATTATGGGCCTGATGAGGGATGAGTAAAGAGGCACAATGACCTCCCCTGATCTAGATATGAATCCCTTCATGATTAGGTGGGCTATATAAAATGTTTTTCTAACCACTTTGGCCACGTGGTTGTCAAATGAAAGATTGCTGTCAACTTGGGTCCCCAGGTCCCTAATTACTTCTTCTGTACTTAATGGATTACCACCTATGTGGTAATTTGTGGGCACTTTGTTTTTGCCAAAGGGGATGACTATACACTTTTTGGCGTTTAGCTTGAGGCCATGGCTCTGGCACCAGTTGTCTGTTTCGATGAGGCCCTTTTGGAGGATGCTTGTGTTGGCTGGAGAGTCGATTATGGCACCCAGTTTGCAGTCATCTGCGAACTTGGTCAGCCACAGTCCTTCCATGTTGGCCTGTACCTCCGAGAAATATATACCGAACAAGAGAGGTCCCAGGACTGAGCCTTGTGGGACCACTTGTAACTGGTTTGGAGTCTGACATGGCTCCAGCAATTCTAACCATGTGGGTTCTGTCCTTGAGCCAGTTTGCAACCCATCTAGTGACATAGGGGTTTATATTTAAGCTGGTAAGCTTGTCTATAATGTCAGAGTGGGGTATTGTATCGAAGGCTTTTGCGAGGTCCAGGTAGGCTGTGTGGACCACCTTCCTCTCGTCAATGGCCTTGGTGACTGTTTCAAAGAAATTGACCAGGTTTAAGAGGCAGGATCTGCCCTTAACAAAGCCGAACTGGGTAGGATCCAGTGTCTGTAGGTCCCCAATATCTTTATTTATGAGGTCCATGATGATCCTTTCCATAGCTTTGCAGACCAAGCTAGTCAGGCTTATGGGGCGATAGTTTCCAGGATCCGTTGAGGCACCACCTTTGTGGAGAGGGGCCACTATTGCTGTATGCCACTCTTTGGGTACATATCCTGTAGTAAGGCTGAGATTGAACAGTAGTTTTATGTTTGGGTTTAGCTCTTCTTGGAGTTCATGTAGGACGCATCCCGGGACACCATCTGGTCCCATTGATGCTGTGTTTTTTGCTTTGGAGAGGGTGGCTCTTACCTGAGCATCTGAGATGTCAGGGGGGCAGCACTCTGCTGGGATAGATATTTGCCCTTTTGGTGGGGGGGGGAGTTTGCGCTGAACCTGTCAGCTAGGATGTTGGCAATGTCTGTGGGTTTGGTGTATTTTTTGTCATTTTGGACTAATTCTGAGCATATCTGGGAATTCCCACCCAGGTTCCTAACATAACTAAAGAAAGCCTAGTGATTATCCTTAGTGGCCTGTGCAATTTTTCTCTCGAACCTGGCCTTAAATGATTTTATGAGTGCCCGTAGTTTTTTGCTAATACTGATCAGAGATGCCCTCCCTTTTTGGGATTTTGCTATATCATGTAGTAGCTTCCTCCTTCTATTGTATAGTTTGTTTATGGCTGGGGTCCACCAGACAGGACGTCTGCCTTTGGAGGATTGGGTCTTGGTTTTATTTGGGATTGCATGATCCATGCATTCCTGAAGGTGTTCATAGAATGCGTTTATAAAGGATTCTGCGGTCTGGGCCATATTTTCCACAGGCTCGGGGGCTTTGAAGGATTCCACCTCGGTTTTGAGGAGTGTGAAATTTGCTTTAGAGAAGTTTTTCACTGTGGTTTTCTGGGCAGGGGGTGGGGTCGGGATGTGAATATCCAGTGAGATTAGTTTATGGTCTGATCTTACCAGTGAGGGATACACTTCTGGTCTGGAGCATAGAGTCCCCATGTTGGTGATGATCAGGTCCAGTATGTTTTTCCCTCTTGTGGGAGTGGTAACAAGTTGTTCCATAGCATTTGAGTTTATAAATTCTAGGAACCTTTGGGCTGGGGTGTTGGAGCTAGAGTAATGCTCCCAGTCTATGTTTGGGTAGTTGAAGTTGCTCAATATAATGGTGTTTGGAGAGACCTTCATATTTTCCAGTGTTCTCAGGAAGGCCGAGTGGGGTTCCTGGGTTTGGGAGGGTTGTCTGTAGCAGGCTATAAACTGGAAGGCAGTTTTTACCCACTGTTAGTTGCACATGGATAGTCTCTGATGCTTTGTGCTGTGCCACCAACCTGGAGGTGTGGGTATCTTTGACGAATATTGATACTCCCCCTCCTTTTGTGGTTCGGTCCAAGTTTTGGGGCCGAAAAGCATGGTATGAGGTATAACCTGGTAGTGCTGGAGTGCTCTTGGGAGCCTTGAATCAGGTTTCTGTTACTGCACAGATATCGATGTTCTCCATGCTAAGGAGAGTTTCGAAAAGTGCATCTTGAGGTTTAGACTTCTGGCATTGGGTAGCATTACTCTTAGTTTCTTATCCCTTGTGATACCTATGGAGGTGGGTCATTGTCCAAATCTATGCAATGATGTTCATGTGGAGTAGCCATGCTACAACAGATGGTTAGTGATAAGGAACTTTGCTGTAACATATATGAACTAGAAATTACCCACTGTAGAGAAGTGATACCAGTCTGACATCAAGTGGAACTGCTTCATTGTCATGTATGCACTGAAAAATCTCCACTGCTTCCTCCTTGCTTCTATTTTCTGATTTATTAAATAACATGTTCACATGCAATGGATCAAGGATTGCCTGGTGCTTTTGGCTTCCCAGACATACACATATACCATTCCCTAATGGGCTGGGTTGGTTCTGTAACACTGATGCTCTCTGTCATCTTCCTGACCTGACATCCATCATTGTTTAGTCCCTGAGTTTTAAGCTGGAAAAGAAGGTTTATGTTAGAAGATTGAGGATGAGATACTAAAATGTTTACTCTGTCCCAAGTTCAAAGTGGGTAAAGAAAAGAAGATGTCCTACTCAGAGCTAATTTACATTTCTCCCTACTTACCAGTGTGCATTCTTAAAAAAAAGAGTGCATTGAACAGAGTGCAGTTCAACAGATGAAATCACAAAAAGTGTGTGAAGTTTTCCATAAAATAAAACTGAGAAGAAATTGCGACCAATCCGAAGCAATGGAAGACCTGTATTATATTCAAACACCAAAAAAAATGGTACTGTGTTTGAATAAGAAACTGAAAGGCACTCAATTATTTCAGTACTTGATGGAGAAAGTCACTTACAGACTGGATCAAGTAAAAGCATCTTCCATGTCCATCTTTATGGGATGAAAGTCAAACCTTATTTTGATTGCTGTTTGTCCAGCACTAAAAACAAACATTCTATACAATTATGTTCCCAGTCAGTCATTATGATCCAGTGACCAAAAACTCCTGTTTGTCTACAAACCTAGCAAATTTGCTGGGCAGTCTCTGTACTCATGCAAGGTTGCTAAGGCTTGGAACTTCTTACGTGTATCCATCAGGTCTATATCCTCCCTCCCATCTTTCAAAACCACCCTGAAAGATTTCCTAGCTAACATCTGGTTCTGTTCTTGCTCAAAACCAAGATAAACTATATCCCTAAATGTGAACAAACACCTCTTCACACTTGACCATTGCCTTACTTTCCCATCTTCACTCACTTCCTTACTTCTATCAGTTTCTCTCTAAATATACCATAAGCCTGTTTTCCCTCACTTCGTATTGCAGTTCCTATTTGTATTAGACTAATTTACCTTTAATTTCTCTACAGACTGTCTAAAATTTCTCTAAATATTAAATGATTGTCATATATATATTATATCGATTCTCAACCAATGTTTTGATATTATGTTTATAATTTGTTATAATTATTGAAACTGCAGATGTTTTTATTTTATTTTTGAGGATTATAAAGTTATTGTTCTTAAACTGTTTTGCAATAATTTGTAACAAAGATGTTATTGTTATTTAAAAGCTTTTATTTGTGTGCAGTGTGTGTGCCCGTGTATGTGCTAGTATGTGCATATGCGTGTGTGTGTGTGTGTGTGTGTGTGTGTGTGTGTGTGTGTGTCTGTGTAGGTGTTCACTAAGATAGTGCCAGTTTTGTTACTTTATCTGTAATCCTGACCTAAAGTACAATATACTTCATTTATCATCACTCTTCCAATATTATCAATCATTCATTACAATGCTGTCTTTGTAATGAAATATTTATCTCCATTTCACCAGGGCTTTTAACAACTGGACCTAATTAACATTAGTAAACTAAACTGTACAGCCCAAGTAATCATAGCAATTGCAAGTACCACACTATAAACTGCATAAATAATTATCCCTAGCCCTGTTTTAAAACCATGCAAAAGTTAGAGTCTACCATATTACAAAGAAATAACACACACACACACACACACACACACACACACACACACACACACACACACACACACACACAATACTAGTCGTGCTGCTTAGAAATACAATTTGTGTTTTTCTGATTTATCAAAGTGATACTCTTGCACAGGATGCATGACCACTGACTGCATTGAAATAAGATTTGCACGATTACAAATTTATCAGCAGCAGAGTTTGTACAACTGTTCACCTGAGCTAATATATATATATATATATATATATATATATATAATTTTTTCTTTTTGTTTAATTTCCATCAGTCTTACTGATCTCTGTTGTAATTTAAGGAAACTGTTTCTCAATGTATATGCACTGTAATATATATACAGCTTTGCTGCTGTGATGCCTGTGCACTGGCCCAGCAATCAAGGAGACTCAATCCTCACCACTAACACCAGTGAGGGGTGTCCACATAGGGAAGTATAACAAATACACACACAGTAAAGTGCAATTTCCCTTAAGAGCACACAGAGATCACAGTCAGTCTAGGGCTGATTTCTCCCTTTCTCTCCTAATCCTCAGTAAGACTCCCCACTGGCACAGCTATAGGGTCCAGATCTCAGCCTAGTGGGCAAGCTAAAACCTCCAGCAGCCTCCCTGTCCAACCAGTGCTCTGTGTTCCTGCTGAAGTAGCTGACACACACACACACTTTGAGATAAGAGTTATATACAATGACACAAATACTCCTGGGGAAGGCTGGCACAGGTTCTCCAGCTGTGCCCCTTTTACTCAGACTATAAGGTAGAAATCATTGCCACCACCCACTAATATTTATCAGCTACTAAAAAGGCCCTTATCAAAGGGTGTCAAATTCTACTGTGCAATATTATTATCCAAATGGTAAGTGCAACTGAACAGTCAATGCTTATTTGGGGTGGCTTGAAAAGTATCACTACATACATGCAATGTACTCTAGAGCTTAAATTATCTCTACACAAAACAGCCACAGTTAAAAGGTTTAAAAATATTTAATAATAAATAATAAAAACACAAGATGATACTTCTTACTACACAGTGCTAGTCAAGAGTTCAGAGATCACAGAGAAATGCTTAAAATCATACAGTAGAAAAGTTCTGACATCAATACAGAAGAAAAACTAATTGAATCTTCCTATGTCCTAGCTATATCTAAGAGAAAACACAGTTCTAAAATAAACTTATATACAGAGCATAGGCGGTGCTGGTGAGTTGGATGTTCTCAAGACAATGCAAAATGCTCTCTGATTCCCTCTCTTTAAATTGATAATACAGTGCTGATTCACATTACATCATTCTTAACAATTTTCTGTTTTCCCAGGCTAACAGAAACTCACAGGCTAATAGCTGTTTTGATCTTGCAGCTGGTAGGAAGCCAGAGCAATAAAATAAATTATACGTGTAAATTCTAGCCATTAACTCTGGCCTCAAAACAACAGGAACAATTCCTTTATTTAGACATCTCGGCTCTGAGTTCTGACATCAAACAATTACACGATGCTTGAATTATCAGCTTTCCTACAGCAGAGTACACTGTTGTTACATTTTTGCAGTTCCAAATTTAACACCATTTTTCCCAATTAAGAGAACAAGCCTGTGGCTTATATTAATATTTAATAATGACAGAATTATCTACAAAATTCTACCTGGCTACGCTGGCAGCCTTCACCTATCTTCACACTAACCCAACCACGTTTACTTAATACTTTGTTTAGTTGTTACTTTGCTTCTCTTACCTTAAGTACCTGTCTCTTTCAGACTGGGCTGTCAGTGCTCTAACCTGGTAAAAGAAATAAAATCAAAATAAACAAAAGAAATAACTACATAGCAGATACCTACTAGACAACACAAATAGGCACATGCCTCATGCAGACACATGCAAGTCACACACATGCAGGTACATGGACATACTCATACACACCTGCTCACAAAACACATAGTTGCATGTGAGCACAAATGCACATGCAAACACACCTAGAGCCAGCAGACTCTATATCTACAATCCCCACTTCCATGTCAGCCACAGATTGCTTCAGGCAGTAGGCATCAAACATGCTACACTTAATTTGTGTACTACCCTGCACAGACATGACATAATATGGGCATTACGGCTTTGCCATACTCTGCAAGTATCCTTAAAGAACAGTGCACAGGGCCATACGATGACCTACTTTAAATAGGCCATGTCCCAGGAGTACCACATTTACATTAGCAATGGGTGTATGAATAAGGAATCCCTTGCATACTGTGTATAGCCAACTGTGCAGATTTGTATAATATACAGGTTGTGAATAAATACATTCATACTTACATGAAACATGATCACTATAATGCCATATCCCCTAAACAGATATTCAGTAATACAATAGAACACAATCTTATTACCAGTTCATCCCCAGAATAGTAATAAAAAAAATAATCAAACCTCTAGATAAAGTCATACAAGGCAGCAGCTGGAATGATTTTACTACTTATAAGGAATCTAAATCCCAGCAATATAAAAAAAAAATAAAAAAAGAAATAAATGAACCACCCAAATATAAAAATTACATAAAACACATTAAAAATAAACAGTATTAAAGAAAAAATCCCAAATCAGAAGGAAAAATAGTGCACTTATTCTGTAACCTTTGGTTACAAGCTTGAAAAGTTAATCTATTAAAAATATATAAAACACATTTCGTAACATATACAGTAGAAACTCACTTATCCATCCCTTTGTATTATCACAGTTATAAACATAGGAGAAAAAAAATTCCATAAATAAAAGTTGCACAAGTCTGTGAAAAACAAAGACCCTAAGTGAATAACAAACACATCCATATTGTTTTCCAATAGCCGTTATCCTACTTGAAGACATCCACTGCAAATGCTTCCTCAGGTCTCAGCTCTAAAACTAAGCTACAAAGGGACAGACACGATAAGATTTGCTCTCAGTGTAAGTGACTTATTTCAGTGTAAGGGTTATCTAAACACAGGCTTACACCAGGAGGCCAGACTCCAAAATACATGCTATCAGCCTGCTCAATGGTCAGTTATACTGAGGGCAAGTATTTTATAATTGGGCCCAAACTGTAAAACACTCTGGTCTAAGATCTCCATGGAAAAAGTCATCCACTAAGGAGCCTCATATCACCTGGTATAATAACAAAACCCACTGAACCCAATACAAATTTAAAAGAAAAAATAAATCTACCAAATAAAAAATGATCCTTTTATGGTGGCACAAACTGTAAATTAAAAATAAAAAGTAAAGAACAAACAAAAAACTGTCTTTTCTCCCAAAGATACAAGCCACATCCACAAGAAATAATAATAATAAAAAATAAATAAATTAAAGCATCTCAAACAGTCATCAACCAATTTAAAAAGTTAATCTCAAACCACCTAAAATATCCCATGCTACCTAACCTACAATAACCTCACAGCCGTATGCCAAAATCCATTCATTAAAAACACACTCAGGACTACATTCAGTGCTGTTTCTTAAAGGAAATAATTGATAACAGAATGCTATTTGAAATTAATTAGAAAGTTCAAAAGTAACAAAGAAATAAACACAGTTAATTGGAATGTTTGTGGGGGAGGGTATTGAGGTTTGGTTTTTGACATATAAAATAGCTTGCTCTATGATAGGTGAGTTGGTGTGTGTGTGTGTGTGTGTGTGTGTGTGTGTGTGTGTGTGTGTGTGTGTGTGTGTGTGTGTGTGTGTGTGTGTGTGTGTGTGCGTGTATGTGTGTGTGAACGTGTGCATATTTTCCCAGTGGGAGCATGTGTGTGTTGGGGGGGCATGTGTGAGGTGCTCTGTGTGCTTGCTTGCATGTGCAAGTGTGAACATAATAAGATCATACAATTTAAATAAGAAATGCACCACTCTAACAATTACTTTTCAATATCTTTACTTACATTCTTCAGTATGCTTATTCCATTGAAGTACTGCATGAATGCAGTATTTAGTCTGCTGTCGGAAGTCCCCTTCACAACATGATATTTGTTTTAGGTAGGAGTATTGCTACAAAGTGTCTGGCATTGGAAAAAGGCTTATTTTCTGACTAAAAAATATATGATGCTTGAGGTCTGTCTTCCTGAGACACTGAAGGTTTATAGGTTTGCGTATTCTGTTAGTATATTAATTAAGAAAAGAGGCAAATCTCAAGATTTTATTCCTTTAAGCAAAACTTAAAACCATCATATATAAAATGGCAATAGACGGGTTTGTTGCAATGACTAAGATGGCTGCACAGAATTAATAGATTGGCAGGCAATGCATATGATTTCTTTATGTGTGTGTCCCATTTATTTGTCCAAAATACTGTCATGTTCTATAGGAGTTAAATGTCTCTTGTTATAATCCATGTTTATAGACTTTTCTTTTCTGTGTGACTACACATCATCCATTATTTGCCTTCTACCTTATCTGGTTATTAGAGTATACATTTCCTTACATAAGAAATGAGAAATGTCACCCATGGGATGACTGCAGATTAATTTTCTTCAGTACTGATGGAAAGAAGTGAATCATTTCAGGCTGGAAAATAGCTCCTTTGTTTGCGATAGGCACATCTTACTTTTCCACATTGCAGGACTAGCCAGATACAGCTGCTCATTGTGCTCTGGATTAGATTTCATTACCTGCAGATAAAGTCAAGAAGCATTTACGCTGATACAGTCTTTATTCAACCTTTCAGAATCCAGCTGAAGAAATAGATGTAGTATGCATATTATTGCCACCACATCCCATTCAAAAGGACAGCATTCCCATTTTCTTTGAAATATGGCATTTAGACAGCGGATCACAGATTACTTTTAAATAATGCCTTATGTAGATCTGCTTTTGTCATGATAAGTAGCATCAGCTCTATGCGTACAGAATGCTTGCAGTAGACACTAAAGGCCAGATCATAAATACTCACACACTACAAGGCATATCATAATTTGTTTTCTTTGTCTTTCTCTCTCTCTCTCTCTATATATATATATATATATATATATGTATATGTATGTTTCTGTCTTACACACACATCCATGCACACGCACACACAAGTACATACATGCATACACACAGAGTAAAAGTTGTACACCTTTTGTAATGCAGGAGCAGGTATTTGTTTATTCCCATAGAACTGCCCCTAAAATACCTAATGCTACCTGAAAATTATTTAAAAATGTTAAACAATGTTTATCTTCAAATGGGCATCTGTAACACCAGAATGAAATGTGTGTGATATACATTCTAGTGCCATCTTAACATAATGATGGAAAGGATGTGTTTTATATTGTATCTAGTATCTGGCAAGGCATTAAACCCCACAGCCATCTGATTTATCTGTTAAATGCAAACACAGTACTTGAAAGGTAACTGCTCACACAATTGTACAGAGAATAATTACTAACAATAATATCACATTTCCTAGGGAGTGATAAGGACTGTTTAAGTATGATATAATCAGGTCAGCATTTCTGATATTTGAAGGTTGACATTCAGAAAGGGCTTATATAATGTATAAAGGCTCATACACAATCTTTCAAGATCTGCTGGCCTGTTCTGGGCGTGAATCTTATGGCTGTTTCTACCTCGTCTCTTGCTTCCTGATGTCATTGCCTTATGTGAAGCCTCAGCACTCATGCTACAAACATATAAACATATCAGGTTTGCTGTTATCTTAAAAATGGTTATGAAGTTCCTTGTGCTGTGGTCAATATTCCCCTAATCAATATAACTATCACCTTAGATCTTTCCTTAAAAGAGGCCACTAGCCTAATGGAACTAACGCTGTCAGTACTGGATAAACTCATTTACACTCTGGATTGCACACTGTGTAAACGTCTCTGAATTTTATCCTGTAAATGATCTTTTTTCTTTTTTTTTTGCATAAAACAAAATAAAATATGTCAGACATCTGGTAATGTCAAATGATGGTTGTTTTCAAAACTATTTATTATCTCAGATTCTGGCCATAAAGATATGAAGATGCTTATGTTATTCTAAACAAAGATACAATATAATAGGGTAGCAAAAAAATCAGCTACTGCAAGGATACAATATAATAATGCAGTAAACTCAAGCCATGGCTAAGAAATGCACAGCACAATGTCAAGGTCTTGCTCGCATTTGTGTTATGCATACAGAATTCTGATATGTCTGTGTGCATCTCCCACAATGTTTTTCCCCTGAGTCATTCACCCCAAATACACACATACCATCCCAAAGCTACATTTCTCTGGTGCTAGAGTTCTAAGGGCCCTAGATATATCTGAGATCCTGGCATCTGAAAGACAAATCATTGTCACCCTATCTTTGTCCAACTCAGTGGGTGAGATGTCTGTGAGTCTCACTGTGTAGTTACCAATCACTAAAACATTTTGCTTGCAGAGGAGTCTGATGGACTGTAATTGAGTCCCTTTGTCACACAAAGACTGATTGTTAAAGGTGAGATATTATATGATGCAATGTTCAATTTTGATTTTTGCTGAGACTTAACCTTTATCGGTTTAAGAAGCTTACATAATGATTTCCTTACAACTTCATCATGTGATATTGTACTATGTGTCAGGGTTGAATGCACACCATGTGGTATGTTAGTGCAAACTTTTTTCTTTTTGTGAGAGTGAGGCTTCCCAATCTCTTAAATATTTGTACTTTTGATAAACAGAGTTTAGTAAGATTTCATTATCTTTACGTATAAGGCAGTTGCCACACTGTTTTATGATACCTTAGTGTACGAGCTGGAAAATTGATCTTCCATTTTGTGGAGTAAAACTTGATTGATTAACAGACAGTTGTACAGCTTACATAGCATAGAGCTCTATTGTCTATTGATATAATTATTGATTAAGGGGTGGGCAGTGCAGTTACATATGAATATTCATTTAGGTAAATAAGTAACTAGAGTTTAAATGTGACCGTGGTAAGCACAGCTCATGAACATTGCAGAGCAGCAGTGCTAAGTTTATTTGTAGCTGCTGCAACATGCTTTAGAGTGCTAGGCATTTGGCTCTGTCCTACATGTAGTTTGCTGCACCTGTAGATAGTGAGAGCATATTTCTGATAGTATATTGGATAGTTTATTTTTTTTTTCGCACATTTTTTCTCTGTCCTGTTCTTCATGTTATTAGCCTGGCACCCCAGTACCTACCTACACCGGATCTACCTTTTGTCTTCCTTGCCATCCATTAGACTTAATCTTGTATGATGGGACCAGTCATGAAACTAGGCATCTTGGGGCTTGGCACATTTGAGCATCCATCTGGGGGGTCTTTTTGCTTATGACCTACCTGTTTCCCCCTCCCTTGTGGTCCCAATGGTATACCTGATGGAGCAGGTGTACAATAGACATATGAGGTATGTTACCCCACCTCCACAGCAGCTAAACATTGTCTCCATCCTATACCCCTCTTTAGGCACACCTAACATGTACCATCCCCAGCCTCTACCAGGGATCCTCTCCAGAAACAAACATGGCATAACAAACCCACCCCAGAATGGCAATGCCCATCACTCACTGCTGCTTCTGTCAGTTGCCTGAGCCACTAATTGAATTCAGATTGCCTGGAATGTAATCAGAGCTTTATCCCTCTATTCTACCAGAGAGGTTGGGGATTTGGGATAGTAGATTATAATCGGAAAAAATAGCTGGTATCTATGGAGTGCAAATTTCAACCCTGCTGTGCTAAGTGCAGCTCCTCTCAAAATAAAATAAGCAAGGAAAATGAAAGAACCAACAACAACAACGAAAAACAAAGTAGTATTGCAGAAAAATGAGAAATACTACTCAGCACTCATTTAAATAGCTAGGTGACTTTACGTGCAGAAAGATAAATGTGCTTTCCTGTTGCCGAATGCAAAATGAAGTAAAAAATGCCACTATGTTTGTTTTTTTTTTTTTTTTCTTTTTTTAGTTTGTAGACAAGACAGCAGCATCCAGGAATCTTAGAGTAAGCTAGCAATGGCTCCTCCACTCATGCAATATAAACACACTGGGAAAATGAAAGAACCAATGAAAAATAACTAAAGCTCTAACTAATAATGATTATCTTATACAGAACTTTTTTCCTATTCTATAAAAGTGCCATTATTTCACAAATTTATGTGAACTTCCATTTATTAACTATACGAAACTGCAATTTTACGTCCATAAAAATTGATGTTATCTTAGTGAAGCTGTGAGCACAATTTAAATTACTTTCACTGCTGCACTATACAATTTTTTAAATGCATGTGCTATTTTTGTTGCTTATACTACTGCTATAAGTACAATTGCATACTAATTTCTTACTGCAAATATATGTATCGTTTGCAAGCATAATGTTCTATGTGGCAGACAAGGCTTCATTGTCTCACTTGAAAGTCACTATACTCCTATTTCTATTGCAACTATATTATATACTCAGTTTTATGATTATCTGTCTCCAATATATATTATCATTACATCTCTTTGCCTTTGACCCAGTTTGTGGTTGAAAAGTGTCCTCAAATGAGTTCAGTTATCTAGTAAACAATTATGAACATAAATAAATAAGAGAAATAGCAATAAACAATGTGTCATTTATCTACCTTTGTTCTACAGCAGGTGTTCCAAGATTCTGAACAGTTTTTTCCTTCCATCGTTTCTGGTTTCACTAGAGGACTAATTGTGCTGTTATTTTTTTTTTTTAATAAATGCATCCCAAACTGTTTATGTCCTGATAGCAATAACCATGATGGATCAGTTGTTGGCCACTCATCTATCAAGCCCCCAAACTTGTTCATATCTGATAAGTTTGTTTGTTAATGCCTCAACTACCTGTTATAAATACACATATAAACGTTCCCTATATATATCTTGATTACATTGTGCATAGCTGTTATAAATATTGTCTTCCTGTCGGGCACTCTTATCAGCTAGCCCTAACTTGTTTGCTGCTTAACTACGGCGGTGAAGACCTATTTCTTACACTGTTCGTTTGTCAGGCATATTACCCAGAGTCACTACTCTGTAGTTTACACTTGCGCCTCCATAAATTAGCTGCTTAACTTTCACTTAGCCCCTAACTTGCTTGCCGCTTATCTACGACTGTGAAGACTTATGTCTTACACTGCTCGTTTATCAGGCGTGTTACCCAGAGTCACTACTCTGTAGTTTACACTTGTACCTCCCTAACTTTAGCTGGTTACCTTCATTTATTAGCCTATTATTTTACTTGTGTTTCCCTTGCAAAGCGACTCATTCCCATCTTACCGGGACAACGTAACCGCAACATTATAGTACTCAATTGAAAGCGGCCAGTCCAAGGGTAATCAATATAGTCCACCAGGCTAATGATTAATAACAGTTTCACAGCTGTTTGTTTTACAACTCCTGTACTCCGAGACTATTTCCTGTTATAGCCTGTCCATTTCAATACACGAATAGAAGTGCACACTCGTTTGTTATCTCACGAGGAACTAGTTTGATTATTTCTGCCTATACTCCAACATTGTGCTTATAGAAATTGGATGTGCTTCACTACGCAGGGCTTATGTTTTAAAATGCTGGCTAACTTGTTTAGTGCTGAATTTCACTCCTTCTGTATGTCAAACACTGTCTACTCTGATTGGAATTGTAGCCTTTGATTTATGTATCACCAGTACTGATTATTTTGTGTTTGTTGCATAACAGTGGCTGTTAACCTTGTCTATTGTACTATCATACTGAAGCCTCTACTGTTTTTACTTTAACTTACTGTAATTTCCTCTTCTCCTCCTACTAGTCTTCCTATAGTCTATATTTCTTCTAAACTCACCCCCACTTCATTTTAACTTACTGTAACTTCCTCTTCTCCTCCCACTAGTCTTCCTATAGTCTATATTTCTTCTAAACTCACCCCCACTTCATAACACACTCTAGACTACCCCTCTCTGCCTCTACCATACAACCCTATTGCTGTATTTCCTTCTGAACGACTGATTTCTGTCTGCATACCATTAATTATTACCTTTCTCTCCTCTTACAGCCTGCTATCACTCACGTTCACGTTACCCCAGACAGTTTATCAGACCAACATTGTTCCTAGGTTCCCTTCCAGTAAGAACCTCCTCTGGGGTCGTGTGGTACTTCAGGCAACTATCCTACCTCCCTGCAAGAACCACATACTAAGCAGTGTATGTACTTGAATGCATAACCATTTGTCCCTTTGGTTATTGTTACAGTGTGACCCAGCGTTCGCTAGCCAGCAGCCCAGCACTGACCCAATCCTCTCTTGGCCCCATAGACTTCTTCCCTTTCTTCCCCTCCTAGTGCTGCCCTGACTATCTGTAATTTATCCATTTGGCCAGCAGATGGCAGCATCCCTCCATTAACTACCTTTCACCTCAATCTGATAAGCTTTAACCTTATAAACAAAAGATAAACTTTAGACTAGCAAAACAATCTCTGCACCCAGACTATCCTATATTTCCTTCCACTCCTGTCTCAGCACCCTGTCCCTAACCCTAGTGACTACTTACCTAAAGTTTCTTACCTTGTGTCTCTTTCTCCTATCCTTACTGATTGTTTTCCATAGTCTCATCATGGTCCTCATCTCCTGGCTCTTCCCGCTCCGTTCGCCCTGCGGGCTCACTCCGCTCCCCAACCCTGCCCCCAATTACCACCCGCCCCCACTACCTCTCCATTTATACCTCCACTAACCACACCCTCTTCAATTACACTCTTCCTTCCCCACCCCTCACTTCCTGTCTCCACCCCATCCCTCCCATCAATCACCTAGCCTAACCACTCCCACACATACTATACTCCATTCACACTAATAACTCTCCTCAACTCCAACACTAAAACCAACAGCTATGCTAACCAAACCTCCCTCACTTATTACCCATCTACTACTACTACTAAGCTTATCCTATCTTACCTACATCACCAAACCCTTCCATAATACTCACTCCCCTCACTATCACACAACTAGCTCAATCCAAAAACAACATATCCACTCCTTCACCCCCATAAGCCCTCACCTATACTTCTGCAATCCCTCCCTACTTTTCCCCTTCAAACTTATATCCACCTATAAACATATTAACCCTAGTCTGACTTGCACTACTCTAACAAAACATACAACCCTAACACTATATACTAAACTTTCTAATTACCTTTCTTTTCATCTTCACCTAGTCATCACCACCCTACTGTCAGGTGACATACACCTAACCCTGGTCCCTCTCCCATCAACTCCTCAACAAACACACCTTCATCTACAAAAAGCCTCACCTTCTCAGCATTAAATGCTCAAAGTATATGTAATAAAATCCCAAACCTCCATGCCTGGCTTCTCCATAACAATCCTGACATACTGTCAGTATCCGAAACATGGCTAAGACCCTCCATAAAAGACTCAGAAATAACTCCCCCCAACTATAATATCATCAGGAAAGATAGAACCCACAAAAAAGGTGATGGTGTAGCTCTACTCTATGCCTCTTCCCTTTCTGTTACTTCTTATACTAAACCAGTCCCCTAGTTTGCCAACGCTGAACTACTTCTAGCCCTACTGCATCTGAACAAGCATAAAACAATATGCTTAGCCTCCCTCTATATCCCTCCTGGTGATAACATGCCAATTCTTGAGGACATCCTCTCTTGGCTCTCCACCAATATCACTAATGAAACTGTCATCCTAGGTGACGTTAACATTAACTGGTGCTCTGTCCAATGCCCAACAAATCCCCAAAATATAAACCTTTACAACTTTCACCAATTAATTGAGTCAATAACCAGACCATCTAAGGACCATTCCTGTGGAAGCACCCTAGACTGGATTTTGGTATCACACCCACACCTTATCTCAAGTAGCGGTACACTCCCTGACCTTCTCAGTGACCACTTTCCTACTTTTGCTCGACGTCACTCTCCATCTATACAGCTGTCACATACCACCATCTCCGTACGTTCCTTAAAGAACTTCAACCAAAACACCTTCTCTGACCTAATTAAACAATTCAACTGGAGTCCCCTATATACATTACCCCTAGATGAAGCTGTTGCCTATTTTAATACATTATTTCTAAACCTTCTCAATATCTTAGCCCCCCTTAGAACAAAAAGAATCAAGAGCAAAACTATCCCATGGTTAACAAAAGACACCTTAGCTATCATGTGCCTTCGTGATAAAGCCTTGAAAAACTACTACAAATACAAAACCCTAGCCTCCCTAAATGAATACAAAACACTCCACAACAGAGTTAAAAAACGTATCAATTCTGACCACAAATCCTACTATATCACCCTCCAAAATAATCATAAGACTAACCCAAAAAAGTTCTGGAATAGTATCTCATTCCCCTTCAACCCTGGCAAAAAGGAAAACCCACAACCCGAACAAAATACTTCTGATACCGACCTCGCCTTCCAATTCAATAACTTCTTTATTGATTCCATAACTAAATTAACATCATCATTTACTAATAACTCTACTCCCCCAGCTACAACTCCAACTTCCCCTTCCTATCTAGGCTCCTCGACTTCTGACCTCCCTCTCTTCTCCCCCAAACCCATACCCATATGTACTATAAAAAAACTGCTTCTTAAGTTAAAACCTTGCTCTAACGCTCCCGATAACATCTCTTCCTTCTTCCTAAAGATAGCTACTGAAGCCATTGCCTTCCCCATTTGTATACTCATAAATCGATCAATCCAAGAAAGTTACGTTCCCCAAATTTGGAAAAAAGCTTACATTATTCCCCTCCATAAGGGAGGTAACAACAACACCATCTCCAACTTTAGACCTATTGCCATCTTATCCCCCATCTCTAAACTACTAGAAAAATGTATCCACATACAATCACTACCTCACCTCACCAACAATAACCTATTAACTCCAACACAACATGGATTTAGACCTGGTCATAGTACTACTACTGCTCTTCTATCCTTCCTCGAAACTGTAAATAAAGCTAGAGACTCTAACTATATTGTCTCCACTCTCCTCCTAGACCTTTCTAAGGCCTTCAACACCATCTTCCATTCCCTGCTACTCAACAAACTCTCTAACCTACATCTTTCCCCCTCTTGCATCAACTGGTTTTCTAGTTACCTTTCCAATAGGCAGCAATCTGTCAAATGGAAGAAATCTACCTCCTCCTACCTCAACACTGTCACTGGTGTACCCCAAGGCTCCATATTAGGTCCGTTATTGTTCAACATCTTCATTAATGACTTCCACCACAATATCCCAAATGCTAAAATAGTTCAGTATGCAGACGATTCAACTATTATCTGCGCTGCAAACTCCATTCCCTCACTTATAGAACTAACTCAAAATGCCTTCTCAACCACTGAAAAATGGATGCATGACAATCATCTCGCTCTCAATCCATCAAAAGCCAAACTCATGTTATTTACCCCATCAAAAAGAATAACTATCAACATAAACTCTTTCCTCATAACCAGTCAAAATAACACAACCCTAGAAATTGTTTCCAGTGCTAAACTGCTAGGAGCTCTCATTGATAATTAGCTTACATTTGATTCCCATATACAAACAAACATTAAAAAAACACATCAGAAACTAGGCATGTTCTACCAGCATATCCGCTTCCTCTCCCCATCTACTAGATTCCTCCTATCTACCACATACCTCATCCCCTCTCTCCTTTATGGTTCCCCTCTTCTAACCAACCTCAAATTCTCTATTAAAACAAAACTCTCCTCCTGCTACAACAAAATCGCAAAATTCGCCTCTGGCCACAGATCCTCCTCCCATCACTGTACTGCCCTCCACAAACTAAATTGGCTAGAACTCCCTAACTTTCTTACCTACACTCAACTAACTCATGCTCATAAGCTCATTTTCAAGCCCTCACTCTGCCCCTCACTCTCCACTGCCTTCACCATGCACCATCCTAATAGACCCCTTAGAACCAGCACTCAGAACCTAGTTGAACTCCACAAACCTGCCCGTCCTGCAGGCAAACTCTTACTTTCCTTTTCCCTGGCCCGCCTCTGGAACTCCCTCCCATCACATATCCGTAATACCAGCAGCCTTCCAGTTTTTAAATCTCTCCTCCACTCACACCTATCTTCTCTCTGGGAATGCTCCTGCACCCATCCTGCATAATCTTTCCAGCTACTAGTCACCCCTTAATCTACAACTCTTCCCTTCCTTGAGAACATTCATATTGTAGTTAACCTCTTATGTAAATATTCTCTGTGCACACCTACTAACTAAAATCTTACCTAATACTTTCTCTTTCCATTTGCTAGTGAATATAGAAGTTAAAAATTGTAAATTTATTCTTATTGTTACATATGCTCTTCTGTTGTTTGTCCTGCTACATTAACATTATCTTCTGCTTATATGTACTACTCTGATACTTTAACAAACTGTTTATGTTATATTTATCCTACTATATTTTACTTTATCCTTAGTTGTATATGTTGACATTGTATCTATGGAGCTTTTCTCCCCAGGACTCCATTGAAAATGGGCTCATCCGGCCCAATGGATTATCTTGGCAAACAAACTTCAAATAAATAAATAAAATAAATAAATATCTCCATACTCCTCTAGATTTGCAGACACATTAAAGAACAAACTCAAGAGGTTGTGTTATAGCTTCAGTGCACTAACCGGAACACAGGACAATATGTCACTCTTCTTTAGGTCCCAGTGATGCAGTTTCAGACTAGCGACCCCAATTTCTCATCAGATAGGAATGCGTTTCATTTATATCACTTAACTGACATTGTCATGATGATTGTTCAGTTACTTTCTAATGTTTTGTTATGTGATAGTCCAATACATTATAACTGTATAGTGCCTTCATACTCACATAATAGTTTTAAGTTTTAAATCTCATTTTTGTCTACTAATGTCTTCCTCACCTTTATGCATGCCTGTCTATCTTTGCTAATTTGTTCCATCTTTAGACCACTATAGGGTATTACAGTTTTTTTTTTTTTGCTCTTTATTAACATTTTATTTTCTTGTAGTCAGTACTCTTTGAGTCACCTACTATCCCTTCTCCCATGGCACTCATCCCTCCTGTAATGTGTGCACATTTATATCTCCTGTTTTCTTTTTCTCTTTTCAGTAATGCTGTTTATTTACTTAACTCTTTATCTCTATAGTTTAAGTTATTGGTGAAGAAAACCAGACCAGAACAAGACATGAAGCATTTATTTTCTACATGTTTCACATAGTCATAGCATATTCAGCTTGTCAATAAAAATAAAGTCATGAGACACTTTGAAAGTGGAACATCAAGGTATATTGAGAATGTGACATCTGAAATAACCTGTGTAAAATCAATATGTAAATAATATACGTTAAGGTATGTGCAAGGTCGTGGGAAAGTTAAAGTGAAAAAGCAACAGGATAAAACGAGGGTAGTATAAAAATAGTGCAAGAACCAAAATAAATGTAACTTGCCTCTTATTGCATACACATACATGACAGGTAGAAATGATTTTAAAGGTCCATGCATAACTTTTAATATGTAAACACATGATAATACTTTGTATCAGAAAAATGATAAAAAATATTTTGGACGTTACAAAATGGCTAGAATTTATTATGAAAAGTTAACACAACAGACACATGGTAAATTGAACTGGGAAGGTCACAAGTTGAACTTGAGGTTCGGAAACTGTCATCTGACACGGCTTGCCTAACAACCTCCTGTTGTAGCTACTGTAACGGTAAGACAAGCAGTTGAAAACAGCACAGTATGCAAGGAATATTTCAGACTTGGAGGGGATTATTCCCTGACTCAGTATTTATGCAAGAGGATAGGAATGCAGTTCAAGTAACAGGCGTGACAGGATCCTTTGAAACCATAAAGGCCATATTCTCTTTCAAGGGCAGCTTGGAAGAATAAGATTGACTTTGTGTATAGCCATCATCAACTTTGCAATGTTTTTCTAGGCAGTCTGAAGTGTTCATACTCCATTTTCTATTACTCAAACACTCCCTTTGCAGTTTCTCCACCTGCATATCAGTTAATGTTTTGTTGCACTCCACATTGTTTTAGCACCATTTACTATTGTTTATGTATTTTGAATTACATTGCATCATATTTTTCTTCATACAGTCATACCACAATGCTGTGTAATATTGGTTGTGGGTACAGTATCATTCTACAAGGTTTTTATAAAATCTAGTTGAGACTATGCATTCAAGTCCAGTGGGATCTATCGCTTATTTATTAGTGATACTTGCAAAATTTGCTTCTAGGGATATCACCTCTCCATCTATATGTAGGACAGTCCTACCTGGGAAACAATTAGCATGAAAATTGCAATTACCCTGTGATATCGGGGTGAAAAACATTTGTTGTCTTCCCCTGCTGCAGGAAAACATATTCTGTCACTGAAACACCTTAGTATGACATAAACGGATAGAGATAACTAAACTCCTGCAGCAGTGAGTTTTTATTTTAGTAAACAAATGAATCACAGTCCTTTGCACTGATTTTGGTTATGGTTTGTCTAATAAAATTTTACATTTCTGTACAAAAGTCCCACTTAAGACAACAGAAAAGATGGAAACTCTAAATTCTGATTAGTTTCATTCTGATGAATGGTGTCCTAATATTATAAACAGCACACACTTTAAGACAGAAGATCAACAGAGATCCAGAGCAACTGTAAAATGAATATTCGATTTTCCCAGGGAAATCTTAAAAAGTAGAAATAAGATATTAAATGTTGCAAATATGGGTAAAATATGCTATGTTTTTGCAACTTTTATTTGAATATTTGACAATGTTTCTTCAACAGCAACAGATAATTATGCAGCTAAATATTTATAAATAATACCGCCCACTCCTTTAACACACAGGATTGACTGTTAAGTTTGCAAACAGTTTTGGCACAGTATCTTTGACAAGCTTTCCGTAACTGATAATAAATCAACCATGTTCTAGAATACAGTCACTCAGGGGCACTGCATCCTTCGTGTTTCCCTTTCCTGTACCTGACTCCTCTTCTGATAAAGATTTTCTTTGTCAAACTCAGCAAATGTTAATGCATACAGAACCATCTCCTAACTTTCCGCATGGACGTAAACAGTTAAAGAGATATTTTTACAGCTGTTATCTACGGAACTAGATTATTTGCTAAATTATATAGTCTCAAAGCCCTTTGGAATAAACTCTTTGGATATGATGTTCTAGACACATAACTGACTATATTAAATAACTGCAAAAGCTGGCTTTACATTTAATAATTGGTCTAATTAAGACTTTAAGAAGGTAATCAAGAGTCTTTCATGATTTTGAAGAAACATAGCTAAACATAATATACATTTTGGCATGGCTTCCATCATATCATTTACATCAGCTGAAAAACAATTTTTTCATGTTTTGAAGAAACAGATGTAAACCTAATATACATTTTGGCATGGCTTCTAAGATCTCGTTTAAATCTGATGAGAGATCAAATTGATTGTCGATTATTGTGCCCAAGTAAGTCTCTACAATCTGTTAAAAAGTCTAGATAACGCTTGTTTCTAGTACATAGTTACTGCTTATTCTTTTCCTCAAAATGCAAAACAGATATTTTTAGTACCGAAAGTAAAGCTCATTATAACAGCCTATTCATACAGTTACATCGATGATTCTTCATTTGCAGCTGTAAAAAAATTATCTGAATTTGCAGTCACCCACAACTTTCAGATATCAAGCACTGTTACTACCATCTATAGGCTACATTAAAACATTACAGAAAAAGTTCCTAAGATGGACCTCTGGGGTACTCTACAAATAGTTCAAGTATATTACATTAAGAGGGAGTTGAATGGGCACAATTTCAGTAACATCAAAATAAAGCTGAATGATATTTGAGAGGCAAGATCTGAAACTGATGTATTCATGCTGAAAGATGTCTTGTTTTAAATAACAAGCTGATGGCATATACAGTATATCCAAAAAACTTCCTTGTAATTTATTTATGTATTTATTTATTTTATTTATTTACACATTGTTCATTGTTGACCATCTTAGTTTCACCAGAAATATAAATAACTTGAGGCTTACTGAACAGTAAATGCAGAGTTTATGTTTATCCCCTCCTTTAAGTAGTGATATAAGATATGCCTGATTCCAATATGCTGGCATACACTCTTGAATTTGCAACTTTAAAAAATAGCCTAAAGCTGGTAATTTCATTGTAAACTTTCCAAATAACAAAATCCTAGGTTGCTGTCTGAACTATAACTACAAGTTAGTTTAGTTTCCCCCACAGCATCTTTAAAAAAAATATCTGGATTTTGAAAATTACTGGTTGTAATACCCTCATTAATATTATATTCAGAAAGGATAACTGTAACAGAATTAAGTTAATATTGCTACTGAGGATGTTTACCATGTCATTTGTTTGCATTAACAATGCTACCTCTTTATTATTGCCATTAATGCTGTCAGAGTAATAGGAGTAAAAGGACTTGTGATTATCATGAAGGTCTTCAGCCAATTTAGACTCATCATAAATTTAGGGAGATATGGTGGCAGTAATGCTTTTACAAGGGGGTCATTTCTCCCTTCTTTGAGTTGGTGCAACTGTGGAGTCAGTATATATAAGTTTGAGGGTACGAATTATTGGATATTATAACTGATTTGTTATTCTTTGACAGAGAGTAAGCTCTGAATGTGACCCACACAATCCAAGACAGATAAGTGATCTGGACACTGGAAGAGCTGGTTAGAATTAATGTCATAAGGGTTAACATCGGCTCACTCATTCTTGGGAAGGGATATAGATTGATTCACTGCATGGCTGAAGTGTAGTAGAAGCAGGACTTTTACAGTGCAGCAAGCAGACCATAACCTGTGTACTCCACAGTAGCCATGTTTCTTCCTGTGTGTGGAAACATGCGCGAGTCGTCTGGGCAGTAATGTGCATTATATGCATATCAAGTTTCCATGTAACTTTGGAGTTTATGTCAGCATAAAGGTCATTATCATTCATGGCTGCATGGATGTTGACCTTCTCTGCTTGTCTCTCACTTTGAACAGAGCTAACTGATGCGGCCATCATAACCGGGTAAAGAATGGGCGTACAGCTAATAGAAGGCAGCTGATAGCTTGCTGGCATGGAAGGGAAATGAGACTCAAAAAAATATTTGCATGAGTTTCAGTGATTCCTCACAAGAGGCAGTAAGATGGAGTTTTTTGGCATACACTCTGGTGCAGGATACAGTAGGGGATGGCACTGAATGTTCTAGTTAAATGAGTAGAATCTGGTTTCCAAGGATGGGTATGCTACTACACAGCATTTGACAATAGTTAGGCACAGTTATGGGTTCAGACAGTCATAGCTTATGACTACACTTATGGTTAGGGACACTATCAAGACTTTGCTGCCACTTTACTAATTCCATGTCTCCAATGGTATGCAGCAGTCTGTATGGTGCTATAGTGGGAGACTGTTATCTATGTGTATGTATATATATATATATATATATATATATATATATATATATATATATATATTATGATACTCTTCCAAGCAAATTCATAAAATCCACTTCCACACTCTATCATCAGTTTAACTCCACGGTATAGTGGGATGAGAGTCTTGAGCATGTATGAAAGGGACCTTCTCATCCAACCCTATTCCTTTCATCCAGGCTTGTCTCTTTAGCGACGTAGTACTTCTCACAGCTTCTTTCATACATCAAGAGTAGCTGTGGGGAGTGGCCCTTCATGTAATATACTATCATATTTGTCAAATATTATATCTTACCTCAGATGTTAAGACTACTAAAAATGGGGGATGATAATGCCCAACAGACACCTGACAAGACTTGAAATAAAGAGCTGCCATGCAAAAAGAATCTTGATTGCAGCATGCCTTGGCCTAAAAAAACTGAAGAACTTAGACAGGGAGAACAATTAATAATCCTTCCAATAGAGGTAGTTGTGTCCCCCTCCCTGACCAATCCTACCTGACATATTCCTACTCCTACTCCTGTTGTCATGCTGACAACTGGCATCTCAAATTACACAATCTCTGTTCTAGGTAGTTCTAAGAATTATTCATCCTTCCATCTAGAGCTCATGGAGCTTTTCACGGCTCAAAATGTAAAAAACACAGTAAAAGGAATAGCTCAGCTACACCAAAAATAAAAGAAAGTAATAGGGTGACAGATTCATAGGTATATACTAGGCTAACAACCACCAATGTATTTATAAGCATAGCCATGCAACCCAATCCAGTTGTGTCCCTATGTATCATGGGTGTTTATTAGAAGGGGGTATGTTAGTTAGGAAGTTTCTAGAAGTTATGTGTGGAGAGGTATGTTAGTTGGGACATTATTGTCTGCCTCTGTTTATCAGAGACATGGGGACCAGAATCAGGATGACTTTCTGATTTCCCAAACATTGGCCAAGGTTATGCTTAAATAGGGTTAGGGATGGACTGTGCTTCACATAGATGGGAAGCCTATTCCAGAGCATGGGGATCCTCTGAGACACATATCTATCCTGCAAACATGTCTTATGTAGGTCACATGCAATTTTTAAATCCTTGGATCTAGTGGTTCTGATGATGTTCATTTTGTAAATGTGCTCAGTGGATAAGCACATTCACAAAAAGTTGACTTGTATGCCAGGCATAAATCACCTATCAGTAAACTGTAGGAGAAAATCCATGTAGGACAAAGTGCTTATACCCTGGATTCTCCTGGAAAGGAACCTTTGTGGACATGCCAACTATTGCATAGGTCTGGTCAAATACATGCTGAAGGGGAGATTATACTCAATGATGGGTTTGATAAAGACCAAATAAAGTGGCACTAAAACTTCCTTCTTTAGACCTTCCCTTGTGAAGTGAGATAAACATTGCAGTCCTCCATTCTCATGGTACAAAAAAGACTATAGTTGAACAGTGACACAAGTGGTCCTGATAGGTCATGTTTCAAGCTATTTAGAAGGTATCCTGAGATATTTTAAAGACCCATTGAGGCTGAATTTCTGGCTTTACTGAGTGCCACTGGGACATGCTCCTTGTTAAGAGTTGAGGGGTTATGCTTGTAGGTATTTCATGGGGCAGTGACGGTGAGTGGGGGAGAGGAAGTTTGAGGTGAAGTTTGAGATGAAGTTGTTAGCTAGCAAATTTTCTATGTTGTTCTGCTCAGTAAAGATGGCACCATTGACCATTAGATTTGGCACCCTGCTGTGTGCTGTCTTTGAGGTATTGGACATATCTGTTAAAGACCTTGAGGCTGTGTTTAGCTTGTGAGGTATCTTTCCCTTCTAATTAGCTTTGTTGGATTTATTTAGTCCTCTTAATTTCCTGTTTAATTTAATTATCGAGCTCCTATCATTACAGGAGTTTTTCTTCCTGATATCAGCCATGACTTTTTTGCTTTTGTTGTATACCCTATTAAGATTTGGATTCTAATAGTAAGGTTTGTTTTTAGAGTTTGTTTTGTGCTTATGCCTAGTATGTACAACAGCCTCTATGTAGCCATTTATATGGTTGTACAAGCTCTCTGTGGACAATTCTGATTAGGTTTGTGTGAACTAGGGTTTAGGAGAGGCATTACATTTTGACAAACTATCGCTTAATAGGATGTAGTTTGCTTTGGAATAGTTCCTAAGTGTACAAGTTTTGCTGGGGTTACTGAGCTGATTTGTATTTCAAAGGAGACAGCTTTGTGGTCTGACCACACCAGTGAGGACATGAGGCTTGGCAGGGGACACATGCAGTGCTCTCCCATATTGGTGTGCAACAGGTCCAGAATATTTGAACCTCTGGTAGTTGTAAGCACTATTTGATCAAGGGTCATGGGCGTTAATGAAATCCAGTAATTGTTGTACCTACAAGTTTGAGGCATTGTTTGTTTCCCAAAGTGTAGAGGGGCAGTGAAATCTTCCCAAGAACAGGGTAATTGGTTTACTGGTGAGTGTCTCCAATAGGTCTAGGTATGAGTTATGGGATTATAGGGACAACAAGGGTGACCTATATCTTGCAAGGATATGGTATGGAACTTCGTCTATAGCTATTTGAATGTTGATAAATTCCAGAGCATCGTCTTGTTTAACCATATAATTGCTGCTAATATACATTGAGACTCCTCCACCTTTTTTCCTTGTTTGTGCAGCTGATAAGCTAAACACGTGGAAGGCACTGAAGCCTTGCACTGCTGGAATACCTTCATCAGATTTAAACCATGTCATAGTTATGGCACAATGTCTACATTCTCCAGAGTAAGGACAGTTTGTAGGGTGTGGAGTTTCTTATTTAGGCTCCCAGTAGTAACATCTTTAGGTTTCTTTAGGTTTTATTTGGTATGTCAATAGGGTTGTTAATTTGGCTTTGCCTGTAAAAAGCTGTAAGGGAGTGGATAAAGCTTTAGCCAATATTTAGAAAGCCAAGGGGAGACTAGTGCAGATCATCCTTTGCAAGACAATGTGAGCTATGATACAGAATCGGAATTGCCCAGGTATGGTATATCCTTGCTGTGTCTATTTATGGTGGCTGCCAAAAAAGAAATTACTAGAAAATGGAACTCAAAATCTAAACCAACTATACTAGAAGTAGTGAATATAGTAACAGAAATAAAATGACGGGAATTGAGATCTTTGGAAAAGGTAGGCACAAACTACACAGGAACAAATGGGAACTGTGGGAAGAATGCATACATGGGATGAATGAGTTTTAAAAGGCAAGATTTAAATGATCTGTATAATGTTTGACTGAAAATTATTTGGTAGATTATAAATTATCTATAATGTGTACAATTGGGGGTGTGTCAGTATGGGTTGATGTAAAATGCTTACAACTAGGATTGTGTCAGTATACTTTGTTTTTATTTATATAAATGTATGATTGCCTATGTCATAAGTGATGGTTTAATAAAGATGTTTCTTATTTAAATAAAGGGCAGGAATTGAGCAATGTACGTAATGTTACTTAGGTTGTATGATATATGATGATATATGTAAAGTATAATATTTGTAAACTTGAACTTATTAATGCAGTTTGATTAATTTTATATGAAATTCGCCTATATCACAAGTGATAATTCAGTAAAGGTGTTTAACAAAAATGTGCTTTGTGAACCATGTCCTCCCATATGCTGACAAATATTGAATCCTCCTGGAAAGACATCGGAAGCTAAGCCAATTACTGAAGTCAGCCATCTTTTGCTTGTACTTTGGCATCATTCTTGTTGAAGGTAGACTGCTGCTCAGTGTAAGGCACATAGTCAGAGAGACCAATAATGTCTCTCTTCATATAGTCCATGAAAGTATGATTCCAGAAATTAATGCTCACCTGCACTATGACAGAATCATAGCAGTACCTGTGATGTAGTGACTTGAGTGTGTGCATAACTTGATAGAGACCTAGCTCCAGATATGCAATTAACTGTTACCTTCTCCTTGTTCATTCTGGTGAGAGGGGCTGCGGTATGTTGTACAATGTATACCCCTCTAACAAGAGCCCTGGGTAATGAGTCTGCTTGCCTTATGGGCTTTGTCCTTGAGGCTCCACTTGGTGCATGGATATGTGCAGTGTTTGGTGTTGCTTTGCTGAGTGCTTTAGAGATTGCTGAGGATAGACACCACTATTTAGAGATTGCTGAGGATAGACACCACTATTTATCAGCTTAGCAGGTCTTTGAGGTTTGGAAAGATTGCTTTTAAGTGCTTCAGCAGAAGTTGGTCTGTGTGGGTGATAGACAGTATGTGTGGTGGACATAGTGTGTGTGTTCTTGTCAGTCCTGATTGTACATGAGATTTTTGCCTCTAGTGAAATTGTGTATGTGCATATCTCATATACTATGTTTGTTTCTTTAAGGATTGGTTGGTTGTCTGTGAACATGATACAATTGCTACATTGTCTCAGGATGCTCATGCCAACCAATGTGTCTATAGAGACTTTTGGAAAGGCATATCCATGTTGTCTGGACCTGTATTTGAGTGGACTACTGAAGGTTGTGGACTGGGTTATGCAGAGATTTCCTTTGATGGTCTCTGGGGTTTGGCACTAGACTAGTATAAATTGTGCTAAAATTTGATAATATGGCTATTCAATGTAAAACCTATCTGGTCTAAGCTTGTATCTGTGCAATGGCTTTGTTTTAGCCACATTACGTAATAGATTTCAGTTCTAACTGTAGTTTTATAGATAAAATTTACTTTCTGGTGTTTGTGTCTTTACAGAGCACTGATAGACTCTTGATTTAAAAAAACAAAAAGGATTGATTGTGAATGTTATGCTACAACTAAAAAACTTAAGTAAACTACTTTGGCAAGGCAAGTTCATGAATTAGGGACCTATAAACTGACCTGAAGGCAAAATCAACAAGTAAAGCAAATAAGACATTGATCACTATGCCTTTGAAAAATGTGTTATGTTCAGTATTCTTGTCTTGAGAGTACATATCTCCCCATCCATACTCTGGCTACAATGAATGATAATCTAAACTGATGAGAAATAAGGTGAAGTCCCAAGATTAGAAAAACTCCCTTATCAGTCTCAACAAAAAGATGAGATTCCTCATCAAATCCTCTAAAGCTAGCTATGAAAACAGAATTGCAGCAGATAGTAAAGGCAACCACAAGGCCTTCTATAGTTATGTAAAGAATCTCCCCGGCAAAATCCAGATTTGCTCAGAGCTGTTGCACAATGGCACCTCCTATACTGAGCCAACAGATATTGCCAATATACTAGCCAACAGATTCAGTGCCAGCATTACCCCTCTCTCCCCCACCAAAGGACCAATCACAATATCAGTAGATTGCCAGGCACCCAGTATTACTGCTGCACAGATTGAAACAGCACTGTCCAAGGCCAAGAATATAACTTCTATGGGACCTGACAATATTCCTGGCTGTGTTCTGCATGAACTACAGAGTGATCTGGCACCTCACCTGTGTGCCCTGTTCAATCACAACCTCACCTCAGGCTTTGTCCATACCAAATGGCACACTGCTACAGTAATCCCTCTCCACAAAAGAGGAGCGACTACAGACCCTGGGAACTATCGCCCCATTAGCCTGACAAGTCTGATATGCAAAGCTATGGAATGCATCATCACGGAGCTAATAAACAAAGATATAGGGAACCTCCAAACTCTAGATCCCACACAGTTTGGTTTTGTGAAGGGTAGATCATGCTTGCTCAACCTGGTTGACTTCTTTGAGTCAGTCACCAGAGCTGTGGATGAAGGCAAGGTGGTTCATACAGCCTACCTTGATCTGGCCAAGGCCTTTGATACCATTCCCCACTCAGGAATCATAGAAAAACTCACTAGGTTTAGTATCAACCCCTTGTATCACTAGGTGGGTTGCAAATTGGCTCACAGATAGAACCCACAGTGTGAAAGTAGCTGACTCCAAGTCAGACTGTCGACCAGTCATGAGTGGAGTCCCACAGGGTTTGGTCCTGGGTCTTCCTCTGTTTGGTATCTACTTCTCTGAAGTTCAGGCCAACAGGAAGGGACTCTGGCTGACAAAGTTTGCAGATGATTGCAAGTTGGGAGCCATAATTAACTTCCCAAGTGATGATGACATCCTACAGAAAGGCCACACTGAGACCAATGACTGGTATCAGAACCATGGCCTTAAGCTCAATGCCAAAAAAATGTGTTGTCATTCCCTTTGGGAAAAACCTGGTTCCCATGAATTACCACATCGATAGTAGTCCACTGAACACAGAAGGCATCATAAAAGATTTGGGAACACAGGTTGACAGCAACCTCCCTTTTGACCACCACATTGCCACTGTGGTCAGAAGGTCCTTCTGTGTGGCACATCTCATTACTAAGAGTTTTGCATCCAGGAAGAAAGAGGTCATTGTCTCCCTCTACTCTTCCCTCATTAGGCCAATCATCGAGTACAATACCCCATTTGGCATGTACCTCACTAGACACCTACAACAACTGGAGAGGCCACAAAAATACCTCACAAAGAGGATCTTAGGCCTTAAACACTTGTCCTATATGGACAGACTCAAAAAATTCCAACTATTCTCTGTCTCATATCGCCTACTTAGAGGCGATCTCTGCTTGACTTACAAAGCCCTGTCTGACCCAGCTCTGTTAGAAATGCTACATCTAAAGAAATCCCAATCCTTCCACACTACATGGTCCAGAGACCTCAACCTCATTACCACAAACAACAGAACAAGCTGAAGAGACAGGTTCATAACCCACAGACAGCCCATTCTATGGAACAGACTTCCCATACATGTCAAGTGGAGCACCTCACTGGCCCTCTTCAAGAGAAATCTTGATGAGTGGATGGGAAATAGAAAATTCACCCCAGGGATCACTCCAGTGGCTCTACTTGACAGAAGCACTGGGAACTAAGGTCAGGTGGCACAATGCCAGGATAATCCTATGGGCTAGGCTTGTAAAGGCTCCAGGGTCATTAGCCTTGTACACATCTATGAACCTATAAACTAAAACTGAATCAGTGGAAGAGAACAAATACCATTGCTTGTATATTGATTGTGAATTAAAACATACCAAACATTGTAAGCTAATAAAGCAAAACAAACACTTGGGAAATTTGTGCATTCCAAAAAACATCCTTAATGAGAATACCAGGAAAAAAGGTTTTACCACCTTACTAATCTGATGTCTGTTTGCTTACTCCAACATCCTTCCTACTATCTTTGCAGTGAGAACATTTACATCTTTCTATATTAATACACTGCTCAGCTTCCTGTGAACTCCATGTACGCATCTCATCTATACCTCAATGTATGTGCCCTCAGGTGGTATGATTTAGATCAGCACAGCACAATGGAGCAATATCCGTAAAACACTTTGACAATCATTTTTCAGTAAGACCTCTGAAAAATGCTATCTACCCACCATAACTCTATGATCTTCAAGCTGCCATCTATAAAAAATAGGAAGGAACTACAAAAAGAATTGGGATGCACTATATATGACACCTGTTGAAGAATTTCTGCCAGGTAAACTCCACATTATGGACATCACAAATAATACCTTCAAAGAAGTCTTGTAAAAGTATGTTTATTTATCATTTGTTGACCAGTCTAGAAGCATCTTTTCAGGGGAGACCTGAGGTATTATTTTATACTACTAGTGGAAATTTGGACAGGGCACTGGGAACTTATCCTTCTCTTTGTCATAGGCGCCATGACATCTTTTATATCCACCTGATCTGCCACCAACTCATACAGGACTTTTGTTTAACATCTCAGTCAAACAACACCACTTAGGAGTGCAGCACCCCTTTTATGCTGTACTGTAGTGTCAGCAATCAATCTAACTGGTGTGGGAATAGAACCTGTAGCCTTATGCATCAAAGGCAAGTATGTAACTTGTGCCACCAACACAGTCAAGGGCAGTGTATCCATGGAGTAAAACAACATGAATCATATCTCCCCTTCACTTCAAATTTCCCAGTCATAAATAATACATACATATAATAATCTTGCATTAAAACCCTGCTGCCATTCAGTTTATCAACAGGTTGACCAGACTCACTTATTTATTTCCAGCTAACCACAAGGTAGTTCATCAGAAAGAAGAGAATCCACATTATGTAAATACATTATGATAAATATTTGATTATACTAACCTTGATTTTAGGCTACCGTCCTGCATTTTAGGTTGCATACATTTTGTGTTTTTTTTTTTTTTTTTTATAATCTACATTTATTCTGTGTATGGTAAAAACTGTAACATATTTTTACAAGCTTTAACAATGTAACAGCTTTGTCACGGGATGCCATTCTTCCACAGCCTATCCTGTAAAATGGGCCCACCAAATGGAATACTTTCAGTTTCCACTAACTCATTTCACATTTGATATACTCAGGGCCAGTGGTAGCATTTTGGGGGCCCCCAGCAAATGTCAAGTTGGGGGCCCCCCTAAGCACTTCTTGTCTATGTATCACCCTGTCACTACCAGACTTCCTAGCCATCCTTTTAGCTTATGCTGCAAATGTTTAGGAGTAGTACACACAGTATGGTCTGTAGCTACAATGGTCTTACATTATAACAAGCTTATGTACCACAGTATGTTGGCCCTTCTCACAAAGGGACATTCACAGTTATTGTCATTTATATGTAACAAGGATACATTACAACTCTGTACACTGCTGGACTTAGGTGAAATGGTGCCCTACGGCACTGCCTACTGTTTCAGCCCCCCCCAAAAAAACACATATACATCCTCCAGTGCTCCCCTTTGTTTCTCCCCACACCATGCAAGTTACTTTTTTTCTTACATTTCTCATATTTTACTTTTCTCTTCAGCTTTTTCAAGAAGCCATGACTTTATATATCCTCTGAAGTGCTTTTAGGTCTTTTTATTTTTTTTTTGGTCTTTTTTTTTTCTTTTTGCACAACTTTTTCATCCAATGACAGCTTGAACAAAAATTATGATCAAAGAAAGAAATGTGGTGTTGCTGTTCAACTTTAATTTTCTTTGCATCCTTTCAATATACCTTTCCTGACCAAGACAGCACAGTGATAACCATTTAGGAAATAACTCAATTCAGCCATTCTCCCAGATGCCATATGGGGTTATAGATGCTCTAGAATGCATTGTAAAGCATTTCCCAAACATTTAATCCAACAGTAACCTAAACAAAATTCACAAGTAAGAAAAAGAATTGCAATCTTACTTTTTTATTTCAGTGGAGACATACATTATGCCCAAGGCTTAATGTTCAAAGCTGACAAAATCATAGCTCATAATAAACTAACAAGCCAGTTTCTTGTGAGGATACACAGATCCTGTCTTGGAATACTGCCTGCCTCCATAATCCCCCAAAAAAGACAGTCACTGCCTATGCAACCCTCTGGTGCTAGATTGGGATGAAAGCAAAGGTTCAAATGGCCACAGTCATGTATTTCAAGTGATTGCTGCAATACATATACATAAGCATGCCTCCTCACTCCTCAGCCCTAACCCCCAAAGGCAGCCACCTGTATACATGCCTGATGTGTGATTGTGAGGAAGGTGGCTGCGGTTGATAGCAGAGGCCATTATCAGTTTTATTCTAACAAGGTCATATTACATCCCTGTTCGGGTTAAAGAGCATAATCAGAAAATTAAAAATCATTTGGAATCATTTGGAAAACCTTGGAGCTTTTCTTCCCGGACCTCCGCTGAAAATGGACACGCATCCAGTCGGACTATCCCTGTCAACAAATGTAAAATAAAAATAGAAAAAAATAAAATTTTCATCTCCTCATTTTTGTCCAACCAGAAACAGCTTTTGTGGAGCCCTCACACAGTCATGGATGAATAAGGGCCCCCCTTTGTATCCATTTATACAGTCTGGGGAGTGAGGGGGCTACCAGATTCCTAGAAGATCTAAGTGTCTGAATGTTCTGTGATATTTTATGCCTTACTTTTAAAATATAATTACTTGTTAGCTGAATTTTTTAATGATACCCAGCAGAAAAATGCATGTGTCCCGGCATTATTGGGTGTGTGGACTGATACAAATCGGTGATATTGTTTTATACACACACACTCACATACGCATGCATAAGTCACAGCACAATACATTGTACAGCAGTTTTCTGCCACACCAGATCAGTGACTGCTGTTTAGCAGTCATCAAACAGCAGGAGTAAGTCACTTTATTTCATTGAGGAGTAAATGAATACCTGTCACTGTCCCTGATTTCACAGATATTTCTTGATTTTGTCTCACAATTTTGCTCTGTCCTTCATAAAAAAATAAATAAATAAAATGTTTTATTTATAGGCAAAGCATTTAAGATTATAGACAGTAAATCCAGACATCATAGTTTTATACTTCTTATTGTCCAAAAAATACATGCTGATGCAAAATGTGCTATTCTAGTAACTTTTTAAGTGAATTAGAACAATATTTAAAATGTGATCCTCATTTTGAGCCTTTATTCTGTTATTAATTTTGGCACTGAGCAGAATTCTTCAGCAAAGACATTGAAAGTCACAGTATCTGGTGTTCTGGCAGCATTTATTAAACTCCCTGAAAGAGAAACCAGCCCTGAAGTTCAGAAGCATTAGCTCTTCTGAAACTCAATGGTGTGCACTGAAATCAGTCACTCGGGTTGCTGATCTTTCTCTAGTTCTAACTTTGTTCATGCTTATTATCAGCTTTATCCTAACAGGGTCATATCACAGCCCAGTTCAGATTAAACAGTACAAGCAAAAATTAATTACATTTTTTTCTCCTCATTTTTTTCCAAACCAACAGCAGCTTTTGTGGGCCCCCACACAGTCAGGGATGACTAAGCCCCCCCCTGCACCCACAGGTATTGTAGCTACCTACAGCTAGCTATGTTAGTTTTAGTGGAGAGGATATCTACCAGCAGGGTTAACTAAGCCAGGGGCATTATGTCAGTGGTAAAACATTTAATGGAATTGTGAAGCCTGTTACTTGACAAAACACTGTTACTATAACTAAAGATCTTTGACTTTTGAAGGAGATAAAAATAAGAGTTATTATTACCCCCCGTTTAATAAGCATACAAGATTGCTGTACTAGCTTTTGTTGGCTTAACAGACATGTTACAAAATATCAACATAAGACAACTTGCTATTGTTGGGGGCCCCACAGGACCAGGGGGCCCCCAATGACCGCAGGGTTCGCTGGTGCCTAAAGCCGGCTATGGATATACTGCATACATTCTCAGCACCATACCATTTAAAAACAATAAACATATTAAGGACAGTATTTAAGTATAAAAACAGTAAAATGATTAAAATTAAAAGCTATTAAAAAGTGACATTTAGAGTCATTAAAATAAACTCTCTTAAAAAAGTCATACCCCTTTAAAAAAGAGACCATTGGCTTATTCATCCTAATCATTACAAGTAGTTGATTCAACAGAACCAGGCCAACACTGAGAAAGAATCATATCTCTTGCCTTGCTCTAGGAGCAAGATGCATCTCTTCACCTGATGATATTTTGTTTACAAGTCAGATTGTAGGCCATATATATTAATAAAAATCAAAAGCAAGGGGCTGTTATCACAGAAGCACTAGTAAAAGGCTATCTGGCAAAACCTAGAAGACCCTGTCAGAACTTTTTAAGACTGAATTCTAGTCCAGGTAAGAAAACATCTCCACTTGTAATCCCTTATCAGAAAACCCTAAGGCAGTACAAGCATCACCATGTACAGGGTACAAGCACATGTATGACTATAACCATGTGCAGAGTGCAAGCACATGTATGACTATAACCATGTACAGTACATGCACATGCATGACTATAACCATGTACAGAGCAATCATTTTTAAAACATCCCTTCTGCTTACCCTTCATGACAGGCTTGTTTCCTCTTGAAATATATAACCCCTCCTACTTAACCTCTTGCAGATTACAATAGCCTGTGACAGGTACTCCTGCAATAGGCCTGCAAATAGTCCTCAAGACACTGAGCATTAGTAAGCATAAGAGCCAAACAGCATAGCTTGTATGTACAGAGGGTTTGTAGATGTGTTACCAGACTTCTTATCATTCTTACTAATTGTCCCTAGCAATGAAAAAGACACCAAAAGCTAGAAATAAGGCTTGTGTTACTCTTTACTATAAAGCTAAGTATAAACATAGGTAAACTTTCCTAATTAATCCTTGGTCCCCTCCTCTTTAACATTTTCACCAACGCCCTCCATACAACTACACACAACAGTCCTCCCTAATAGAGTACGCAAATGACCCCACACTCATTTTCAGATCTGGCAATGTGGCACACCTCAAAAAAATTACTCAGGAAGCTTTAACAGAAACTGAAACATGGCTTTGTAACTTACAACTCATACTCAACCCTAAAAAAAACACTACTTTTTTCTCCCAAATCTCTCTCCCATGAATAAATAACATCTAAAATCCTCTCTCTTAATGTTACAACCATTGATGTCACTTCTCATAGCAAATTAGTAAGGGTGATAGTGATGATGATATTAAGTTCAATCCACAGATACAAAACTGCATAAGAAAAACTCACAAAAAACTAGGGATTCTTTATAGAGCCAAAAACTCTCTCACCGATGCAAGTAAAGCTACACTTGCCACTACCCATCTCCTCCCCACACTTCTTTACGGTGCTCCCATTCTTAATAACCTTCAGGCATCACAAAAATCAAAATGTGAACAATGCTAGAACAAAGTTGCTACATTTTCAGCAAATAACCCCTTTGAGAACCCACCACTGTATAGCACTTAAAGCCTAAATTGGTTAGCACTACCCCATCAATTAACATATACACAGCTTCTTACCACCTATCAAATTATCCAGAATCCATCTGCTCATCCAGCACTGAATAGCATTCTACACAGCTACGTTCCCAGCCAGTCTTTACAATCCAATGACTAAAGACTCCTGCCTGTCCACAAACCTATCATATCTGCTGGGCATTGTCTGTACACATACCATGTTGCAAGGCCTGGCACTCCTTATTTCTATCCATCAGGTCAGTTACCTCCCTCCCATCAAGACCATTCTGAAAGATTTCTTAGCCAAAAACTCTCTCTGTTCTTGCTCAACACCTGGATAAACTAGATCCCTAAATGTGAACAAACACCTGTTCATACCTTACCATTGCCTTACTCCCACCTTCACTCATTTCCTTACTTATATCAAGGTCTATCACCTGGTTTTCTCTCTAAATATACCATAAGCCTGTTTTTCTCTCATTTCATAGTGCAGTTCCTGTTTGTATTATACTAATCTAACTTTAATTTCTCTACAAACTGGCTAAAAATTATTTAACTATTAAATCATTGCCATATAACTGTATCTATTCTTAACCAAGGTTTTCATATTATATTTAATTTGGTATAATGGTTTAAACTGTATTTGTTTTTTTTTTGTATTATTTTTAAAGACTGTAGTAGTATTGTTCTTAAAATGTTTATAATACTTTGAAGCTTTTCTCCCTGGGCCTCCACTGAAAATGGGCTTCTTCCTAGTAAGACTTTCCTGGTAATCAAATGTCAGTAAATGAATAAATAATAAATAATTTAAAATAGGTAAACCATTTGCTGTACTCATATATGGTCAAATTTACTGTTTTCAACATAATTTTGCCCATGAATGAAACAAGATGACCCAAGAATCTGTAAAAATATGTTTGGGGGATTGTATTAACCAAGTTAAAACAACTTTCGCTTGAGGCCACATGGTGTCCTCTTTCAATCATTCACCAACTTCCTCCACAGTGCGGAGTTTGTGGTCATTACATCTGACCCTGATATCACAGGAGCTGTGCAACAAGGGCCAACTCCAAAACATTTTCACTGAGAATTCTGTCATTGTAGAATAGCCTGTGGTCAGTACATCTGTCCCTGATACTGCAGAACATCTGCCACAAGAGCCAACTCCCAAATGTTTTCACTGAGAATTTTGTCATTGCACAATGTAAGCAATTTTAACTTGATGAGCCTTGCTGTGTATTAACTTCAACTAGTAAAATATGTGCTTGCTTGTGCTAGAAATTAGCTTTAACATCCCCGAAAATATTAGTCCTTGATCTCTAAGAACCACTTACTAAGTTGGCATCTGTCCTTTCTCTTGGCCAATAGCTTACACTGATTATCCCTGTTACTTTATCTTCCTAGCTGCCAGGTTTCTCATCTCTGATACTTGGTTTTGTGATGGCTATAAACTGATTGCTCTCTGTTATAATTTGACCTGTGGGTGGAAGTCTGCTGCACTCAGCCTTACTATGCTTGGCTTTACTCCCCTAGCCCCAGTTACCACCCACTCCCTCTTACTCTACTATTATACATCCTACATAAACATTTATTTATTTTATTTAACATTTGTTTGCAGGGAAAGTCCGACTTAGAACAAAGACAACTTTTAGCGGTGGCCCCGGGAGAAACGCTCCAGATACATGTCTTCACTTGTGACTTATTCCCTAACCTTCCCAAACAACCTCACTACTATGATACAAACCCTCCTGTTTCTTTTATGTAATTCTGAAGTTCTATTTAATCTTTTACCCCCATTCACAACTATCTTTCTCCCTCCAATACTGCTTTGCACTATATTCATTCATAGTCACACACCTCCCTATTACCACTTTTCTATTCTATATTGTATCTCCTTCTTCTGTTTTTTTCCGGTTAGGGGTCACCACAGTGGATCATCTGTCCGCTTATGATTGGCAATGGAGTTTTACAGTGTTGAGTTGCCAGACGGATGCCCAACCTTCCACAGAAGGCACACACACACACACACACACACACACACACACACACACACACACACACACACACACACACACACTCACACCTAGGGCCAATTTTGAGTGTCCAATCCACCTACTGCATGTCTTTGGGATGTGGGAGGAAACCGGAGCACCCAGAGGAAACCCACGCGACTACAGGGAGGACATGCAGACTCCGCACAGAAAGCACACCTGCCGAGAATCGAACCGGAGAACCTCTTGCTGTGAGGTGGCAATGCTAACCGCTGCACCACCTTGGCCACCCACTACTTTTCCTAAATAAACCTGTGCTTCTTCTTATTCTAACTATGTCCTCAAACTCTAGCATTTTTAACCTCTCTGTTCCTTACATTCCAAAGAAGATGCTAGGATAACCTAACTATCTTCTTTCATAGAAAATATTTCTTTCATGTCTATCCTCTATCAATTTTTTGACTCCACCACCACTAAAAATCTTTCTGCCCTGCACCTTCCTTTTCCTTCCTGATCCCTATGTCCCTACTACCTACTACCTGCCAAGTATAACATACAGATCCCTTAATTTAATTATGCCATTCATCGGCTTACCCTCTATTCTTCTCCTGTTACTAGACCATCTCTCATCCTACCCTAATTCTATAATAGCTTTCAGCATCTCTTGCACTCTGTCCCAACCACCTACATCCTCTACACATTGCACCAGACCTATTTAATGATACATTAACCTTTACTTCAAATATAGACTGATTAACTCAATTTCAACTCAAACTAAAACAAAAGTAAGAGAAAAAATACTCTCCAAATATATATATGTATATCTCAATAGTTCCCCAATATACTAAAATCTTTCTGGGAGTAGACATTCACCCTATTCCTTGCCCAACCCAACACAATGAACATCAAGACAATTCTCTTTCACAAACTACCCTAACCCTCAACCTCTGTAATCTATCTTTTGCTGACATAAATGTTAAACCCATAAGAAGTAAAATTGCTGAACCGCATGCCTAGATTACTCAAAATAAGCCTGATATTTTCTCTGTAACAGAAACTTGGCTTAAACCCAGTATAAACAGCTCAGAAATTATACTTCCTGACTATAATATCATCTGTAATGACCATGAAATTAGACCTTCTGGCTATAATATCATCTGTAATGACCATATAAAGAGGAACGGTGGTGGCATTGCTTTCATACTTCAAAACAACTGCCACAGTTCCCCTTACAAAAGCTATGCCAAAATTCAGTTCAGCAGATCTCCTAATTGTTTTCTTGAAATTAAAGAATTAGAAACAAATATGTATTACTGTTATTTACACCCCTCTTGCTAACAATATAGCTATACTGGAAGATATCTTTTATTGGATATCCATAGCAATTCCACAAGAAATACTACTACTAGGTGGTATGAATGTCAATTGGTTGGACATAAAATCTACCTTCCCTACATCTAGCATAAACTTATTTGGTTTCACACAACTAATTAATAGCCCCACACATTATAGCAAGGCATACATTCTGTATTACACTGGATCCTAGTATCAGACCCTAATACATATACCACCACAGGTACAATATCTGACTGCCTCAGTGATCATCTCTCTGTCTATACAACTGGCAATCTCATACATCTACTTAAAAGGCATGTTTATAAAACAACACACAACCTTCCCAAGATTAATCCAGAAATGTTCCTTACTACCCTGTCATCTAGGAATTAGAACTTCCTAAAAATCCTGTCCTTGGATGATGCTGTAAAAGAATTTGATATAATTTTCCTGAATATCCTAAATAGCCTTACACCTCCTAGGAGGAAGAGACTAAAATCAAATAATGTAAGTTGGCTGTCCAAAGAGAGTAGAATACTAATGCAGGATAGAGTAAAAGCAAAGAAATAATGGCAAACATAACAAACACCATAATATCTTGAAAACTTCAGAAAAGCAAATAAATGAAGACAAAACAACTATAATATAATAACTTTCAGAATAATAGTACACACAACCCTAAAAAATTCTGGATACACATTAAATAAATCTTCCATCCCGGCATAGATTCAACTCTAACCCTGCTACCAATAACTCAGCACTCAAATGTCATAGATAGTATAGCATCTCTAAGCAAGGATTCCCTAACATTTAATCCTAACTCTACCCAATAGCCACGTGTCAACACAACCACTTTCACCTTCAAACCTGTGCCCATATCCTATATAAAAATACCCTGAAATAAACTTAAACCATGCTCTACTTCAGCTGATGACCTTCCAAATGATTACCTTAAAGCAGCACCCTATAGCATTGCCTATCTTGTCTAAATCCTTATAAATAGGTCAGTGCATGAATCCTATGTTCCCTCTCTCTGGAAAATGTCACCCATTATTCCAATGCACAAAGAAGGAAATTCAACAGACATTACTAACTTTAGACTTTTAGCAGTCTTATCCCCTATCCAGAATACTTGAAAAATGTATTCAAAAATAATTGCTAACCTTATCCCCTGAAAGAAAAACTCCTATACCCCACACAACATGGCTTCCATCCTTTCCATAGTACTACCACTACACTTCTACGCTATATAGATATGGTCAATAAAGCAAGAATTAATGGCAAACTATTCTCTGACAACATGGCATACCTTCAAAAAATTACTCAGGAAGCTTTAACAGCAACTGAAACATGGCGTTGTAACTCACAATTCATACTCAACCCTAAGAAAACAAATTACTATTTTCCCCACAAATCCCACTGCCATGAAAAAACAAAATTTAAAATCCTCTATCTTGATAATACAACCACTGAAGTCACTTCTCATAGCAAATTATTAGGGATGATAGCGAATGAGACTCTTAAGTATGACCTGCATACACAAAATTGAGTAAGAAAAAAGTCATCAAAAACTAGGGATGCTTTATAAACTAAAAATGTTCTCATCAGCAACAGCTGAGACCAGTTTGTAAAATGAGAAGGCTATCTTGCTTTGTACTGAGCTCTTTTTCTTCCCTAGTGCTATATATTGCATCAGTTCTGGAGGTAATGATATAAGAAAAGCACTGGCATGCCAAAGAGATGGTGTAGTGCAATGTCACCAAAACAGGCCTTGCCAATGACACCTTGTAGCTTCACATTTCATTAGTGCAATTTGTACTCCCTGGATGATTACAAGTCACAGATAACATAATGGGACATTCACATACTAGAAAACACCAGAAATATGACACCTCATTCCTGATAAACTGGAAAAACTGTTTGTTACATTTGATGCAAATATGCTTGTATAAAATCACAAAAATCAGATAGAAGAAAAAAGGAAATCACAAAATGACAGATCATTTTTTGAAGACTTTACCATATATGCTGAAATCGTAAATTGCAAATCTTCTATAAAATAAATTATGTAAAATGTAATTTCTACACCACAAAAACACCCATAACTAGCAGCACAAAATTTAAAAATATATTACAGGTATTCTGATGGACATAACAAAACAATATATTTTAAATGCTAAAACTTTATAAAACTTCTGTGCTACAGGTCCAGCGAGCTGCTCTGGAAAACCAAAAAGCAGATAATTCTGTCATAACATAGACATTAAATACTGAGACCACAAAAATTATAGTATAGCAGGCACTTTCAACTACACCCGGCACAGAACTAAGAAGTCGGTTTGAGAACAGAGAAAACCTAAGTGACATCAATGATCAGTCCATAAACAATGAAAGAAAATCCACACATAAAGAAAAACAAAACAAGAGAAGAAAGTGGTACTGATAGTAGGACCTGCACAACCGATCTTTTTGGCTTGTGGGGATGATATACCTCAAATGGGGGTTGGGGGATTCTCAGCTCCCTCCTGCCCCATAAGTACACAATGTACAAACTCACAGCAGTTCAAAGACGGAGGCATATTTGCTTTAACTGACAGTGTAATAGGCATCAGTCACGTACTGATACAGTCCCGATCCTGAGATTGTATGATTTGCAAACCTGCAATGTTAGGTAAGTGGCTACCACAGGTGGGGGCTTAATCCATGTATAAACATTCCCCGGGATTCATGAAGCTTGCACCAGGTGCAGGTGTAGCATTGGCATTCTAACACCAATATGGCCAATGAGCGATTCAGGTACGAGCTGTTTCCACGTGCACTACCTGCATACGCTACGCCCGCACAACTCCTGAGCCTTGTATGCTAATTACCCCATGTGCAGCAGTGTAGCATGCAAATGAAGGTATGTAGTGATTCATGAAGTGGTGCAAGCATAGTGTAAGCATGCAGAAATGTAAACCGCAAAAACAGTTTACATTTTTGCAAACATAAAATTGGAGTCATGAACGCCAACCAAACACATGTATTATATTGTTAATATATGCCAATGGCTAAATAAATAGCCATTGGCATAAAAAACATGTACAAAATATAAAATTAACATTTAATATATATAGCCGCACTATCGTGATGTGGAAGCGTAAGGCAGTGGTGCACAAAGGAGATCGCAAGGAATATATAAAAATACAGAATAAAACTGCAATGAAACACATATCTCAATTTCCTCATAATAGTCAGTGGCAGGCATGCTACACAATACTATGGTGCAAGGGTTGTTAAGGCGCAGTGACAGTGTTATGCACAGTAGCTAGGAATTAATAGGCAATGCCATGCAAATAAGAGGAGTAATAGTAAATCGCAGATTCCCCGCTGGTGCAAGGATGCACCTCACAGCATAGCTTTATAACACCTAGGTGTGCCCTTGAGATAAAGATGACATCAAGACAGGGGTGTGTTGCCATTGCTGTAAGCATGTTGGAGCATTACTAAACAGGTTTGCCCAAAGCTGCAGGATAGGGGTGTGTTGAATTGGCCATAGCTATGCTTAGCTGAGAGTACACAAGGTAACCGAGTATGCATGTGAACGGAGATGAAAACGTATGTAAACCTGTTAAACAGGTATGCGTGGCGCGCACTGCAGCTGAAACAGGAAGGATATAGGAAAGAAATAAGGAAATGCTGCAGCAGTGAAACTGGAGTACAAATGACTAATTAACACCTAGGAGCCTACAGGGAGCCATTGCCAACAGCTAACAAGGCTGCAAGCAGCTACCTGCAAAACAGGAAAGGGGAAGGGCTGTACTGCAAAGACAACAGTAAAGTGTCAAAGCAGAACAAAGCTGATTTGCAGTATATCAGCTACAAGGATCATTTTGCCATGACTGGGTGGGGAAAGTACAAAACAAGAAAGACGGCAGGTGAATGCATGTCTGATAATGGGAGGGGATCCAAGTCTAAAAGTGAATTAAAGTGCAACAGATTAATCAAGGCAGGCAAGTAGATCTCCACAGTAAAGGCCCCATACTTGCAGTACTCATTGCAAAACCCATAATTAAGACAAGCTGCAGCTGGAATAGCTCATACACACCCACTGACATCAGCAGCATCCATAGCACAATACTATAAAGTGTGAAAGCACCTCACACACATTTGTGTATTCCCATACACTCTGCACCAGTGGTGTATACAGACAGGGAACTTTTATTATATACATGTTAGGGGCTGCCATAGCTTTGATCCACCAGCATGTGTTGGAGACTGAAGGTGGTGTGAAGGATGATGCACACGACCACCTCAGGCACCAGAGGAGGAGGAGAGTGTTCAGACCCAGGGTAACCTACCAGGGGCTACATGATCTGGAAATAGTAGAGCATTACAGGTCAGACAGGGACATCCTACAGAAACTTGTGGAGCTGTGCCGGCCATGCCTCAGAGCCCGAACAAACAGAGGGGAGCCCATCTCAGTGGATATGAAGGTATGTGTAAGCCTGAGAATACTAGCTACAGGTACCTTTCAAAGACCAACTGAGGATATCATGGGGATCTCACAGGCATCAGCATCCAGGGTACTACACCAGTTCCTGGATGCCATGTTACCACATGCCAATGAGCACATATGCTTCCCCCGAACGCAGGAGCAGTTGGCCAGCAATATGCGTCTCTTCCACCATGTGGCAGAATACTCGGTGGTACTGGGTGCAATAGACATCAAGTCACCACCCGGTGAGCAGGGTAGGCATTAAATAAACCACAAGGGATACCCCTCTATCAACTGCCAGGTCATGTGCAATGCCCAGGGCATTATCATGGATGTGTGTGCTGGCAGCCCTGGAAGCTATCACAACTCCCACATCTGGCATGTTTCACAACTGTATCAGTTATTTGCCAGGGGACACATTCCAAATGGCCACCTGGTGGGGGATGCTGGCTATGCACTGAAACCGTGGATGATGACTCCCATCAGAAATGCACACACACCTATGCAGGAACGCCATAATGAGGCACAAACACAAACCAGAATCATCATAGAGTGTGTGTTTGGGATGCTGAAATCACAGTTCTGTTGCTTGGACATAACTGGTGGAGCCTTGCAGTATTCTTCAGGCACATGTGCCCACATCTTCATAGTGTGTGCCATGCTACACAATATGGCCCTGTGGAAACAGCTGCAACAGGGACAAAATGGTGAAGGCCTTCACAGCCCACCACCATTGCCAAGGGCCCCACAGGCACAGAGGTACTCAGACCACAAACATCCTGAGCCAGCTCCAGTAGGCAGACAGAGGCATGCCCAGTATGCCCATGCCTTGGCAAAGAAGAAACGTATAGCACACACACTGAAAGTGTAGGCACCTTGGGACTGACACCTTTCTCCACCTGCACACACAGTAAAAATGGATGGCACACACACAAGACTACCTGTAAATTGTCATGTATAGGCAGTCTACTGTGTGCATCCAACATAGGCAGCCCTCAACTATTGCACACACAACTGCCATTGGCACAAGGTAAGTCAACACCTGAACAGTAAATTAAGCTATCAGCATATGCAGATACTGTATGTATAGATTCGTAGGTAGGTACTTGGCCAACTGCCAGAGGCCATTCATAAGCCCAGTCAAAATGTGTCAGCTTTTGCCACCCCATTGATTCATTAACTGTCCCTCTGTGGAGCAGAGCCAATGGTGGGATCCCTGGGGTGCATCTACTGTTCCCCATCCACTCTTCAAGGTTTCTCTTGCAGAGTGTTAGTGAGGGGCTCTGTATAATTTAGTTAGGGATGTTGTTCCAAAGTATGGGGAGTGTCTGTGACAGGAAGCAGTCCCTCCAGCATCTTCCAGTTATTGTTGTGGCAAGGTTCAGCTCACTACAGTGTGTGGCTCACTGTGACATGGATTCCCATAGGTGGAGCATATCCATCAAGCCTGAGTTTAACATGGCTGTGTTGGCCAGCGGAGATCATCTCTGGGTAAAAGAGATGCCACTGAGTAAAGCAGGAGTTTATTCAGTCTGGCTGCATAGGCCATATGTTGGAGGCCAGTATTCACCTTGGCGAGGTACATTCGTGGACCTCCCAGCTTTTGGAAGTGTCTTCTGAGGTACATCCCACATGGGTTATTATACCCTATGATGGAACTGATGAGTGATGAGTAAAGGGGCACTTTAACCCCAGTATGTCTAGATGGGTATCCTTTAGTAATCACATGGCCTACATAGAAGGATGTCCTAACTACTATGGAGATATGATTGTCAAAGGGGAGATCACTATCTACCTTAGCCCCAGATACCCCATTACCTCATCCGTATTAAAGTGGCTGCCACTTATGTGTTAATATGCGGATGCCAATTCCACAATGGAATGACCATGCAGTTAGTGGCTCTTGGTTGGAGGCTGTGAAATTGACACCCTGTGACATTCTTTGTGAGGCCCCTTGAGGGATGTCTGTGTCAGCTGGACTATCAATGATGGCTCCCAGTTCGCAGTCATTGCCAAACAATGCCGTAATCCACCTGCGTTTGCCTATACCTCTGAGACATATATGCCAAACAGTAGGGCTCCCAGGACTGAGTCCTGTGGGACACCAGTCGTGACTGGTCAAGAGTTCGACCTGGATACCACTAGTCGTACCATGTGGGTTCTCTGTGTAAGTCCATTGGCAACCCAACCTGTGATGTATGGGTGTATGTACAGGCTGGTGTGTTTATCAATAATACCTGAGTGGGGCATGGTGTCAAATGCCTTGGCGAAGTCCAGGTAGTATGTGTGAACCACCTCCCCCATCATCTAACGTCTTGGTGACTGTATGTAAGACATCAAACAGGTTCAGAAGGCATGAACTGCACAGAGCTAAGCTGACCTGGGTTGGGTCACATGTTCGGAGGTTACCAATGTCTTTGTTAATTAGTACCATGAGTATGCGAACCATACCATTGCAGACCAGGCTAGTCAGGCTTATGGGGTGGTAGTTACCATGGTCAGTGGTGATTCCACCTTGATCGTGTGGAATAACCATTGCCACGCGCCATTGTATGGGCATGCAGCCTGTGGAGAGGCTGAGGTAGGAAAGCTTAATTAGGTGGGGGGGGTTAGGTTGTCTTGTACAGTTTGCAAGATGCAGTCTGGGACAACATCTGCCTCCACTGATGCTGTGTTCTGCTGATAAAGAGGGCCATTTCCACCTGTGTGTCTCTGATGTGTGGGATACTGTACCTTTCGGGTAGTGTTGTGGGCTCTTTAGGGGGTGAAGTATACACTGAATGTATCTGCAAGGATTTTGGCCATATCAGTAGGGTCAGCATATTTTGTGCTATATTTCACCGGCACAGTGCAAATCTGTGTGTCACCACGTGGATCCTTGACATAGCCAAAGAAGGCTTTGTGGTTATCTTTTGAATCCTTGTGCATTCTCCTTCTGCTTTTAGCCTTGGATGATGCCATGAGGGACCTACATATCATACTAATAGTGGTCACGGATGTCTGCTCTTCTTGGGATTCGCTGTTTGTCTGGAACACTGCCCTACTTCTGTAGAATAGCCTGTTTATTGCAGAGGTCCACCAGACTGGTGTCCTTGTCTAGGAGGAGTGAGTCTTGGTTTACCAGTGATGGCATGATCCATACATCCATGTAGGTGCATATCGACTGCATTTGTAAATCTGTCTGTATCTTGAGCAGTGTTTCTCCTTAGCTTGGGGGCTGTGAAACACCCCACCCCTGTCAATAGCAGTGTAAATTTAGCTGTAGGAAAGGTATACACTGTGGTATCCGTGGGTGGGGGAGATGCTTGGGTGTGGAAACAGTGAATATTTCATGGTCAGATCTAATGAGTGACCTGTTAACCTCCGCTGGCATGCACCTGTTGCCCATGTTGGTGATGACCACTTCTAGTAGTTTCCACCCCATGTTAGGGAGGTTACCACCTGATACAGGGCATATGAGGTGATAAATTCCAGGAAGCGCTGGGCCTGGAAGTGAGTACCGGAGTAAGTTTCCCAGTTAATGGTATGGTAGTTGACACTGACCAATGCCAGGGTGTGCATTAGGACTGTCATGTTCTCCACTGTCTCCAGGTAGGTGGAGTGGTGGTCCTGGGTCATGGAGGGTGATCCGTAGCAGGCCACAGTTTACATTGCAGTTGTGGCTGATGTTAGCTGCACATGGATGATCTCAGATGTATCATGCTGCCACACTAACTTGGAGGTGTAGGTATCCATGATGAATATGGATACAGCCCCTCCATGTCTGTGTCAGTCTATGTTCTGTGGCTGAAATGCATGGTATGGGTTGTAGGCTGGCAGTGCTGGTGTGCTCTCAGGAGCCTTAAGACAGATCTCAGTTACTGCACAGATGATGTTGTCCATGCTGTGGAGTACTGTGAGTGCATGCATGTTGTGATCACAACCCCTGGTGTTGAGTAGCATAACCCTCATTGAATCTGCTATTGTGCTGTTTATGGAGTTGGTATTCACCTTTGAGACTCTCCTAAATAAGGCACCATGGGGGTGCCAATAGCCTTGGCCAGTATTCCAAAGCCTAAGGCTGACACATAGGCCTGTATGGTATTGTTGTACACATGTTCCCCATTTGTGCTTGTTTTTCATCTATCCTGTAGGTAACCTACTGGTAAGCAATAGAAAGCCTTAAACTTATATAAGTCTTCTAGCTTCCAAGATAGGCTTTTGGAGTGACTAAGTATCAGTGTTGTGTATGTTCTTGCTGTACTTAACTGCTTCCTGACTACATGGTGATTTCTCACTGTATATTGTGATCTGAAGATCTGTTTATTCACATATTATGGCTGTGATGGCCTGCACCTTAGAGGTTCACAGATAGCCTACTACCTATCTGCCCAAGGGCAATTAGAAGCATAGCTACAGTGTGTTGGCTTTCCCCGCACCATTGATGAAGTAACTGAGCCTCTGTCGAGCATAGCCAATGAAGCAATTCCAGGCATAGTTGCTGGAAGCTGTTGAAAACTGGGGTTGTGGAGGCTGATAGGGGCACTTAGTGATCTAAAGAGGTCATGTTAATGTGACAATTCCACACCATTCAATTCCCCCAACAGGTCTCACAGCTATCAAACTGGACAGGCTCCCCATCCCCTGGCTGTATGGTTCTGGGACACATGATCCCAGGGGTGTATATTCTGTTAGCCATTCACACAACAAGGTTTCCCTTGAAGTATGTCAGTGAGAGGCTGTGCCTAATGTAGTTAGGAATGTAATGTATTGTCTCACAGTACATTTGTTATATATTGTTATTTAAAGAGTACATGAAGCTCAGTGAGTTTGGGGGCCTCCGTCCTTTGCTTAGCCTAGCTTAAACATAGAAATCATCTAACTAGGAAAAAGGCGGAAGCAGCGTTAATGTCAACAGTGCAATGGTTACAGCATCCACATAGTATCTGTGCATTCGAGGTTCCAATACCGATAAAGGCAGGGATGTTTATCATGTTCAAAAGTACACCTTAACCACAGCTTGCATATATAGGTAGTAATCGTGTACATAAACATTTGAAACACCCATATAAACCCATGTGTGCTGGAGAGTACAGTCAACAGAGAATGTAATGTTTTGTCAGCACATAGTGAGATGTTACTTCACTGACATGTATATATCCTGAGTACTTAGCGGAAGTGGCCGTGTTTGCGCACACAGGTTATACGTTACAAAGTTTTTTTAACTGTGTTTAACCACTGCTCTAATGTCACACAAACACTTTTAAACATGCTTACAACTGCTTAAATGAGCCTTATTCTGATGTAAAAAACATTTGTAAAGCATCGCAAGTGTTGAACCCTGGACTATGCACACTTCAGTCATGGGACTTACCACTAAGCCATCCGAGGTGTATACATATTTCATGCTCTTCAGACTGCACATTATACCATATGCATTTCACTGTAATGATCACAAATGGGACAGTCACTTTGTGTACATATGTACAATACATTGTAATGTAGTGCAGTTTGTGAACCAACACATTCCAGTCTACATATGTATTACTGTTACAAATTAATATGAACTATATATATATATATATATATATATATATATATATATATATATGTCAGTGATGTCTGCACACACATATATATATATATATATATATATATATATATATATATATATATATATACATATATATATATATATATATTATACAGTTACATCAGTAGGCATATATATAAACATCTATGAACACACTTCGTGACACAGAAGCACTCCAAAGGAATTGGAGTGTACACAAAACACATGCAGCTCTGGTATTATAACAATTAATATTAACCTAATTCACCAATATGTTGTGTATGTGAAGATTGGGGTGGGGGAGGAATGATGGGTAATGCAATCATGCACAAGGAGTGCCTGGGTCGTATGTCCAATAAGTGAACTGGAGGGGTATACATGGAGTATGGGGACAATATTAAAAGGGCACAAAAGAAGAACCTTTCTCATTCATAATGCACCCTGTCATGTCACATTGCAATACCTAATTTCACAAACATATGAACATTAACATGTATAAGACATATGTACACCAACTGAATGTCACATTTGTTTTCAGTAGTGAAGAATGTCTGTAGTACAATGTATATTCTATACACCATAACAGTTGTATATATTTCAGATGCCTTAGTGATAAAGTCAGTGACTGTGGTGTTCATGGTCCCGGGTTCAAAACCTGCAAGGGCTGTTACGTTATTCTGAGGGCCAGAATAAGGGCTGTTGGATGAAGGTGGATTAAAGCACTCTTAAGCAGTTGTAAGCGGGTTTCCATGGGTTTGCGCGATGGTAAGCACTGCTGAAACATGGTAAACGGAAAAGAGCTTCACAAGTTTAACCTTTGCTTAATGTCACGCAGACCACGGGCAAACCCGCTTGCAACCATGTAAATGTGTGTCATTCACAATTTCCCTACCAGTACCTACTCTGAGAGGTAAAATAATAACACCTTCCAGTAGAACCCGCAACTATGTACTCCATCTTCAGAGTAATCTAACACTAAGTTCTTGGGATGTATCTATCCCAGTTGTGTATTCAGACAAGTTAAAACACAAAAGGGAGGAATGTGTTGAAATAGGACAACCCGCCATGTAACCAATTAAAGATGTATGCTCATATATATATATATATATATATATATATATATATAGAGAGAGAGAGAGAGATAGATAGATACAGAGACATGTCGATATATAGAGGTCTCCATATATATGTAGATATATAGATAGGTTAAAAACATCTACACATCTATGGAGGTACAGATATACATATGCAATAATATATATATCTATATACATACACACACACACACACACACATATATATATATATATATATATATATATATATATATATATATATATATATATATATATATATATAAACACATGCATACATGTCTGTAGACAGCATCCGAAATGTTCATATCTGAGTATAACAGAGAACATGGCAATCACACATTCTGCCCCCCTTCAAACAATATGAACATAACATATGAAGAGTATATGCCAATACACTATTACAAATATGTTCTCTGGACACAGTCACCAACACAACTGCAATAACTGCAAATATCCATGACAGAAATATGCAGACAGCTTTCATTTTGCAAAACTTTATTACATTCCGATGTATTGCCAAAAGGATTCAAGGACTAACAGTACCTGCATGCTAGACAGGAAGCATTTAACAGTGCCTTAATGAATCAGCCTGCAATTACCATAGCATTAGTCCACTAATGGATAGGTGTTCACATAGGGAAAGAACACCCACACACATATAGATGTGGTATAAAAGGGGTTCCTACACACCTGAATGTGCTATGTGCACCCACCAAAATCTACCCCACAACCAAAATAATTACATCAATACATACAGTCATACCATAACCTACTATTCAACTACTGTACAACATCTGCTGAAACCTTAACATACCTGGACACAGACACACTAACATGACCCTATGTGAAATAGTTGCTGTTATACAATTGAACAGCTGCTGATGTAACAGGGTTTGTATGAACTAATCCCGTTTCAGAGGGTTGAAAGGTTTGTATACCAGGAAGTGTTACCAAGTACTGATTATCAGCACAGTATGATACACATTAACACCAAACTAAATATGTCTGGTAAGCACACTGTAAACCCCCTAACAATATATGCATAGCTATACAGCCTTGAGCTGGTCAAACAACCTGGCCTGACTGAAACATATGCAAAAGTATTAGGTACAGACAAACCCTGCACAAGTAGCAATGTTCAGAAATATAACAGCAGTACTCACATTTAGACGAAATCCTCTAGGCATTACACACAATAAATTACTGTTCCTCTCCATACAGCTGTTGCAATAGATTTCAAATAACACTTCCACGCTGTCTTCCTCACAAGTAAGGCAAAGAGACAATGCGCAAGTGGTGTACTCAATTATACTCCACTGTTGCCATGGTATTGGCTAAGGCAGTAGCAGCGCAGCTGATGTGCATGTAATTAGCTACTTAGGAACACCAACTGGTTATCGGGATAGCACATGTTACTGATCTGTAACTATAAAAGGTTGCCTTGTCACACATTCAAACCATCTGCATCTACCTGTAGGACAGTACAAAACACTGAAAGATGAACCAAAAACGAGCATTATACTAGTCAATAACACCTCCAGTTACAAAGAAGGTATGTATAACATGTAGTATGTCTGTGTATGTAGTACCTGTTCTGTAAGAATTACAGTGTAATCAATGCATATAGTGGAAATAGCTATCTTGTAGTGATGTATTGTTGAGCAGAAGTAATGCTTGTAGTATTCTATGTGTGTACTGCTGTAGGTCACACGGCAAACTCTGCATACACCACAAGGGATGATATGGGCTTGGAACCCACCAATTCGCTTCCAGCCACTGTCAGTGTCAGGACTGTTCCAACAAGTATGTGCTATAACAGGGGATAGTATATGTCGATATATTGTAACAGTCAACATATGTATGGGTGTATAAGTAAGATGAACATGTTAAAGGTGGGCTTACCATGCAAATATGGTGTGCATTGTGGGATATTGTGCCAATAACTGTGTAATGTACAGTATTTTAGGCAGATCTGTATTCAGCTCTGCATAGCAGTTCTGTTATGTTATGCAACCAGTCGTTATGCCTATTGGCAATTACAATACTCAATAACAGGATACATATCTTTTGTATTCATCTGACAGTTTAGCAGCATGATAGCAAAGATAATTGGAAGAGCCAGGTAACTATCAATTCACATAACACATGTAATATCCATCTCTCTAGTATCGTTTGCAAGCAATAACAGCTGTGCATGTGTACATGTTATGCAAATGTGTAGTGACCCTTGTTACAGGGCTGGTCCTCTCTAGTATCGTTTGCAAGCAATAATAGCTGTGCATGTGTGCATGTTATGCAAATGTGTACTGACCTTTGTTACAGGGCTGGTCCTCTCTAGTATCATTTGCAAGCAATAACAGCTGTGCATGTGTACATGTTATGCAAATGTGTAGTGACCCTTGTAACAGGGCTGGACCTCTCTAGTATTGTTTGCAAGCAATAATAGCTGTGCATGTGTGCATGTTATGCAAATGTGTACTGACCTTTGTTACAGGGCTGGTCCTCTCTAGTATCATTTGCAAGCAATAACAGCTGTGCATGTGTACATGTTATGCAAATGTGTAGTGACCCTTGTTACAGGGCTGGACCTCTCTAGTATCATTTGCAAGCAATAATAGCTGTGCATGTGTACATGTTATGCAAATGTGTAGTTACCCTTGTTACATGGCTGGTCCTCTCTAGTATTGTTTGCAAGCAATAATAGCTGTGCATGTGTACATGTTATGCAAATGTGTAGTGACCCTTGTTACAGGGCTGGACCTCTCTAGTACTGTTTGCAAGCAATAACAGCTGTGCATGTGTACATGTTATGCAAATGTGTAGTGACCCTTGTTACAGGGCTGGACCTCTCTAGTATCATTTGCAAGCAATAAGAGCTGTGCATGTGTACACGTTATGCAAATGTGTAGTGACCCTTGTTACAGGGCTGGGCCAAATGGCTATGTGCACACCTACATAGAGTGGATATTGAGTAGAGACACACTGGTTGAACTACCAGGTTTGTGTAGCCCAACCTCTCATTGCCAACCTAACAGCCGCTTGCACATACTGTATGTAAGGTAGTGCACAGCACTGGTAATGAAACAGGTTGCATATCATCTTTAACTCCAGTGCAACATCTGCAGTAGGAGGGTAAGATGTAGGAGACAGCTGCCCATGTGTAATAGCCGCTTCATAGGTGATGGCTTACACTATCTGATTATATCATGATCATGTTGATAGTGACATCAGAGTCTATTGATACATGACTCTGTTTGGAGAATGGGTGTCTGTGCCCAACAGAGCTCATGGACCTGGTGGATATATGAGTATATACCCAGAGAAGGAAACAGACCTGTAGACACTTGCATCATCTGTAATCAACTAACAGGATGTGATGTGCTTCTCAGAGGAGGATTGCTGCTAAAGGTATCTACAATGTTTCCGTAATAGCCAGTGTTGTCACATCCATAACACAAATATTTACATGTGAGCATCACCGTCTAAAACAGCTTCATAAGCAATACGTAAACTAAATACAGTATTTGGTACTTGTAGCACTGACTGCTCATACAGGCATGTCCACTAGTCAGCTACTGGTGTTTAGTAATGTCAGCTTTGTGCATGTGGCAATCCTGTGGGAATGTAATCTCTATGCCATGTACACTGCCAAACCCACCTAACACCATGCCCCACACATTGTTTGGGATGCAGCTACAGGGTTAAGCTGGAAGGCAGCCCAGTCTACAGCCATGACTGGACTGGACAGTCATAAGGTGTAGGTTAACACATGCAGCTCATAAACACAACCAACACATACCCTTACCAGAACACAGTAAGGACAACCACAGACACTACCAGAAATCACACAGATTCACAGATGCTTCTAAGTATCTGGCCAAACAAGTGACTCCCCAAGCTAGAAGAGAGATGCTGAAATACACAAACTGTATGACATAGTTTGCATAATTGTGCCACACCTCAGAACACGTGGCTGGAAACATGCCCAACAGTACTCATTTGTGAATGCAAACTCTAGCACTATGTTACACACCAACCTATGCAAGGGCATACATACTGTCAGCTGCCTGTCTGCCATGATTAGCCATACACCCATACACTCAGATCACCTTTTGAACTATACACATGGCTTTGGCATATTCCATGTTGTTGTACAGGACCTGTGATGCAGTAGCCTGGACTGCATGGAAACACATGTAGGAGCTGTCAGGTCTTATAGCCCATGCAGGTATGTCCCAAGGCCTGGGTAGCATTCTGCCATTGGCCAGAATGACACTGCAGTACAAGGACAAATGGATTGTATTCCACAATTGTCTAGTGTAGTGGTACAAGTCAAAGGGTATCCATTATCTGTCTGCCTGGGATAACATGGTTGACAGACCATGATGCTTTGCCAGACAGGGCCTGCACCTGTCACCCCTGGGTATCTGGATACTGCCTAGGGCTCATACTTCCCCTATAGTGCCTTCATCATGCACAGTTTAAGTGAAGGTCCACTGCTATTACAGGGACAGCCAAACAATAAACTGCGGGTCTCGCTACACAATGATACATGTCAGAAACACTATATGGACACACATATGTCAATACCTAACATGGAGAACATATCTGTGCAGTGGCTGAGACATGTTTCAATGCTCTGGAGAGCACACCTGCATGACCATGTTATAACACATACCTCACCTCTTTCCCATTATCCTTTATTGGAACACATGCGCCACAGGTGTGTCCATATTCCTGAAGGATATGTACACCCCCACGCTAGTTGCACTTGCATAACTTCAGACACATTATGCTGAGCAACTATCTTTTTGCCAAAGTGGAATTCAAATTACACCTTGCAATAGATCACCCACCAGTACACCCCTACTCTAGTTGCACTTGCATAACTTCAGATGCATTATGCTGAGCAACTACCTTTGTGCCAAAGTGGAATTCAAATTGCACCTTGAGACAGATCACTCACCAGGCCACGGATTTCCCAACTGTCATAATGTGCTTTAATGGGGAAGATTAGGTCTGAGACAGAATCATAATAATGGCTACTCTCAACTATTCCATTATGAACTGGGAAGACTCCTCATGTACCAATACCTGCGCTCAATGCATGTTGGATTCCATCGACTCCACTGACCTGGATCACAGTAGTCACACAAACAGGGCTAACAGTATGCTACACATAGTCTCCAATGCCAATGTTATGTTTCCTAAGAGCAGAGTGGTGACTGTCATGGTACCCATGCAGATGGACAATGCATGTGCAAATGCTGAATCCTACACAAATGAACCTTAAGCAGTCACATATGTGCAGTGATTGTGCCATTGAAACAGAACCAGGATTCAACCCAACCCAAACAAGGCGGCAAACTGGTGGTACAATGCTTTAAACTGTACCACAGAAGGTAGTAACTGTTGCAATAGTGAACACACATGAGTGTAGGTGATCCCTGGTCAGCCTCAGTAAGATGCACATACACCATATAAAACCACACAAAGCTACTGTGAAACTAATCAGCCACATATTATGAGGCCAAGCAAAGAGCATTCTATAGCTGTGTCATTAATTGTAATGGTAACGACAAGACCTGCCGTGCTGCACAGCACTATGGCATGGGAAGTACTGCACCTACAGAAATAGCACCTGTTCATCCAGATAGGGTCTTGAAGAACCTAAACCCACTCCCACTTCCCCCACAACAGGTAAACTTAGTAATATATCTATATACACTACAGGGCTCCTATAATAACAACTTTGCAGGTACAAGCTGCACTCTCTAAAGCCATACATACAGCTTTCATGGGACCTGTCAACATCCCAGGGTGTATCCTACATAAATATAAGAACATTCAGCTATCCACATATACACCATGTTCAGTCATAGCTCCATGTCAGGCTGTGTAGACACCAAATGGTGCACAGCAACAGTTATCCCACCCCACAAAGGGGGAGACACCATTGATAATGGGAAATAGTGCACAACTACCCTGCTGAGTCTGGTCTGAAAGGCCATGAACCGTGATCAACGTATTTGATGTACTCGATACAGATGTAGATGATAGTAGGGTTGATTCACACTGCATATCATGACCTTGCCAGGTCATAGGATACCATCACCCATACTGTGTTCCAGCTACACTTAGTAAACTAGGTGTATATTCCTATGTCACAGGAGTGGTTGGCAACAGGACTGCTGGCAGAACCAACACTACAGAAGGTGTCTGACTAATACACGCACATCAAACCAGTGCCAGCCACAGTAATACAGGGTTCATTCCTGGTAGTCCCTCTCTTTGTTATCTATACCACACACACTAACACAGAAGGCATCAGCCTATTGATGTTTGCAAATGACTATGAACTAGGAGCAATAGTCTACTCAATGTGTGCTGTGTTCAACATACAGAAGGGCCTTAGTGTGTCAGATGTGTAGTGTGTGACATATGGCCACAATCTGACAGCTAAGTATTGCATTGTCATCCCCTATGTTACAATCCCTGTACCCATGAACTACCACCTAGGCAGCGGTCAACATAATGGCAACTGTGTGTATGGGATGCAGCTGGACAGTACTCTTTCCTTTGATAGTTACTTCACCATGCCAGACAGGTAGGCATATGTGGCACCCCTAATCATGACAGGGTGCCATCCAGGAATATAGAGATAATTGCTCAGCCATACTCAACACCCATGTGACCCATAATAGATCACATATTTCCCATGTGTATATGGCCTACACTGCCCTTCCCAATCCCTAGCTGCACTATGTAGCAGGCAGTCTACCCTGAATAAAGCCATGTCCAACCCAGAGGTGTTGGACATGCTACACTTAACACATCCCGATTCCAAATAAACACATACTTCATGGGCATCTACCTTTCTAGTACAAGGATCACAACATGCCTGACAGATCTCTGTCCCATACACTTAAAATACTCTTGCCATACTATGCATTCCTGTCCAGCAAAGATGCACATCACCCCTCTCTGTGACATGATGTGATGACTGCATGCCAAATATATTAGTAACCCTGTGGATTAGTTCTGTGGCACTGCTTGAACTGGCCACTGAAACTTACCTGTCTGTTGCCTACAGCTAGGTAACCTGTCTGCCTAGGTTCATAAATGGCCCAGGTCAAATAGCCTACTAGATCGCTATGACCATACATGCTATAGTTGATATCCAACCCTGCAAATACCATCAGGCTAGCAATTGTCCCATGTGTTACACATGTGCAGCACAGGCAATACATGGCAGGATGCTACACAGCTGTGTAGTGCCATGTAGATGCATATGGCAAAACACATACATGCTTGCAAGCCTGCAGGGTCAAAGGTTATGTCCCTAATGGCTATATATGTGACATATACACAGCATTAAGGTCGATTGCATTAATGTGAACACATCCAGTCATGTGCTGACAGGTAAAGACATCAGTACAGGCAAACAGACATGCCCACGTCAAGACAACATCCACATGGTGTATAGGCAATGTAATCACATGACACACACATATATGGAGTTAACATCACATCACCGGTAAGTGTCAAATGTGTGTGACTTATACATGTCAGTGGTGTTAGTGTCATGTATATTTGCAAAGACGTGTTTGTAATCTTAATAAATGTGATACACATGTATGTTCAGCTGTACTTCTCTATGAGTTACTGTGACCTGTCTCCATCATTATGTCTTCCAGGTATGCCATGTAGCAGACTGCCAGCATACAGCTGCTTGGAGTATGAGGTCCTCGTCCCATACTTCCTCGACAACCATACAACACTCTTCAGCCATGTGCCACAGGATGCACAACAGCGGGATGCCCTGTGGGAGGAACTCTGCAGGAGGGTAAATGATGTTGGCGTCTACAATCGCACCTATCAGCAGGTGCACCGACACTGCACTGACCTCACAAGATGGGCGAAACAGCGTGCTAATGCAATCGCCAGGGAAGAAGATGCAACAGGTGGGGGGGCACTCACCCAGCCCCCACTCACATGTGCCGAGGAGCTACTAGACAACCTGGGGACACCTGCATACTTCCATCCACAAGCTTTAGCTGGTATTGTAGAGGTGTGTGTCTCTCAACCACCGAGCCTGGAGTTGCCTGGTAAGTCAATACTGCACATATAACACAAATATATTTCACATAGTTAATGTGTTACTGTACAATATGTAATGTAACATCATATGCAAGGCATGTATGCACACATGCTACATACTGTTACTCTATGTATGCACAGATGTGCATACTCCATATTATAGTGCATTGTCCTGGCTTATGTGCTAAAATGGACATTGCACCCTGTAGCTATCACACAGGTGTGGATAATGATCTTACTGCTGTGACACCCCTGTTTAGGTACCTCTGGCATTTTGCAGCGACAGCAGCCTGTATCAAGTGAGATTGTTATTATTTACCAGGCTTGATAATGCATGGAATATATTAATTGCATGCTATCTACTATAACACATGTACACATAATGTATGGTGGTCCTGTTAATGGACACTGGTCAGACCTGCAATGCATCACAGTGTTTACTCCTGTGAAACAATTGAAGACTATATGAAACACCTACATTAAACCTTCCAAACTGTCATTGCCAGATGTGTGGACAACAGTGAATACAATGGTGGAGGTGTGTTTCACTGTAGGGACAGGTACTAAATATCAGCATTACACATGTTGGGAATATGAACAGTACTATACAGAGACAATATGTGTGCACACACTCTAAATGTGTTGGAGCTGGAGTATGACCAGCCCACAGGATACACCCTTGTGGATTATACCCTTGCTATGAATGTCACACAATGTCATGTGCTATCTGACATGTCTATGACATGCAGTGGGCTGACTGCAACACTGCTCAACTATCCTGCAAAACATGTCTCACATCCCATACATACCACCCTTTGTCTGCATAACCCTATCCTCAGTGGAGTATATGACATCTATGGGTGTATGTCATATGAGATAACATTGACATGTGAAATAAAATGGCCATCACAAACATTGGACAGAACATGTGTCCACATGACCATTGAGAACGGACAGAGGCATGAAGCAACACACACATTAGAAGTGATGTACATGTGTGTACACCCTGTTGCACATTGGCTCGACACAATGCAACTACGGCCTTTGTGCAATGGTGATATTGCAGATGTGAAACCCTAAACATCATATAGGCCTGTGCACAGCTTTTTTAGGCATACCATAAAACCACCACATAATATGTCTTGAACATCTTGAGTGTGTCACAACAAGAAAACATTCACCTATACAGTATCCAAATGCATACATGTGTTGCACACCATACACATACAACCACATCAGGCCACAGATACAGTACATTCACCTTGCCGGTGACAGACATCACTGTCATGCCTGCTCCTAATGTATGTGAGGTACACAGATGGCATGTGTGACATAGAGTACTGCTAAGTTAGCCATATGTGGGCATAGTTGCCAGGCATCAGTAATATAGTTGCAGATGTGCAGGGGTGTCATCCGTATACTCTTCTGTGACCTGTGCTACACATTCCACATTAGGGTTTAGTGTGTATACACCTCAGTGACATGGGTCACATTCCACATTAGATATATATTGTATGTGAACATAGTCATGGCTATGAACTGTGTCAGTAGCTCACACTGTATAGCAATTGTGAAGCTACATGATGCCCTGCAATGGCTATGCACATCAGCTCAATGTGCAGTATGTCCTTGTATATTTGTAGGGTGGACAGACAACATTGCATCAGCTGAAGGCCCATGTTAGTATAACACATCCCTGCATTGGAACACCATTACCGTACTGTAGATTGGAAAGGACACCATAGTGTTATACATGTATGCATGTCATTCAACACGTCAGCAGAAGACATGTCATACTACATGTGATTGGCAAGGTCATACGCCACACAGCAGGCCAGTGTACTGTAAACCTGTGCTGGTCTGTGGCACCATTGCAAAGTAGGGACAACCATGTCAAACATGTGTGTATAGCCACATGCACAAAGTCTAGACTCAGCTCAGGTGTAGGTGGAATAATGTTGAACAGACATGCACTGCTTTGGGGGAGATATGCAAGCTAGGTCTCAGGCAAAGAAAACTTAGTATGCAGTCGACATACCCTACTGCTCATGTCCTCAGACATAGGGGTGGTGGCCAACAATAAGCATCAGTGGCAGATGTACAAAGGTCAGCGATGATCTGTTAACATGTGGTGTATGTTGCACACACCATGGCAGTGCAGTGCAGTGCAATGGTGCAAATTGCATGCATTGTGTTGCAAGTATGGGGCATAGGCTACTAACACAAATGGTGCAATACAGGTATGTATGCTAACTACCACTATAATTGTGCAAGGTGCATGCCTTCTGCTATAACACATGCATGCTGTTGTGTGCAACTCAGGGATGTATGACAACGACCACTATTATTGTCTAAGCTGAAACTATAATTGTCTAAGCTGAATGCCATCTGCTATATCACCTGCATGTAGTGTGTGTGTCTGTGTGTGTGTCTGTGTATCTCTGTGTGTGTCTGTGTGTGTGTCTGTGATGAGTCTGTGTGTGTGTGTGTGTGTGTGTGTGTGTGTGTGTGTGTGTGCGTGTGTGCATGTGTGTCTGTGCGCGTGTGTGTGTGTCTGTGTGTCTGTGTGTCTGTGTGTGTGTCTGTGTGTCTGTGTGTCTGTGTGTGGGTCTCTGTCTGTCTGTGTGTGTGTCTCTGTCTGTATGTGTGTGTGTCTCTGTCTGTGTGTCTGGTATAACTTGTAATGTACAGTTCTTGTCTTCCCATCACAGGTGTTGATGTAGATGCATTGCCCTCCTGCAGACCACCTGATGTTAGTGTCCCCACAGACTCTAGCAGTGATGATGATGATAGTATGATTGAGGCACAGACATGGTTGTCAGGGGCTGAATCTGTGCCATTGGTTGTCATTCCACCTGTCTCCCCCTCATCCTCGCACACAGTTCCCCTGCCTACACATACCCCATCACCACTGGCCATAGAGGAATGACAGTTGGCAGGTGGTAGCAGGAAACAGGGAAGTGTTGAGAGTATGGAAGGTGTGCCTGCACACCATGATCCCAGTCAACTGACTGGTGATATCCCACACAGGCATCTGCCCAGCGCTGCTCGTAGGAGGACCACTGGCCAACATGCCCCTGTGAGACAAAGCACATCAGCTGGAGTCACCAGATGAATGTTTCGGGCTGTAATGGAGGCACAGGCATGTGCTGAATTGCACAACAGAGAAGGTCTGAGGCTTCAGAGGGCTGCTGTCTGTTCATTAACTGACAACATCCAGGCACTTGCAAATGCTCACCATCATCTTGCAGATGTTTTGGATAGACGAGTGGGTGACATAGTGGGAGTCCTTGACTGTGGCATGTCAATCCTTGAGCATGGAATGCCTGTGCTGGAACATCTGGTGGGAGTGTGGCATCGGGCACATGGACTTAGGTCAGCTACATCACCTGTTGAAGGTCTACGTGAACATGCTACTTCACATGCCTGCACCCATAGTGGCGGTAGCAGCAGCAGTGCAGCTGGTGCTGTGCAGTCCACACCAGGACACAGCAGGCCACGTGCACGTGGTCCTGTACAGTCCCAACAGGGACATGATTCCAGTGGACATGTGTCATCAGACAGTACTCAATCTGGACCTCTGCCTGGTAGTGCCCATGCAACTCCTGGCAGGTGCAGGTCACGTGGCCGTGACCAGACTCCGTGAACTGTGAAACCTGCCCTGTACAGTCTGCAGTTGTCAATAATAACCCTGTGTAGGCCAGCCACATGCCAGACCTGTGTGCAAGCATACACACACACCGGAAACAAATGTAGGGCATCTCAACACACACACGCATAACATCCACACATGCCCAATGATATCACAGGCCCTAACACACACACATAATGTCAACCAATGGCGCAGCCTAGGCCTCTGGCAAACATTATCACCCTGTGCATATGATGATGCCTGTGCCGCATCTCTGTTATCCACACCATCGGTGAAGGGACATGCTCATATGGTCTGATGCACAGGGTGAACATACTAGGTAGACAGTTGTAGATTGATATTGTTGAGTAGTGTTGACAGGCAGCAGACATACCATGTATTACAGTTTTATAATGCATTTTGCATGTTTGACAGTATGCATAAGGTGTAACAACACTAACAGCATGTTGATCTTGACATTCTGCCTTCCTCTTTCACGTGTAGTTGCATGTGCCGGGGGATGTTGGTGTTTGCAGTTAGTGTCCCATATGTACATGTTGACTACCACAGGTCAGTATGACAATACCTTCATGCACTTTGTAGCTTCCACATCACAGTTATATTCTCCCATGTTTCAATTATGTTTACTGTTCTAATGATCCAAGAGCATGATAGCTGTGTACTAAGCTACTGTGTTCACAGCCGTCACATCCATAGTGGGTGATATCACAGGTATAGTTACCTGGAGCGAGGAGGAGGAGGTAAAAGAGTAGTATGCTGGATGACAAGGGTAAAGGCCAGTGGAAATAGTGACTTTTCATAGGGAAGCATTAATACCCAATGCCATGACAGCAGGCAAACGCAGACACACCCACACACTCAGAGATTCACAGACACAGTAATACACACTCTAACACACACACAGTTGCCAGTGTTCGGATGAGAAACCCTGCCTATTTGCATATCATCATTATAGTACTATGGAATTACAAGACATGCCACAGAGATTACACATGTACAGGTAGTCAGAATGGCCTAAGATAGAGGACATCGACAGGGATACTACAGTGCAGTGAGTGTATGTGGGGAGGGGGGTCCATCAGTAGGCTATGTAACAACAGGTCACACACCAGGGTGTACATGGTATCAGGCGGTTAGAATGCCCATCTATGATTGATGATATCAACAGGGATGCTAGATTGCACTGAGTGGATAGGGAGAGGGGCATTAACATTTCACTATGGTAAAATACAGCCTCACTCCAGGGACCGGACGGCCATACACATGGACAGACACACACACACACACACACACACACACACACACACACACACACACACACACACACACACACACACACACACACACACACTGTGGCATTCACAAAGATATACACCTATGTCACACACATGCAGACACTTTACATGTGTGAGGTTCAACCACCTGTCTATGCCTTTCTTTCTACACTTCACTCTGTACTGGTGTCAATAACAGTGTTCAGGAGAGTGAAATCATGTGGGATGTATTCCCAACCATACGTGACATATATGGACACACACACACACACACACACACACACACACACATGTGCCAGTACTGTGAATCAAACACCAGCCTATCTCATGATAGGTATTACAGAAGTACAGCACTATCGCACCTGGTACAAAGCTTACTGATTTTTTCCTTTGCCAACTGTGCTGATATATGCACAATATATACACAGGGGAGGTATTATTGTTACAAGTGTCATGAGGTTTGCCTTCAGTGAAACCTTAGAGCATTCTACATTGTCTGTCTTCCACTTCAATTAACAAAACCTGACCTTAGCAGTTACACAGGTTATTGTAGGAATGGTTGTAACACACCAGTGAGCTATCCTCAGTAATCATTCATCTGCAAAGAAGCCCCACCACTTAGTAGTCATGTCCAAACATCTGTCCATACTTCATGTACAGCTTACTGTACTTAGAGCATATCACCATATACAGTTGGCAATGTTGAGGCTGTATTGCAACAGCATGATGTACTAAGACAACAGTCACATTCAGACATCAGACACTGCACACACATGGAATCGACACAAACATCAATACATGTAGACATATGCGGTCTACATCAGTAAGTGCACTAGCAGATCAAGAGGATACATTCCACACCTTCTCCACTCCATGTGTGAAATATAGCCGAGCATTACACTATAACGGATTTTGTATTCATGTACTGGTAGGATACCACCACCTTCACCAAGTAGCCAAGTGTACATATATGACAACAGAGCATATCAGTGAGACACATACACAGCATTATTCCATGTCATGCTCCTACACACTGTTACTTGACAGTGCCATGGTAAAGCTAGGGCACTGTAATGGTCAACAGTGAGCACATCATATTTGCCACACACACCTCATGTTTACTGGAAGAGTGCCAGCAATGTGCTTTTTTAGAGCTAGGCAGTGCACTCATTCAAGCATGTGTGAGGTCTGTGGCTTGTAAACATCTCACCCTGGCATGTACTGGCTATTGTAGTACTAAGGCTAATGTCCAGACAGCATACAGCATGCATGGCTTGCAATTGTTGACATGGGGTATATGTACGAGCTGTGGCCACACATGGCTGTACATGTCATGAACATATTGCCTGTGACTACACAGGAACATACAGAGCAGAGCTGGATTTCTCTGAGTCTGTCAATACAGGCCTTGTATAGGTCCTATGATCCTGTTATTTGGGTATGTTTGTAGGCATTGCATTAGGTGGACATGTCTAATGACATACATGCCACATGGGGTATTGTATGATATGATAGGTGTCATGGGTGACCAGTAGAGAGGGAATATTACCTCTGTTAACATAGATATCAAACCTTATGTACTGTTAGCATGCTATCAGCCATGTGCATGCGTGTAATGACTGTAGCCACCTGTATGTAGAAAGGATAATGAAAGCTATGGTAATGTCTCATTTATGTTGTGTGGGATGTACATATCCAGGGCAGGTACAGTTAGGTCATATCCAACCATGAGGGTGTTGTTTACTGGTGTACAGCAACAGTCGACCATGTTAATGCTGACAACATCCAAGGGACCCTGGTATGTGTACAACTGAGCTGGTTACAAACAGTGGTATTATTGCATTGCATAACACATTATTCAGCTGTGTCTGTACATGGGTACTTTGCACAGTTGATGTAGGCCTAGGTACAGTCCACCAATCGATGGTGGTCTACCATACTATGTCATACCCCATATGGATGTGTGTTGGTAGTCTGGGGACAAGGTGGTGGATGTATATGAGGATACAACCTAGAATGCAGCATTTACCACTTTCACCTGTACCTGACTCATCTGTGATGCGTTATGATAGAGTAGTGGTCTTTACAGGTGAGTAACCTTTATGAATATGTGTACACCATCACCTGGAATGGTCCATACCATTGTTATGGCCCACATGTCTGGATCTGAGTTATATGGTGGTAGTGCAATTGTGCACTACAGAGACTTTAGCCAGGTGTTCCTCACTGCACAGGTATCAGTATTCCCCATTGTAGGGTCTACATTGAGCAAATGGATTACTAAAGCCACACATCTAGCACTGGTTAGCATAAGCATCCAATGCAATTGTCTTGTAGGTGTCAGAGTATTACTTCTGGGTGTAGGACATTTGCCTTGGAATGCGGCTATATGGGTAAATGCGACCTAGTTATTATCCACACACACATGAAACATAGATGCATGTGCTCTGTGTTGAAGGCTTGTCATTCAGTCATGACAGCCCAGAATGACAGACACTGGACAACATCATAATAACAGCAGGACATTGGCTCATTGTTTTGGTCTAGCAGTTGCCACTCGTACCATGACATCACTGTGAGTGGCAGTAATCTGCTAGGTAGCAAATGCCTCATGTACGGTGATGGACAGCAGCAGAAATTGTGTATATGACCAATGTGAGATATATGTAGGGAAGCAGTCCTGCTAATAATGACAACTACTAACACAGCCAGGAGAGGTCATCTTGACACCTGCACCTCAGAACCATTACGCAATGTGGCTCACACATTATGCTTGAACATGCCACTGTTCCACGTAGAATGCCACTGTCCACAACCTGCTATCAATGTATGCCTTTTAGGGCAGCAAGGTGTGTGACACACACTGTAGGTAGCATCTGCCGGTGTGTCCGAGGTAACCTATGTTCTGTCAAGTCCACACATGTATGAATGTGTATACTTAACATATATATGTCAGTACGTCATGTACATCTATGCATGTGTATCACACAGCACAGACACAGATATATCATTTATGGGCCACAGACAAGTATCAGGTAGTAAACCAGTATGATGTGCATATATACTGACAGGTAAGATGTACATAGCTGTAAACCTGTGTGTTTACAATAGAAGTCCATTACAACGGTGTGGCCTAAAGGTTAAGGTGTTTGCCTTACAAACACAAGGTGCAGGATTTGAGTCTCACAAGGGATAATTGGCTAAGCTTAAAATGGCTTGCAAGGGCAGTTAGCTTAGTACTAATCTATGAACCTAAGAATGTGTTCTGCACATGTAAGTGTATGAGCATGGACACTATGGCCTTCTGCGGTTAGAATCGGAGTGCATCCCAAACAGCCCTGTACTACTAAGTGTATGAGTGTACCCACTGCCACCTTGTGTAATCTGAGTCAGTGCATCCAACAAGCCCTTTGTTACCAAGTGTATGAGCATGCCCAGTATAATCTTGTGTAGTTGTAGTCATAGTGCATCCTAAACGGCCCTGTGCTAATAAGTGTATGAGCATGCCCACTGTAAACCTGTATAGTGATAGTAGTTGTCCATTCCACAGATGGCCATATTCCAGTTCAGGTTCCTGTTGTGCTACAACTATACCTCTCAGGCCTACCTGCAGACGGTGTATCTTGTTTGTGCATACAGGTTGTAATGGACACCTACTTTAAACACACAGGTTTACAGCTATGTACTTCATGACTGTCAGTCTCCCTATTGTTGTCCTCAATCTTAGAAGGGCAGTTTGACTGCCTTGGAATGTGTAATTTCTGTGGCGCATCTCATAACTGTGTAGTACTGTAATAGTGATCTGTAGATAAGCAGGAGTTCTGATCCCACCACTGGCAACTGTGTGTTTGTGTATGTGTGACAGCAAATGGCTGTGTGTGTGTGTGTGTGTGTGTGTGTGTGTGTGTGTGTGTGTGTGTGTGTGTGTGTGTGTGTGTGTGTGTGTGTGAACTAATGCCTGAGTTTGTGTGTCAGCAAATGGTTGTGGGTGTGTATTTGTGTCTGCATCCTGTCATGACAGCAGGCTTTGCTGCATTCCAAAGAGATACCTTCTTTTGCACTGGCCTTTATCCTTGTCAACTGCTAAACCTCTCTCCTCCCCCCTCCCCACTGCAAGGGGTTGGGAGGGTGGGCTAATGGTTAAGGTGTTTGCCTTGCAAACATAAGGTGCAGGGTTTGAGTCTCACAAGGGACAATTGGCTAGGCTTAAAATGGCTCGCAAGGGCAGTTAGCTTAGTACTAATCTATGAACCTATGAACCTAAGTAATCAGTCCTATGATGTCACCCAGCTCAGAAGTGGAATCAGAGTAAGTGTAATTGTATATGTTCTGTGGCACATACCCCAACTGCATACCACTGTACTAGTTACCTTTACATAGGCAAGATGTGTACTCACAATACTGGAAAGTGTGTGCATGTTTGTTTGTGTGACTACCTTGTAGCCAGGCATACACATGTGTAATGTCTTTTAGCACACCATAGTAGCCATCTGTGGTGACTGGTGTCTACAAAGTATTACATAGTTAGGAATATACACAGTCAAGCACGACTACAGTTGGGTATGTTATTTTCCTGTGCCATTGTCGAGCAGTGACACAGAAGTGGTCACTGGGGTGTAAGCCCATACCCATCATTCCCCCTTCCTAACTCCACAATCCCCAGGGTAGATTACATTAGCCATCATTCCCCACCCCAAACTCAACATACACAACAACCATCCCTTCTCTGGTGAACTGCTTAAGATTTAAATGTTATAACACAAGAGATGCCTCTGTTTTGTGTACACGTCGGTTCCTTCTGTGTCACAAAGGGTGTTCAGACATGTGTATACATATTATATATATATATATATATATATATATATATATATATATGTGTGTGTGTGTGTGTGTGTGTGTGTGTGTGTGTGTGTGTGTGTGTGTACACATCCCGTAGGTGTGTGTGTATATATATATATATATATATATATATATATATATATATATATATATATATATATATAGACTTGTCTTTGTTGTTTCACAGAGTACAGTACATTCAAGGGTAATATACATATGTAGACAAAGTGACTGTCCCATTTGTTTTCAGTACTGTGGAATACTTGCAGTAAGATGTACATTATAGACTCCATGCAAGATGTATGCAACCCAGATGGCTTAGTGGTATGTCCAGTGACTTCAGTGTGCATGGTTCAGGGTTCAGGACCTGCCAGCCTTGGCAATACTGTCAATTAGGACTGCATAAGACAGTTGTAAGCAGGTGTAAATGTGTTCTTGTGACAGTAAGCAGTGGGTACACGCAGACATGTACAACTCGCAATACACTTTAAATGCCCTTCTTTAGCAATCCTGCTGATGTCCACCCACCTACAAATACACCTCTGGAACTACTGTAACCCAATAATCTCCATGGTGTGTGCTGTAACTGCATAATGTTGTAGTGTGTTAAACTAGTTTGGTAGGTGTTTTAATCCCAGACAGGCCAACTGTGTGTGTGTCTGTCTGCCTGTGAAAGAAATGATGCTTTTAGAGTATGCACACTCTTTACAATTCACATACCCACTTTTGGCAATCCTGCTGATGTCACCCACCTAGAAACACCCCTCTGGGACTTCTGTAACCTAGTTTTATCCGTAGTGAGTGCTGTGACTGAGAATTGTTGTAGTGTGATAAACTAGTTAAGTAGGGGCTTTATTCCAAGAGAGGCCAACTGTGTGTCTGCCTGCCTGCCTAAGAAAATAATAATGCTTTTTAGAGTATGCACACTCTTTACAATTCACATAACCACCTTTGGCATTCCTGCTGATGTCAACCACCTAGAAACACCCCTCTGGGAGTGTAGTAACCTCATTTTCTCCGTAGCGCAAGCTGTAACTGCATAATGCTATAGTATGGTAAACTAGTAAGGTAGGGGGTTCTAGTCTAAGACAAGCCAACTGTGTGTGTTTGTGCACCTGAAAAAGGAACAATACTTTTTAGAGTATGCACACTCTTTACAATTCACATAACCACCATTGGCATTCCTGCTGATGTCACCCACCTAGAAATACACCACTGGGACTGCTGTAACCCAGTATTCTCCATAGCACGTGCTGTAACTGCATATTGCTGTAGTGTGATAAACTAGTTAAATAGGGGTTCTGTTTCAAGAGAGGCCAACTGTTGTGTGTCTGTCTGCCTGAGAAAGTAACAATGCTTTTTAGAGTATGCATACTTTACAATTCACATAACCACCTTTGGCACTCCTGCTGATGTCACCCACCTAGAAATATACATCTGGGAAGTCTGTAACCCAGTAATCTCTGTAGCGCAAGCTGTAACTGCATAATACTGTAGTATGGTAAACTAGTAAGGTAGGGGGTCTAGTCTAAGACAGACCAACTGCGTGTGTGTGCCTGAAAAAGTAGCAATGCTTTTTAGAGTATGCACACTCTTTACAATTCACATAACCACCCTTGGCAATCCTGCTGATGTCACCCACCTAGAAATACACCTCTGGGAAGTCTGTAACCCAGTAATCTCTGTAGCGCAAGCTGTAACTGCATAATACTGTAGTATGGTAAACTAGTAAGGTAGGGGGTCTATTCCAAGACATGGCAGGTGTGTGTGTTTGACATTCAGAGCCTGTGTGGAGGTGGCTGAGTGTGTCTAACCACTGGACATGTTGAGGAGCGGATTTTGTAGTTTTCCTATATGGTGTCCGTATTATATGTTACAATGTCCACCTCATGAGGAGTACAGATGTCAATCAGCCAAGGGACTGTGTTGGCAAGCCATACCCCTACATTTGCAAAAGGCCTGGTGAACAAGGTATGCAACCCTACTATTACCCGGAATACATTCTGAACCCATATGTCATACACAAATACACTTGCCTAGAATATCCAACTATGTTGCTAGTACCCTGCACATTGATGACAGATAGTAGTCATGGTGTGATTGCAGTGGGCTGCAGAGGGCATGGCACCCTGTCCTGTAGTACAATAGGCACATAATTGCAGACAATGTGCCTTCACTATGTTCCCAACTGGATGCCTGCAACATATGTGGTGCCATCAAATGTGATCCACAGAGGCCATACAATGTCTTACACATGTGCTCTGTATGGACTGATGCCACTGCCACAGATGCCAAGGAATACCTGTGTCATACTATCAATGTAGGTGCAGGATCAACCTGCTGTCTATAAGCAGGACCTGCTACACCAGGCCAGTATTGGCATATCTCAGGATAACAGTCTGTGTACACAACATGTGCTGGCCAAACCAGGTTCACTTGTACATGTCACTGCACATTATTGTGGGATGTGCACATCCCAGGCAATGTCCATGTCAAGGACTATCAGACACAGACATGGCATGCATTGCAAAGCAATGGTCATACACAATGGTAACCAGGATGTCAGGACAGTTCATACAATACCCATCTGTGTGGGACATTGCAGACACTACGCCTCTGTACCACACTGCACACCATTGTTGGGTGGCATGATGCAAAGGATTATCCCTCACCCAGCCTTGTACAGCCATCTTGCACAGCCAACCACTACACACCCATGATGTAATGCCCACATGCATGTCAGCACCAAACCACAGTCACACCCACTATAACTCCCATTGGCATACCGACTGATGTCAGACATCTTCACATGCCCTAGCCCATAGAACATCTGGATATCCCCTGTGGTGCATGTAGTACCTGTGCATTACTGCAGTGTGGCAAACTAAGTAGTTAGAAAGTGTATTTGTGGGCCTGCAAAGTGTGTCAATGTGAGTCCATTAGAGAGTGTGGTTGTGTTGACAATGACATCCATTCATGTGGACAGCCATGTGTGCTACACCTAATGTATGTCTACTATATCACTGTTGCAGATGTCACTCACCAGCACACATATTTACATACATACTTTCAGCACACCAACATGTCAGCTTTGTGGCACATAGATAACTGCATGCACTTGTATTAGTAATGAGTAGTCAGTCAGGGGTTTGAACCCCACTGGTAGATGTGTGACAGATGATGCTTAGGTTTTAGTTTCCAAGTCCTTCTCTGTTGTACTTTGCCTCTGTCTGTCCCTCCCACACACTCTCTGGTGGATGTGGAGTTGTACACCTACTCAGCAGCAGCTTGTGTTTTGTAAGTGATGGTCATGATCAGGTGATGGCCTCTGCACCTATAGCAGTCCTCCTCTAGCTGATTGCATGTGGAACAGTTGTGATGATGTTCCCATAGCCAGTCGTATGGAAACACAGTACAATATGTAAGAACATCATGTTGGTGTTTGTCCATGACAGTCGCTGTGAGTGGAACCTGGATCTGGTGATTTGTAAACAGCATCACAGATGATATCTGGATGTTCCTCAAACAACATACACAGTGGAAAATAACCTAAAGACAGGAGGATGATGTGCCAGACATGACTACAGCATGTAAGTGTAGCTATGCTTCATTGAGACTACTGCCAGTTTAACAAGCTGTGTGTGGTAATGGCTATTCTGCATGTTTTAAAACTGACAAGACAGTGCTCTGTTTGTGAGGGAACCCCCATCTGTAGGACCATCTGTGGACTGGTCAGTATGTGGAACCATTTGTTTCCTGTGTTATTCACTGAACACAAATCTGTTAACTGCAGAAAATTAGTGTGAGGATTGCAGTCAGTGCATGGTGATAGTGATGAGAGTTACCGCCATCGCATCCCTGAATGGACATATGTCACATGAAACAGTGGTATGACAGTCACTGTCTGGGGTTCAGTGATATGCCAATAATGGACCACTGTTCATAGCTGCAGACACAAGTCTTCTACACTTTGTACAAATGTCATGAGGTATATATGCATGTGTTGTGCTCCCTCTGCAAATGTATACCATCTGTTGTGTTGGGTTGATAGTCATATCTATGCATGCTGTTATAATTAATCCTGAATGCTGTTGACTATTATTAAGCCATATCTGTGTTAAAACTGCAACACCATGGGTTGTATGGGTTTGGAGGTACCGGCAGAACCTACTGGTCCACTTCAGCTGGCCATGGCACTGGGCACCAGCACATCTGGGGCCCAGCCTTGGACCTCCACCTCTGCTGGTTCTGCACCACCTTCTGGTGGAACTGCCACTGAGGATGGGTCTTGTCTCCCCTGGGAGCAGGTCGAGACAGGAACTTGTCCACTGTCGTACATCCCCGGACATAGTGTGTAGGGGGCTCAATAAGGGGTTTTGAGGCCAGATACGCCAGCTTGAGGGCAGACTGTTACATTTATAGGGTGAGCCTTCCCCTCCTAGACAGCCCCCAGCACTGCCACCTTTGCGGCTGTTTTGTTGCAGTGGTGGCTGCCCATGGCTGGGGGCCTCCGTCCCACTGTTTCCATTTGAGGGCTCATGGGCCTGTGAGTGCTGAACACCCCTCCCCATCTAAGGTGT